>NW_019272033.1:1989221-2061455 GCF_002738345.1 Cucurbita maxima | reverse complement strand
TCTGCCCCCCCCCCCCCAAAGAAAAAAAAACAAAAGATACCATAATTAACTCATTACAAGTACCTTGAATCCTTCCAAACAGCATTAACTTCAAGATGAGGTATGACCAATGTTGCATTCAGAATTCGGGCAACAGCAACTGCATCACAGATCTTTCACATGGTGTGGGGGGAGGGGGCCAAATTATCATACAGCTAAAGAAAGCCTAAAGTATAAAATGGCATTGAATTGGAATGGTTTTACATAATTGGGAAGATGGTGATGATAAAATAATAAAGAGTAAAATTTATATACCCCCATTCTTTGCTGATTTAATCCTCCATCTAAGAACACTTGGATGTAACCTTGAGATTTTCTTGGTGATACTGCAGGGTATCAGATGCGTGTATATGAGGACGGAGCCATATCTAAGTGCAGAAGCAGAGAGCTGTGAAGAATTCTACTAAATAAAACAATGTGATAAGCTAGGAAAAAGAAGTACTAGAGCTCAAAATTTAGCCCTAAAATCGTAGTACTCACATTCCGCTTTTGTAGGCTTCAGACAAGGTTTCCAGCCTTGATTTGGCAATGGAGACCAGATCTCTCTCTGGTCCTCTAATGCCTGAAATGCCAAACACAGAACTGGTTGTAAGAAAAACCGTAAACAAGACAAGTTCACTAAATTAGGCTAGGCCATGTTTGATAACAATTTGAACTCCGTTTGATAATCATTTAGTTTTCGATTCTTGGTTTTTGAAAATTGTGTTTGTTCTTTTCACTATTCTTCAACATAAATTTCATCTTGACTAAGGAATCATCTGAATTCATAAGCAAATTCCAAAAACAAAAATGAATTTCAAAAACTACTTAGTTTCCTTACCTTCTCAAAGAAACATTAGAATTCTTAGTCAAATTTCAGATAAAAAAATATTTTCTTTAGTTTTCAAAAACATTAAAAACAAAAAAATGTAAATGGAAGATCAAGCACATCAATTGATTATTAAAACATTAGTAGAAAATATTAGTAGCAATTGTATAACAAACAAACAAAAAAACTTATAAATGTAAATTGTGTTTACATGCTTCAAAAACAAAAAAATCAATTGATTATTAAACATGTCTTAATATTCTAATTCTAAAAAATGGAAGATCAAGCACATCAAGGATTACTAACCGTGATATGATGCAAAGCACTGTTTAGCAAAGTCAGGTGCCTTGGTCTTGGAGAAATCCACTCCTGTTACATAAAAGAACATCAAATATTTATAGAAATTAATTAACCCTACGCAAAACCGTCAATCTCTACCTCCGGGGAAATTAGTACGTAAGACGAGGTTTTCATCAATGGATGTAGAGAGAAGTGACTCGAATTTATATTCAGTAATTATTGACATGCATATTATTTGAATCCACGTCCAATAGTTACTATGAGATAGCAACAAGTAGAAGAAAAGAAAGAGGAAAAAGAAAGACTAAACAAAAGGAAAGTGCGTAGAAACTGATTTTCCAACCAAAAATTGGAGAGAGTACCTAAAAAGAAATAGGATTAGAAATTAAAAGTTCTTTTACTTCATTTTAGCACTGCAATCAAAACAAATCAATGTGAACATATTTGACGAAGAATTTCAGAACCTTCGTCCTAAGAGACAGTCCAGTTAAACTATCTGCTGAATTCGTATATCAAAGGAAGAAACAGTAACTCAATACAGAGAAAATCCTAGTACAATTAGGGCAAGCAAGCAACGGATCATTATCATTTCCAGTTCAAAATAACAGAAATTGTTCATGAAACCTAGGGAACAGAATAGAAATGGATCAAGAACGTACAGAGAATAAGGAAGGCGAAGCGCGACCCAAGGGATCGAAGAGACGGGGGAAAATAATAGGAAAGAGAACAAGAAAAACGCCAGCAAGAGCCGCCCTCTGGGATTGGTTCCGATGGCTGTAGTAGTGGAGCTCCATTGATGCTTTCTTGGAGATCACAGATAGGACACTGGATTTTGATCTTGAAGGTGAAGACTAGGAGAGTTGGGCGAGCGAGAACAGTTTTTTCTGTTTTCCGTAAACGGGGTGATGAGTGATGCCGATGCTGATAGCTAATTCTCCACTGAATTTTGGTATTTTTGAGAAACTATAATAAATAAATAAATAACGTTGCCACTTTATTTTTTGAAAATTAAACACTACTTCTACCCAACACTTCAATTCTGAAAACTATAAATAAAAATAATACTAATAAATAAATCAATTTTTTTTATTTTTAGAATTTAACTAGAAAACTAAATATTTCTTTAACAAAAATCAAAAGCATAATTAAAAATAATATAAAAAATTAAATCAGAAAAATAATCAGGTTTGATAGCTATTTAAAGTTATAATTTACATCTTTAAATTGAAACTTATAAATAAATACTAATTTACCTATAAATTTCTTCGACTTGTTATTTAGTTTCTACCAATTTTTTTGAAAAATAAATTCTCATTAATCATTTGTAAATTTGTTTGTTTGTTTTTTTTTTGTTTTTTTTTTTTTTTTGGAATCAAAGGAGATATATTTTTAAGAACCTATTTTTATCTATATAATTTGATTAAGAATTGAAATAATTTTTTTTAAGAAATATGAAAATTATTATAAGAAAATTGGGAGAAAAAAAATACAAAACCAGTAAACTAAAAACTAAAAATCAAAACCATTAATTTNTTTTTTTTTTTTTTTTTTTTTTTTTTTTTTTTTTTTTTGGAATCAAAGGAGATATATTTTTAAGAACCTATTTTTATCTATATAATTTGATTAAGAATTGAAATAATTTTTTTTAAGAAATATGAAAATTATTATAAGAAAATTGGGAGAAAAAAAATACAAAACCAGTAAACTAAAAACTAAAAATCAAAACCATTAATTTTTAAAAAACAATTGATTATCAACGAATTTATTTTTAAATTATTGGTTCAGCTCGAGGGGATTTTTTTCTCCAATCATACAATGTCCGAATTTATTTATTTTAAAAAATAAATAAAAATAAAAGAGGGAAAATTAGGAGTGGAAGCAACAACGTAATCTTGGAGCTGGAGAGGAATTAAAACTAATCCTTGATATAACTAACAAGAACATGGCTACATCAATGTAACCCAAATGAATTTTCTATCGGTATTAATTAAGTTGATATGGAGCCATAACAATATTAACAGCATGGCAAGCCAAACACTAATGACATGATCATTTACAAATATAGAGGAAAGAAGAGACCAACCTTTCGTCTATATGTCTGCACCATCCGACAAACCTTCTCCGACACTGTTACTCGTTTCTTCGGGGTATGGTGAATGCCTTGGTTTCTTGGCAGGGGGTTCCTCGTCTAAGTTCACCTCTGTAATCGAAACAACCACTGGCGAATCATCGTGTTCGACATCTGTTTTGGTTGCTTCATCTAGACATGGTGATGCAACGAGAGTGTCGTCTTCACACAGGGGTTCGGAATCGTTACTTCCCATGTTAGTATCTTGAGAGATGACAATGGTATCGACATCTTGCACCGTGGTAGCAGAAGAAGAAGGGCATTCTGTTACAGGTTCTAGATTCTCCTTCTCATGCGATAGAGGTCTTTTCCTGTTCCTTTCTTCCTTGTTACCAGGACTTGCTTCCCTAACATCGCAACTTTCGATGATTCCCACATCTTCCAAGTCCTCTGCCGAGGACGAGGCAATGCCCCGACCACGTTCTGGTTGAATAGACATGCACAAGTCAAAAGAAGCCTTGGATTCAAGGCCAATCGAGGAACATGGAAATCGACAAGCTTGAGATGCCATTGCATCAATTGGCTGCAAACCGTCCTGTACCGGAGGCAAGAAGATGAAACGGTCTCCAGTTTCTGCATCTGCGTCATCCTATAGTGAGAGAATTTTATACCATCAGAGCAGGCAACATACTTGCAATTGTTCTCTACTGGAGGGTTTGAAACTGGTATCATCTAGAACTAACGTGCAAGAGTTGCTTGAAGGTGGTAAGGAAATATTTTTTGTCCATCATCAAGGTCCATACATTATTTCTTTTATAAATAGCCGAACTTTCCTTAAAAAATATATGAAAGAATACAGACTTTCAAAAAATTCATAAAAGAGAGAAGCCACTAAATAAAGAGCCTCAATCAAGCAAAATAATAATGCATGATCATACATTATTACCAAGCATAGTTGGTGTGTGTATATATAATATGTATATATGGATAAGTATGTGTATGTACGTATGTACGTATATATGTGTACGTATATCTATGTGTATGCGTATGTACGTGTGTGAATATATATAAATATATTTTTTTTTTGTGTGTGTGTATATCTATGTATGTATGTGCATGCATACGTGTGTGCGCGCGAGCATGTATATATAGGTATATATATATATATATATATATATAGAGAGAGAGAGAGAGAGAGAGGTATGTACGTATATGTATGAATATATACTTTGCCTGTGTGAAGAAACACACAAACTAAATGTGCAAGAGACTGCGTTAATTTGCTTCTTTAATTGTTTGACTATAAATTAAATTCAACGAGCTCCTGCTTATTTAACATAAGGTAATGCTCCCAATTTTCTTAGATAATTTGAGAAGCTAACATACCTCCAGCACAGTAGCATTTGTATCGAAATACGATGATGTCTGGGCAAAAGATTGATAGTCTCCAAGTAATGACCCATTAGAGGCACCTGGTTCAAATAATTCTCTGACAACCAAGCCAGAACCGTCAATAAAGTGGCTGGGTCTACTCGAAGATTCAGATAATAGAGTAATTTCAATCCCATCAACAGCTTGTGAGCTTGACAAATTGTGATTGCATGCCACTGCTGGGCTTCCTCTTTCCAGAAGAAGCTCCACGCCAGTTTCATCCTCATTATTGGATGGAAATTTAGATAAAAGTTCATCACTACATGCAGCTGTGGACATTTCTCGAGACCGGTTTTCAAGGATTTCAAAAATTAATCTCTGTATTAAAGTTCGCTTGAGGTAAGCCTCAGCAGGTGGGAACCAATCCACATTAAGCTGGAGAGATTCATTAAAAACACAATCACATTATCAACGCCCAATTCAAAAAATAAAAGCAAATCCAAGGAATATTAACCAAGTTTTATGCAAAAACTCCGACAGACTACACACACACACACACACACATGAGATTCAGAATAAACTTCAAAACCATCGTCTTCTTTTTTTTTCTTTTTTTTTTTTACAAAGAAACAATAAGGATAAACAAGTGTTAAAATTTATCTCAAGTCTCAAACTGTGACACATGTCAATTGACCAACTTAGGACAAGTCATATGAACAGTGAATATGCCGTGTAAAGTTGATCTGAGAGTCATTAATGCTTTCAATGAGGGGGGTATAAGAGACTGTACAACACATGGCATTTCAAACTGCTAGGTCAATTAACAAAACAAAAGATCCCACACCTCTCAAGGAAAAGTAAAAGATCTTTTGCAGGATGAAGAGTGAATATTGGATACATGTGGAAAAAGGTTTCGATGCTGATGCACAATCTAATTTGGGAAGGGACTTGGTCGAGAAGAAATGAAATGAACATGAGAACAAGACTTCATTGGACAGCATCAATAGAGAAAATAAAAGGAAGAAAATTAAGCATTATAAATTAGAGATAAACCATAAGAAATATAACCTCAATCTCAGGAATCTTTTCTGCAACTCACAAAAATTATTGAGAACACTCTGCAAGTGTTTTATCAATTTAGATTGGAGGCACTTTCTTTTAGACTCTCCAGTTTAGGCTCTCATCGCATAGGCCTTTAGGCTGTGTTCTCTTTTGTTGATAATTGTCACTTAAAAAAATGATTGAGAAGGCTATTTTGTTACTAGTATTGGTCTTTTGCAAGAAAAAAAAAATTATTAGGTTGAGGCAGTTAACTAGGGACTTTATTATATTTAACAATTGCAACAGTCGAAACTCTCCAAAAAAAATAAATAAAAATAAATAAATAAATAAAAACTAAGGGTGCAAGCAAAGCGAAAAACTTACAAATTTTGAAAGCTTGAAGATTTTGAACGGGCTGAAATTAAGAGGCGCTTCTGCCAGAAAAAGTTCTAGATAGTGGAGCAAAAATAATCCGCAATCAAATGAATTTTCCTGCTGCGGAAGCTGACATGAAAAATGTAGGACATGTAAGACAGCCCCCCAAAAAAGGAAAGAAAAAAAAGAAATGAACGTAGGCCACAACAATATCAAACATGATGCGTTAGCAATAAAGGAACCAGTTGAGTTTGTTTGGGTTCCATTTGACTCGAGGCAGGATTAGTGGCACTATGATTGAGGAAGTGCACCATAATTCCCCATTTCGGAATAAGGTCAGATTAGTGGCGCTATTATTGTAGTCATGGGAAATTTGAATTGGAGAGAAATAGTAAAACTTCTAGAGAAGTTGAGAGATCACGGGAGGAGGTTCAGGAGGTTGCAAGGTTTAATGTGTTTTCATGGGCGTCTGTTATTCGACCTTTTTGTAATTATGAACTTGGTTTGATTTTTTAGTGGACTCCTTTTTTGTGCGCTTGTTTCGATATAATGAAGTTAAGTGCCAGAAAATACCTCAAGTTGGAGAAACCGAAGGTTCTTAAATTTTGTTGAAATATCTTCAGGTGTCTCCTTGTTTCTCTCTTTCCATTCTTCCAGCAAATAACTGTCATACATTGCATCATGAAGTCCCAGTGATTAAGAAAGAACTAGCAAAAAAAAATCAATACTATAAATGCAGATAAGTTCAAAGAAATAATTGGAGGCAGCTAATTTTATAATCCATAATGGAAACAAAATGCAAAAAGTAGAAACGGCCAAAAGAAAGTATCAGCAAATTACTATAAAACCTTTTTTATGAGATAGGAAACTACCTTCATAACAGAGACAGCGGAATGCATACAAGGATAAGATTTCAACTAAAAGATTTAATGTGTTTGCTTGGGATGACTCATGATGTGGAAACACTCCCTTGACTCTACAGAGTGGCTCCTCCAAAGGCTATCAATGTTGGAAATAGGACTCCACCACTTGGTACATCTTGATGAGAAGGAATCTCACTGATAAGGAAGCAAATGAATTGGCATTTTTGCTTCAAGCTTTGAACAACATGAGACTTAATCACATGGAGGATATCAAGGTTCAGTCACGATCGAAAAATGGGGTTTTTCAGTCAGCTCAACCATTATTGCTCTTTCAGAAACATAAAATCTTCAACCTTGATCTGAATACAGTGTTAAGGGAAGTCAAAATCCCCCCAAAAAGTTGAAGAGTGTTCTTATGAATCTGTTAGAAATGCTATTAGGATATTGAGGATATATTAGTAATTAAAGAGGAGGTGGTTATGGAGATTGGTTATAATAGATGGAGTGAGGAGGGAGAGAGTTGGGCATTACTTGGTAGTGATCAAGAGGGAGTGTGCAAGTACCTCGAGAATTACTTCTTTATGTTGTAATTTATTTGGATATTGCAGTATAGTTATCCTTGGTATTTTCACATAATTTCTGAGTTCCTAACAGGAACCTAATCCAAGGCAAGCTTAACACAAATGAGCTTCAAAGAAGACTTTCAAGTTTCTTCATCTCCTCTGATTGGAGTGTTCTTTGCAAATCGGACTCAGAAAGCCAGACTCACATTTTCGTCCACTGCTCTATAGCTTATGATTGTTGACTAATCAGCTCTCAGTTGTTGGTCGAGCTGGTGCTTTCCTAAGCCTCCTGTTTGCTTAGTCAACCAGCTTTGTATTGGTAACAGTTTTAAGGGCCGTTCTAAAATTCTTTGGACTAATGCAGTTAGCTCGGTACTGTGGTGTGTCTGGTCAGATAGGAATCACAGAATTTTTTAGGGGTCGGAATCTATTACTGCTAGTTTATGGAACCTTATTTGCCTCCACGATGTCAGTCACAATTTCCTTCTAATTATGTTTTAATTCACATCCATGCCGAAGGAGAGGTTGTTTTGCAACCCCTTGGCTTCATGGGGATATCTCATTTCCCTTCTCTTGTATATGCCTCTTTGATCAATATATTTCAGTTTCTTATAAAAGAAAAAAGTAACAATAAATACTCCAAAGTTTCTTTGAGTCCACACTCCGACACATTTCCTTTACAAAGACTCTCTCATAGGACTCTTCCTTTTCTTTTGAATGGTTGACCAAGAAGAAAGTTGTTCTAGAGTCGTCATGGTTGTGTAAAAGCGGGTAAATGGTTATCTAGCAAAAGAGAATAGACATTTCTGCGAAGGAGCAGGAAGGAAAAGATGATCAAGGCTTTCCTTGCTTTACAGAGAAACGAAACTAGGTGACAAAGTTCTACTCTAATTTTTCCTCTTCAATAAATTTTGGCTTTATTAAAAGAATAAGAGAGAACAAAAATCAACTGCATACATAACCAAGCTAAAACAACACTGCAACGCAAAGTCTCTCTCCTGATACACTTTGTAAAGACAAATCCTCCTCCGATTCAAAATTATGTTACATTTTTCTTTATAAAAGTGACAACCACTTCATTCCAAAAAAAAACCAACTCTAACAACCTAAGGGACAAGGTGTCCTCCCCTTCACTTACAAAGAGAGGTTCCACGAATCCCAAGATACAAAACTATACTACTAAAATAACAAAAAAAAAAATTAATAAAATATTTAGTCCTAAACTTTGATGTTTGTGTCTATGTGGACTCTAATCTATCAAAATTACAAATTTAGACTTTGAGCTTACAAATTTTTTTAAATTCACAAATCTACTAGACACAAAACTAAAAGTTTATGATTTTATTAGCCATCAAATTTAAATTTGTGTATAATAAATCAATTAATTTTTCAAATCCTCAAACTTTTCAGTGATTCATGAGATACAAAATTGAAAATTTAGGATCTATAAGACAGTTTTAAAAGTTTAGTTCAAGGATTAAGCTAGTAATTTAACCCAAAAAAAGTAATAAAGCAACAAGAAAAATTGTATTACAACAGCCAAAAGATTTTTTTAAAAAAAAAGGCCAACAAAAAAGTTACTAATCAGAAGATGAAAAGAGATGAGTTGCAATTGCAAATGAAGGCAAGTACTGAAAGCATGTCAGAAGTCTCCATCAAACTTCTCGGTCAGGAAGAGACTAATTATCAAGGCTGCCAAACTAACCATGAAAGCAAAGATTCACCTTCGTTCAGATAGCTTAGGTACACTGTTCAAACCAATACATTGAACTTTATAAAAACCACAAAAAACAAAGGAATACCTTTGGATGAGATTTTTAAGACCTGCGTGACTTCCTTTAATAGAATCCATATGCAATATACACGGTACTTTCATCGACTTCGTCAGGTCTTCATCTGTAACAAGACAGAAGTTATGACTGATGGGAGACACATATTGCCCCAATGAATGAATAACTTACCGCTATATCTAGCCACTTCACCAGGATGGCATATGACCATTAAGCTCCAATGAAGGCTGTTAGAAATACATTTAAGTTCGAAAAAGATACCCACATCTAGTGATGTTTAGCTTAAGACACAAGGAAAAATGATTCCTGAAGAGAAAAATCTTACTTGAAGTTTATAGGAATGAAGATATAATCCTTTTCAAATAAATCCACTTTCCGTGTCCATTTCCGAACGCGTAGAAAAGCAGCTCTGCCATCTGAAGCACTAGATGGATCTTTATCAAGGTCCGCCAGCTTCCTAAAGAAAAAGCTATTGAAGAAGTGAAATCTATGCTTATCCTGAGGATCTATCTGGCTCTTCAAATACCTGACAATCAATTCCATTTAGAAAGGGCGTGTTCCATCATTTGCAATAAAAGTTAGTTAAAATGAAAACCAGTCATCCAAGCAAGGAGATGGTGAAAATTAAAGAATTGTGGATCAGCACTTCTTTAAATGAGAAGCTGGAAATCCCAACATCACTAGGAGAATGTACAGGGGGGAACCTCTAATAGTAACAGTATTCAATCATGATTACAAGCAATCACTATATAATTTGACTCACTGGATGTAAAAGTCAATGATTGTGTCATTGACAAATGTCTCTGGTTGTAACAAGTCAACATCCCTTTTACTGATGGAAACGGCATCTGGATCTCCTTTGGGATAGACAACTTCTTCAAAAGGCTCATCAAAGCTGCAAAAAGGCTCATTTAAATTGGAAGGGGATAAAAAGATGGTCACCACCAGATAATATACTCAAGTTCATGCATTGATCATCGAATAAAATAGAGCATACTTAACAATTACAAACAGAAGGTGAACAAAGATTGATCCGCATGCATGACATTTCAAATCTCATAGCATAGTAAACATGAGAATTTTTTACTCAAAACTAAAAAAAAAATTAGTTTGAGTACATACAAATAAAATTTCAAATAAACTAACCAAATGTATTAAAATATGAAGACTAACTTTAAAAAACGGAAAAGTAGAAAATTCCACTCACTTGGGAAAATAATGTCTTTGTCCACCTAAATCATCATCATCAGTTCCTATGCCCGCACTACAAGACATAATAGAGGTAGGCAATAAATCAATTAACAAGGGAGACCAATATACGTCAAAGGGAATGACAACAAAGTTTATTGGGAATGCAACCAGTCATGCATGTTACCTTAGAGACATATTTCGGATAGCCGTCTCAACCATAAAATGAAGAATGTAAACTGTGATACTTCTTTAGAATATACCACATAAACTGATGTATTGACGTGATGCCAAGTTTATAACTTCTATTTTAAAAAATTGCATAATGATCAACAATATAGTGATAAGGAAACACAGATAACATACTCGAGAGACATATTCCAAATAGCCATGTATCTGGGATCCAAAGATCTGATTTTTTGTTGTTTCTCAGACCAGTAAGAATCAACAAGAACAATCTTTACTTCCTTAATGCCTGGACCAAGTTCATAGGCAATACATATTAGTTAAGCTAACAAAACGAAAGATATTTATCACATTATTAAGAACACTGATGACATGACACAAGAAAAAACCGATGAGGATGTCTAGAAGAATGCAAATGTTAGCAAAGATATAATTGAAATTCTATCAAATGTTTATGCAACTGAAATCTAGTTCCAAAATCTCGATGTACTTTTGCAGAAGTCAACTGACCAGAAGTGTCACACGAATTATCACATTGACCAGCATCCTTTGATATAACATGGAGCTTGATCATCACATATTCAACCTGCATGCCAAACAAAAAACTGGCAAATCACGACAAAGTTAACTCAAAATCATGAAATTTAGTTTCTAAACAATAGTTATAAGCACTCACTCTTTGAAAGCACTGACACTCAATATCAATGAGATCGTCTACTCTCCATTCAAGGTTAAGGAATTCATTGCTTCCATAATCAGCAAAACCATTAATTTTGATGGCATTAGGTGAAAAGGTTAACGAGGGACTGGCACAGTAAAAATCTCCATATACAATATAATCGGGATATAGGACAACCTCCTTGTTAAGATCATCCTATAAATTGAACGGAGAAAAGCTTCAGTACCCAAATGCATATAGTCTGGACAATGAAATTGGATGACTAGAATCTGCCTATCTTCAAAGGAAAAAAACAAGAAACATGTTCTGCTGAAGTAATCAACGCTACATCCTAAGTTGTACACAGTTTTATTACCCAAAAAAAGGTGAAGTTAGACATATCGGAATTATAATTACAAAAGTAACATGATAAAAACACTCCAGAATACAAGAAGATGCATAACGTTTCACTAATTCAATTCCCTCTTCCTAACCTAACGAGTGTTTTCCCCTTCAAACACAATTTGAGAATAAGAGGAAACTATAGTGTCCTTCAAGATTATAAAAATAAAATAAAATAAAATAAAATAAAAACCTTGACATGGACCAATAATGAAAAATTCGTAGTATGTACAAACAACATGAACATCTTGACAATCTACACTTGTCACAGACAGTTAATAATTAAAAAGTCCTGGATTCCCAGCAAACACAAATGAAAAATTGGATGTAAGTTTCAGGAAAAATTTAAGACGTGTGCGTGAACTTTTTCTCTTTGTTTAAATCATCACAAGGAACAAACTTACCATTTCATTGTCGGATGAGCAATTATCTAAATACTTCCCGTTCAACAAAACTGAAATGAGTCCAAAAACATATGGTCAGACATTGAATTTGAGTAAGTTATGAGAGAGTTCTTTTGAGAACAGGTTTTATTCAGTGCAACTCTTGTAAGTTATATATTAAGCAAATACTTGGAAAAATATATTTGCAGAAGGCTGGTAACCAGGTCGATGATCTGTTATCCAGGTTTTCAAATTGGAGGAAATATAGGTTTTTTCAAATTCCTTTTTCTGGTTGAACTGAGTAATGACCATTCGTACAAAGATTTGAACAGAGAAAAAAATTGAAACTTCTTGTAAAAAGCGGAAGGAGAGTGCCAAGGTGTCAAGACCTTGGTGTCTACTAACAAAGCTATTAGAAACGTGTTCTTACTGTTCAATTCAGTTGATTGGAGGGTTTTTTTTCTTTCTTTCATTCTTTCCTTCTTTCTTACCATCAGTCCCCTTTCATAATCTTTCTTATTGATGCAATTCCTATCTGGGATAGAACAACCAAAAGAATGTTGAAGCAAATACAGTATACAGAACATACCACCATCCTCTACAGTTTCTGAAGGAGGGCTCATTGAAGAATTCCCATTCATGCTTCCATTAGGATCTGAGAGTCCATCAATTGGCTCCCTCTATAAATTGCAAAAAAGTGTTAATCGAACATGACTAATACTCATCTATATCTTAAAAGAAAACAATGTTCAGAAAGCAGAAAGAAGAGTACTTCAGCATTAAACTCAGGAAGGGTGCAATTTAACCCCAGGATAGGACTTTGAGAGCTAGATCCAATTTTGTCAAGTTCAGAGCCAAGGCTTCCTGTCAAATGACCATCTACTTGCACAAACATATCTTGCGAATGGCTATTCAATTCTGATTCTGTATAGGCATCCAATTGATATTTCCCTTCTTCCATGATAAATTGCTCTTTAGTTGTGCCCGAGGGAATATGTGAAATACCATTGTCACAACCACGATTACATTTGCCCAAATCAACATCCATATGTGGATTTTTAATCTCCTTCCCTTCAACAACAAACCCATTGGCCACAGTTAATTTATCTTCATCAAATAAAATGGATGACCATCAACAGAGAGAAAATTTTGAAGGTAGCCAAAAATCAATTACTGCTCTGGAGTAGCATTGTTGAACGGACATTCATCAAACAAAAGACACAATAAGAAAGCAATTCTGGAATGATACTTAGACAAAGACAAGCCATAGTGAGAACTGAATAAAAAGCACAACAGCATAGTAAACATCACAATAATATATGTTTTTCTTTCAGCTATTAAGAATGCAAGATACATGATATATTTAAACATATGCGGAAATAATTACCACATCAATCTTCACTAATTTATAACACCGACATTGCCCTTTGATAAGTTTTTTTCTTTTTCCTTTTTTTTTTTTTTAAGGAAAGATGAAAAAATATTGTTCCAGAAATCCTCTTCAGACGCCGAACCTCCAGAGGAACCGAAGTCATTACTAGCTACCTCTTTTGATAGCGTACAAGTTAGCCGCGGAGTGAAGGGATAAAAATGCACTTTAGAGACCACATATCAATTTAATTCCCTATTGGAAGTAAACGCTTTACAGCAATCAGCGATACTACCACGTAGTGAAACACTCACAGACAGATTAACATGTCGACAGAAATATTAGTTCAATTCGGGTTACCATTCAATAGGTTTCAAATTCGTCTGTATTTGCCAAAAATCGACAACAAAGAACCGCTTAACATTCTACGGACTGCTCCACGATCTACCTAGGGCAAAGAACTAACGGAATCAACACAGCGCACAACTTTCGCTATACATAACTCCAGAAAACTCCCTAAATCATCTATGCCAGAGAAGCGAAACTCTGTTTTCAGTCAAAATTAAGAATTCGTGTCCAACTATCTTCTACAGGTCTTTGCAGAGAAATAAAAAAACGAAAATGAAAAAGTTTCCAGTTCAGGAGAACCTACCACATTCCAGAAATTCATACTTCAAAACAGCGGTTGTGTCGAGATTAGGGTTTTTGAATTTGCTGAGACGCTTCTCGGAGATCAATTCGGGAAGCTCGTCTTCTTCGGTGAAATCGAAAACTTCAAGGCCTTTGACGGAAGCGTTCTTCATGGTGAGGAGAGAGCGGAACGGAAGATCGGTGAGTTCAAACGAGTCGAAGAAACTTAGTGGGTTGACATTCGCAAATCAGAGCGCAAGCTCCGGTGAACAGGGGAGGCGAAGTTTCACTCAAGGCAGATTGTGTCAAAGCTTTGGCCCACTTGGGTTGCTGCAAATGGAACCACTTAGAGTCTAAAGATGAAGCAGCTCAATGTTTGTTCACGCATTTGATTATTTACCGGTCAAAAATACTTTTAAATTTTAAAAGTTTTACTAATATTTAAAATAACAAAAAAAATATTTTTTCAAAATTATCTTTAAACTTAAAAAAATAAATAATAATTAAAAAAAATAGTAATTAAAAAAAAAAACCTTTAATTTCATTTTAATTTTGTCCTCTTTGGACTTCTTGGTGACAATCCACCCCCTTCGAGGCCCCTGGCGTCTGACATTCATTCCTTTCTCCAACCCAACATCCTTATTGATAAATCACATCGTGTCTACTCGGGGTGAAGGCGAGAAGGCTGGCACATCGTCTAGTATCTGACTCTAATACTATTTGTAACGCCACAGATCCACCGTCCTCTTTAAGCTTTCCTTTTCAAGCTTCCCCTCAAAAGTTTTAAAACACGTCTGCTATATAAAGGTTTCACACCTTTATAAATGATGTTTTGTTCTCCTCCCCACCTAATATGAAAACTTGTAGAACAAAAATGAAAAGTTTGAAAAGGATTGAGAGGTAAATAGACCCATTAACATAAATAATATTTTTTTTTTAGAAAGGTTAAAGGGTTGATATTAATTTTAAAATTTTATGGATATTTTTAATTATTATTTTGAGTTAAATGATATTAATTATTTAAAATAATATTGATAATTCAAAGATATTTTTGAAACAAAACCGTTAATAGTAAAAATATTTTTTAATTTAAATTTTATGTTGAAATTTTTGAAAGTTTAAATATATTTTTTGATATGTTAACTTCGAAATTTACGAGTTTTATCCATTTGAATTCTAAATTTTTAATTTAATAAAATTTAACTCAAAATTATTGGATAAGTAATTAAAATTTTATTAGACACTTTTTAGTTCTGGAAGTTATTAAATATTATTAAAGATAAGAACTATAATTTAATTTTAATTAAATATTGAAATGCCACCCACCATTTATTGTTTATTAATTATTTTTTATATCATTAACTTTTGTCCTTTAGTTGTCTTAATATGACTTCAACAATATTAAACACTTTTGATAATATAATAAATTCTTTATTTTTTTAAGGTAAAATCATGATTTTGTTGAATTAAATTTCCATTAAAAATTTTAAATATTAATTTATAGCTTTGTGGTCGCCAATTTATTTAATTTAACCCACAAAATTTACCTTTTTTAAGTAAAAATAAAAAGTTTATAATTGTTTTTTGGAAACGGATAATAATATATTTTCCAGTTGGCGTGGAAATGTGTGCTTTCGTACAAGGCGGCCATGCTGCCCGTTTTCGCTTCAGAGTCCACAACTGCCCGCTGCCCGTCTGACTGACTATATTGTACGACTTTTCTGTATATATAATCTATTTAAAACGTTACAGAAACAAAATCCAGAATTAATAGAAAGGCCCACCCTCATTTTCCAAGCCCAATTTCTCAGAAGCCCATATCCAAAGGTCAGGCCCAGACCACTCTCTCTGGCCCAATCACTCTCAGTCCAGTAATTTTTTTCTCATTTTTATATATATATATATATAATTATTAATTTCAAAGAATATTTTTAATGGATAATTTATATTAAAAAAAATATCAAGCACCCTAATAAATTCAATAATATTTTTTATTAACATTATAAAATTCTAATTTTCTACATTATAAGTGACAAACTTGGGCAATCAAACCTTGGTTCTAGATAGACTAGCAATAAGTTTGGCTAAAGTAAAGAAATGGTCTTTGCCACTTGAGTCTTATGCAGAGTAACTCGCACACGTGCAGTTTTTATGAGGGAGATTTAATAGGAGCCATCTGAAAGGGTCTTTGCGACTTGAGCCGTATGTGGAGTAACTTGCACACATGCAGTTCTTACGAGGAAGAGCTAGTAAGAGTCATCCTATCCCCCTCACACACAGAGATACACGCACAAGTGACGAACATTGGTAATCAAAGTTTGGCTCTAGATAGGCTAGCAGTAAGCTTGGCTAAAGCAAAGAAAGGAACTTTGCCACTTGAGTCGCATGCAGAGTAACTCGCACACATGCATTTCTTACAAGAGAGAGCTAGCAGGAGCCATCTGAAAGGGTGTTTGCCACTTGAGTCATATGCGGAGTAACTCGCACACATGCAGTTCTTACGAGGGAGAGCTAGTAAGAGTCATCCAAAAGGGTCTTTGCCACTTGAGTCGTATGCAGAGTAACTTGTACACGTGCGGTTCTTACAAGGGAGAGCTAGTAGGAGTGTGAATGTTTGATTAATTCACCACACCTAAATGGTGTGAAAGTTATCTTATTTATAATCAAATAAATTACAAGGATATGAAAATAGTAATAAATGGAAATAACAATAAATGGAAAGATACCTATGATAATAAGGCAAATAATAAAATATCAAATATAATATATATGGTAAACTATAATTTATTACTAAATATCCTTAACAAGGAGCCATCCAAAAGGGTCTTTGCCACTTGGGCAGTATGGGGAATAACTTGCACGTGCGATTTTTATGAGGAAGAGCTAATAGGAGCCATCTTATCCCCCCCCGCACGCACATACAGGTGCACACACTTCTTCAACATACTCCCTCACCTTACTCGGAGACAGTCCTCTCTAGTTCAATAATTATCTCTAATTATATATCGTTATTTTTCTAATATTATTTAATTGTACTTTTACAACTTAGGAATGTTAAGTTGGTCAATAATTACACAGCTCTACTAATGACCACGTATAATATCGATACAATATTTTAATATTTTAATTAAATTTAGAATAAATATAGTAGTTATTAGAACACTCACTATTTTCTTATAGAAATATAATATAAATATAAGATGTGAAATGACCTAACTTGAAAGACCATAGCTTAATAAAGAAAACAAAAACTATTCACATTTTTGGTCCCAACAAACAATAACAAAAATAAGGGGGAAAAAAAAAGGAATATATTGGGGAATGGGTAAGAATTAGAATCTTGAAATTAAATAGTTACGAATATTTAAATTTAATTTTTGGGTTTTTGCATATTTTTTAAAATTGAAATGAAATAGTAAAAAGGTAATTTCCTAGGGACCACATAGCAAAGTTTTGGCAGACAAAAATATGGGCACACTGTAAAAAAAGCAAACAAATACACCCTCTGAAACATTTGTATGTATTTAAAAATAAATAAATAAATAACCTTAAATTTTTACTGCTTTATTCAGCACTTTTTGTCCCCATTTTCTTTTTTATCTTCTTCCTTTTTTAACCTTTTAACTTGGATAAAGCAAGAAAATCCCATTTTTCTTGTTTCAGTTTATTTATGTAATAAAAAACTTTGTACTATTAAACTATATATATATATATTATGCTATTCCTCCATCTTTGACCATAAAGGTCGGAGTTCAGATGCTTGATCGTTAGATCTATTCTTTTTATACGATAAAGCGTCTTCTCGTTATATTACCACGACACGTCTCGTTATTTTTCCGAAACTCCCGTATTGACAAAACCAATTGATCTAGTCATAAGAAAGTCTAAGAGAGCTCTAACAAATCTTCAAGAGGCCATGTTTCAGAAACACGAGCTTTCCTCTTCTTCCGTTAGTATAAATTTGGTCGAGATCGACTTCTCATTTCTTCTTCTAGAAAGCTTGATTCTCGAGAATCAAAATCTTAGAAGGTCACCCAACTTTTATAATTATCCTTTGAATTAATATCATTCAGATGGGATATCGAATTATTTACGTATCTCTTATTTACTCAAGCGTCACAATTATCTCGTGCTCGTATAAATTTAAAGAGCCAACAAATTAATTTCCCATCACTCTCCCATTACGCAATCCACGTAGGATGAGTTCGACACGAAAAGAAAATCCCGAAAAATTGTAAAATATTATAATTTCTTTTAATTTCTAACATTTCATTATGTGCCAATAATTTCCAAGTGCAAAAAGGAGCCTTCACAGTCACATGTACGTATACAAATCAATAGTGACAATGCCAATGGCTACCATAAATTGTAGTACAAATGAAGAAAGGGGGCCACAAAAGAAGGCTGATATCATACATACCTATGCATGCATGCATTCATGCATGCACACCGATGTCCGAGTAAATAGTATAAATAGCTTTTACGTGAGTCTTTTCTTTTCATAAATAATTGTATTATTTTCACACACAATCGTGTTCGTTGCTTCATTCTATATCATAATAGCTAATCTTAAAAGAGTTCACAATAATCCTTTTCTCTCGTCCGAACAATGCAAAAATTGAATTGCTTCGTTTTATACCATTCACGTAAACTGGTATGACGACTGATGTGTAAAAATTGGTTATCTAAATGATTTTAATTATATATTTCTACATGATCTGACTCCTCAATTTCATAATTTATTTTAAGATATGGATTCGAATAATCTCGAAAGTTACTTAAACAAAATTTAAAATAAATTTTTTTAAAGTCTAAAGATATAATTAAAATATAACCTATAGTTCAGAAATATTTTGTATAATTATATTGTTTATATAATCATAGATACATACATATTATTATTATATATATACACACATATATATATATATATACACAAGAGAAGGAAGCATGTATGTTTATATTCTCTTCTGAAGGCTCAGACTGCAAAGGGTTCAGAATCAACCTGTTAACGGCTGTCCCAGTTTGTTCTCTGCCATTTGACGTTGATTTCTCACCATCCTTCAATTATATATCATATTAAACCCATTTGTGGGGCCCACCGTCTAAAACAAATATATATATATATATATTTCATTTTATTCTTTTAGATAAAAAACTAAATTAGCCACGTGGGTTTAGAAAAAAAAATTAGTGAATGAGAGAAAATTAAAGCAAAATTATTAGTATTGTTTAATGGAATTGAAATTAAAAAATTTCTGCATTTTAATAAAATAATTAATATTTCATTGATGTTGGGAAGGGACTCATTTATTATTTATTAAACTTTATAATTTAAATTAATTCAGCTACAAATCTATACAAATTTAATAAATTTTAAGACACAAAATTAAAAATTATATTTTTTTAAAAGTTAAAAAGTTAATAAAATTTAGAAATTTATTTATTTTTTAAATATGTTTTTTTGAAAACATATTTAAATATAGTAAAAAACATTTAAACCTATATCAAAAAGATTTTCAGCTTAAAAATTATTTAATTAAATTTTGAAATTTGTATTTAATATAATTACTAAACTTAAATATATATATATATATATATATATATATATATATATATATATAATAAATTTTAATATATACAACTTTAAAAATAATCATCTATTAAATAAAAATATTTAAAATAGGGTTAATTTAATAAAAGTTTAAGAATAGTTGAAATATTAAAAAAAAAAATAATAATTCGTTATTAAAAAAATTGTATTGTGAAATGGAAATGAAAATTTAAGCCCACACCCTGTCGCACAGTAAATCGACGGACCGTTTTGCCCTTGCATGCGTCAATAGTGCGAACACATGACACACCCAAAACTTTAAATTATAATATATAGTATAGAATATATAAACAATTATTTATAAAGTTGTCAAAAGAAATGGAACTTTTCCTAATCCTATAATCATATGATAAACGTTTAATATCGAATTACTATAAAGTATTCATTAATTGGATTAGGATAAAGTATTATCTATAATATATAAATAATGATATTTATATATTTGTATTTTTGGGAAGATTAGATCTTAAAATGAATAATACTATATAATAGAGAGATTGGAGGGATTTTTTTATGTATTCGAGGCGCCGTAAATTTTTGAAGAAAAAAATATATAATTAATATCATGAAGATTTTCTCCATTTTCACACTATGATTTTTCTTTATAAATAAAATTTTATATTAGATAGGTCTGACATAAGAGACAACATGGAGTGGCTAATGATGATCATGTTTGTCTTAGGTATGTTGTTTATGACCATATGTTAGATGTTTCAATCATGCTTGTTTAATACGTGTTGTCCATGGTTGTATGCTTATTACAAACTCCTTCTTACATGCTTTCGTCTTAAATAGGTTTTTACTGATTCATGTTATGTTAATATTGAGGTATATAACTGTTCACCAAAATCATATCTACCCTTCATGTTATGTCAACATTAAGGCTGTCGTCTTAATTTATATGTTATTTGAAGTCGGGATGTTTATTTCTTTGTTTATAGCTACATAACGTTGTTTTCTTTAGTTTTTTGCAAGTCGTTTGAAGTGTAACGACTCGCTAGATTTTTTAAAAACATTTATTACAAATGTGACTCGAGGCCTGAGTATATGTTGTGATGTCTGAATTTCTCACGATTGACTTGTTCGCTGAGTTAGAACAAGTGTGATTGTGACAGCTAACAATTATTGTTATTAATCATATAAAACAAAAAATGAAGACGTGGGATGCCAAAGTAGGTTATGTCTCTATACTAATAATTAACGGGAGAAGTATTCTTAATCTCGTAGTACCAAAATACGGAGATAAAATTATAATTTTTTTTATTGTAAAAAAAGAAAAAAAGAAAAGAGAAAAAGATGAATGTGAATAGTGGGAAAATAAGGGGGTGGAGAAATAAATAAATAAATAAATAAATAAAAGAAAAAAAAAAAGAGAAAGGGAAGGGGCATTGAGAGTGGGAAAAGGGAATTAATTGTGTCGGGTGATGATGTGTTACTGTCGCTTTTGATTTCCCACAAGAAAAGCAGTCGGCGCCGCCGTGGATTGCCTTGCCCTCCGCTCTCTAATTCTCCATAATTCTTATCATTATGTTTTATCATTGAAAATGATTGTACCACGTTTCTCATTCCTTACTCACTACACCCACTTCCTCTTTTTTTTTTAAATGTTTTTTTATTCGAAATAAAATATTAACAATTTTCATTTAATTTAAAAATAATATAAAAAATTTAAAATTATTTTGGAGACATAAATAGGAGTATTTTTTATTAATTTAGTTGCATGTATTAGATTGGTATAAAATTGAGACTTTAATTTGTATTTCTCTCTATATTTGATTCTTGAGTAGTCGTAAGAAGGACAAGTCCGTAAATTCACCCAATAAATCAAATTAAAAATATAAAATAAATCACACACATATCCTACCATAAAATGGAACGTTTTGCACTCAGCTCTGCCAGTCAAATTTTCTCACCTTTTTCACCGTTATGGGTTAAATAAAAATAATAGTAAATAAAATTTAAAGGTAAAAAGATATATATATATATATATATATATATATATATATATATATTAATAAATAAAAAAATGCACCGAAATAGTTTTCCATCTTTACATAAACTCTTCTTTCAATTCACACTTTCGTATCCAACTCTGCATGTTCCAGTTCTTCCTACTCTCTCTCACAGCCCTTTTCTCATCCGTTTCCATGGCTTCCTTTCTTCCATAAGAATCGATTAATAAATTCTCGATTCGTTGTTTCACCGTTCAGGCGAGACGAACGAATCATTTCCGACCCCGGAGATGCTGCCTTTTCAGAGTCATTACGGATTCCAGAGCAGTTGGTTGAATTATCGCGACGGCGATCATTTTAAACGTTCGATGTCCGCTGCCGGATGCTCGATCGTCGGAAATGCTGCAGATTCGTCCAAGGACGAGAAGAAATCTACGGAAGCGAGTCGAAGTCATAAGGAAGCGGAGAGGAGACGGCGACAGAGAATCAATTCGCATTTATCTACGCTCCGTACGCTTCTCCCTAATACTACTAAGGTAATCGATTAATTCGCGAAATTGTTGTGCATTTTGTATTGTTGATGTTGAATTGACGAAGCGTTGAGGTTTTTGGATATGGCGGATGGAATATTTGAATTAGTTTTGGACTGTTTGTTTGTTTTATTGTAGACGGACAAGGCGTCACTACTGGCGGAAGTGGTGAGTCATGTGAAGGAGTTGAGACGGCGAGCGACGGAGGTTGCGCGCCGCAGTGCAGACCAGTGCGACGGCGAGGGCGAGGGAGAGGGAGGTATAGTGCCGTGGCCGTTCCCTAGCGAGGAAGACGAAGCGACGCTCTGTTACTGCGATAACGAAAACAGGTTAATGAGAGCGACAGTTTGTTGCGATGAGCGGTCCGGTCTGAATCGGGATTTGATTCAAGCGATCCGGTCGGTTCACGCGAGGGTGGTTCGGGCCGAGATGATGACGTTGGGCGGGAGGACGAAGAACGTGGTGGTGTTGGAGTGGAGCGGCGGCGGTGGCGGGAGAGAGGAGGCGTTTTTGGGCCTGAGGCGGGCTTTAAAGGCCGTAGTAGAGAATCAGGCCCAGAATCTATCGGGTCAGAAGCGGGCTAGGGCCTGTTGTCCAATAGAGGACCCGTTTTTCATGTGCTGACGTGGCCTAGCAAGTTTGTTTTGGAATTGTCCGTTGGGAATCTTTTTTGTTTTTGCTTGGTGTAAAATGGGAAGGAATCAGCTCCAACACGAGAGTGAAAAGTGACCGACATGTCGGCTGTCGCACAACAGACAAAACAACGTAATAAGTGCAAAAGCTCAGTTGGGGGTTGAATCATGTCGATGGTATATCTAAAAAAAATCTCAAGTCTTTTATGAAATAGTACACATTTCGAATATATAAACCCTAAACTAAATATGGCCCACTCATCTTTCATTAGCTCAATCAAGAATCGCAATAATTATATCCACGTATTTATAAATGTTCATGACCATAATGGAGAGCCAAAGTCACTGAATAAAATGGGTAAGTCATCAATCCCTAAAACGGACTAAAGAGAATTCCCATTTAAATGGAAATTGAGAATAGTGGAACGGAGAGAGATTTCTCTTTATTAGTTAAACGAAACTAGAGACGGGTTACATTCTTCGTCCTTAAATCACTCCCAATTCCTATTTCTTTTATGTGTGTCAAAACTAATTTATAAAATATGTTCATTTACTTATTAATTTAAGTAGAAATTAGGTTAAATATTCTCCTTAAAAATATTTATTTATTATGGTATTATTTTATATTCTTTTAAAAGGGAGGATGCTTCTAGACTACTGGTCCACTGGGTGGATAATATATTGTTGCATTAAAAAAGTATTATTTAAAAAGTCGATATTATATATTGTAAAATAATTAAGAAAGTAATGGGAATGATAAATTGAAATTTATTGGAAGTAGAGAAAGTAAAAGTAAAAAAAAAAAAAGAAAAAAAAAAGCAGAAGATAAGTCCACGTGTCAATGAGGAGTGAAACGCTGAATAATGGGAGAGCTTCGTCCACGCAGTGAGATAGTTAAAGACAGACGTCTCCTCCTCCCTCCTTATCCTTATTACTCCATATCTCATCCCAATCATTATTTTTTTTATTCTTTATTTTTTTAAAACATTTTAATATATTTGACAATTTTATAAAATTAATTATTCTTTTATAAAAATATAAAACAAGTCAGAGATATATATATATATAATTTACAATTTATTGGAATATAGTTAAATAGTACAAATAAACGTTTGTTTTTTGTGTAAAGAGATAAATTAAGAATTTCCTTACCGTTATGTTCACGTATCACGTGCCTACAAAACGACATTCCTGCTTACTTGGAAGATGGTCATCTTTATCTTATGTTTATATTAAAATTATTTTATAAATACAATTCTTAAAAATGAGTATATATTAAGAAGTAATAATTTAATCTATTTATTTTACAAGTGTGTATCTATTTTGTCTTTATTTAAACAATATTATTAAAATTCAGTAAAAAATTTATGGATTAATTAAATTAATTAGAGTTCAAAATTGTCTATAGACTATAAAATTTAAATTATCAAATAATAAAATAATAATAATAATAATTAATTTTGATGAAAATTTGTTCGTGAAAACCAAATGATTATAAACTCTAAAGTACAATGACTTTTTTACTTATTAAAATTTAAAAATTAATTGTAACAAATTTTCATACAAATGGAAACCAAATGTTTCAAAATCTTTCAGTTGTAAGTAAGAAATTTCTCAACAGAGTTTGATCATTTTCATTTAATTCACTTGATTTCAGAATCAATCTCCATGAATTTCTTTGCTGATTTATCGTTGCTAATAGGCCTAAGAGCATGCTGGGGTCGGCTAGTTTCAGAAATGGCTGCGATTGGACCCACTCTAATCCACAAGAACCCTTCCCTTTTCTCATCATTTTCAGTTGGGAGAAATTCTATTTCTGTGAGTTCTTCCACTTTCTGTTTCTTTATTTTGCTGTAATTTTAGGTTTAGATTGGGTTTTAATTTGATGGAATTCGGAAGCAATCGACGAAACTCATCCGTAAGTGCCTTGTTATCGCATTCACGAGTGGGTATTTCCTTCATGTGACTAATTTACTGTATGAATGTTTAATAGAAAATCCGATCAATTTTCACTTCTGGATTCTTATTTTTACTTTCTGATAAGGTTGGAAGTCTCGAGTAGCTCATCAGGTGTGGAATTGAAAAATGTGGCTAAAGTGAAGGATGCAGATAAGGTGTTCGATGAAATGACAAGAAGATTTCTGAGTTTTAAGAAGCAAAAGTTTTTGTGAGTACCAATTGGGGATTGGTTTTTGATCCAAGGGTTTCTTATGAATTTGCAGTGAACACATTAAAAGTAGGCTATGTTCCGTTCTTCTTGCTGTCAAATTTGATCTTTATCATCTCTAGACTTCGTATTCTTCTCATTAGAGAGTGCATTTATTGGATGAATTCTTAAGAGAACTTAGTTTTATGCTCAAAGTTGAGAACACTTTAGTCATTGGCCACAGTATTTGTGCTGAATTCACAGTCTTGTGAGCATGGAAGATAATGCTATCAACTCGAGGTTCCACTTTCTTCAACTCTCTTGTATCTTGTATCTTATATCTAACTGTCTAAGCCCTCCGCTAGCGGATATTGTACTCTTTTTGGACTTTCTCTCAAGGTTTTTAAAACGCGTATGCTAGGAAGAGGTTTCTACACTCATATAAACAATGCTTCTTTCTGTTCCCCAACCGATGTGGGATCTCACAATCCACCCCCTCGAGGCCCAGCGTTCTCGCTGACACTCGTTTCCTTCTCCAATCCACGTGGAATCCCCCAAATCCACCTCCTTTGAGGCCCAACGTCTTTGTTGGCACACTGCCTTGTGTTCACCCCTCTTCGGGGCTCAGCCTCTTCGCTGGCTCATCGTTCGGTATCCACCCCCTTCGGGGCTCAGCGTCCTCGCTGGCACACCTCCCGGTGTCTGGCTCTGATATCATTTGTAACGGTTCAAGTCCTTTCCCTTTCGGGCTTCCCCTCAAGGTTTTTAAAACTTGTATGCTAGGGAGAGGTTTCCACACCCTTATAAAGAATGCTTCATTTTCCTCCCCAACCGACGTGTGATCTCACATTATACATCTGTTTTCTGGTATTTGTTCGTTTTTCGAGCGGTAACTTGTAGCTTATTCTGCTATGGTAGCTTTGTTCGTAAGTGGGTGGTGAACGCAAAGGCTGCTAAGTTAAGAACAAAAGCTGCTGCTGAACATCTTAGTTTTGACCAGCAATGTAAGCATTGTGAGAAGGTACTGATATACTTTTGCTGCAAACATGAACCACACGATCTTTGTTTCAATTTCATTCATCTTCCCCAGTTCATTTTTTAGATTAGAATCTGTTTCTTTCTTTATTAATTCATATGCAAAGTTGCGAGATCCCACCTTAGTAAAAGAGGGGAACGAAACATTCCTTATAAGGGTGTGAAAATCTCTTTCTAGCAAAGCGTTTTAAAAACTGTGAGCCTGACGGCAATACGTAACGAGCCAAAGCGGACAATATCTGCTAGCGGTGGGCTTGAACTGCTACAAATGGTACAGAGTCAGCCACTTAGCGGTGTGTCAGCGAGGACGCTGGTCCCCAAAAGAGTGGATTGTGATTTGTAAGATCCTACATCAGCTGGAGGGGAAGGAAACATTTCTTATAAGGGTGTGAAAACCTCATCCTAATATATGCGTTTTGAAAACCGCGAGACTGACGGCGATACGTAATAGGTCAAAACGGATAATACAAACAATATCTACTAGCGGTGGCTTAGCTGTTAGAAAAGTTCAAACTATCCATCTACCTATCCAAGTTCTTGCTATGCTAGGTTGTTGAGTTAGTTTAGGACTGATTCATAGTAAAAGGCCGGGAGGGAATGGTTTCTCAAGTCATAGTGACCTCTTAACTAGAACTTCATGTTCTACAAGTTTTCTTAACAAATAATCTGAGTGTAGTAGGGTTAGTTAGTTGTCTGGTGCAAGCTGACTCGAAAGATTACTAATCTCTACACTTCCATTTTTGCCACCAAGAGTCGATCGACCGTTCGTTGAAGAACTTGATGACGTACCCAGCCGTTAAAAGAGGAGGTTCTTTCTATTCATGGAGGACACTACAATTTCTGGTCATGTACATTTGAGAAGTAGACGCTTGATTACAAGAACACGAACAAAGCTGATGATGATGATCGTGGATGTCTGATCAAAGATCAATCAATCTGAAGTTGAGTTTACCAGATCCTCATCCTTACGAAATTTTTTTGTTTTTGTTTTTTAATAAATAATAGATCTTAAAAAATTTTAAATGCATATCTACATAATTCTTATTATCTATCATCGAGAATTGGTTATGTTTATTATGTATTAACCCTTTATATAATTTATCATTTTTATTTTGTCAAACACATAAGCATTAAATTAGTTGTTTTAAAATTTTTGAGAGGAAACTCGAAAGAGGAAGCTTAGAGAGGACAGTATCTGCTAGTGGAGGATTTGTATTCTTATAGTTGATACAGTAAACTAGCCTACAAGATAGGCTTGACACATTACATGGTTTCATTATCGACGTCTGTCAAGACGAGTGCATAGGATCTATTCATTAGAGTTATATTGTAATATGTATTCAAACTTTTGAAATGAAATAAGGGGAAAAAGGGAGGGAAAATATGCTTTTAATTATTTATTTTTGAAGAAAGAAAAAAGGTTTAAAAGTAAATGAAATTGAAGGTGAAGTAATTAAGGCGTTAATAAAAAATGATTAGATATCATTTAGGCTTTAAACTTTTTAAATTTAATTTTAAATTTTTTTATTAGATATCATTTCTATTTCTTTGGGTCGTTTACCAATGTCAGTAGTTGATGATTATACAATTAGAACAATTCTGAATTCGCCTCAAATAAGTAAATCCCTTGATTAAAGAGTAATTGGAAACTACTAAGGTTCCGTTTTGATCTAAAGAAATGAGGTTTCTTTCGTTTCCTTATTGAACATCATGATGCGAATCGTGCTTGAATGAGTTCGAATTTGCAACGGCAAGCAGTCCCGTTGTTTGTTTGATCACTACCTACAAATACAAACTATTGATTCATGAGAATTGCAGCTTAATTGAGATTGAAACTATATACTCTTTCAGATCAAGACTAAGATTAATACTAATACAATAACTGTACCTACATTAATTCACCCCTTAAGATTTAATTAGGAATTGATTATCCATTTTTTTATCTCTTTTTTTTTTGGATGGCTTTAAACTTTTTAAATTTAATTTTAAAATTTTGAAAACAAGAGATTTTAGATTTAATTAGAAAAAAAAGAGACAATTTTAAATAATTGAAATAAAAATGTATTTAAAAAAAGAAAGGCGTAATTGAAAAGGCTCCTTCATGAGTCAAATTCAATAGTCCCTCCCTTTGTTGTTTTTGGATATGGGGGATGTCTCTCTCTCTCTCTCTCTCTCTCTAGAAATGGAAAGGCGGTGCTTTCTTTATTTCGCTTCAATCTCAATTTTAGACCTCTTTTTACTTTATATTTTGGGACGGTTATCGTGTGACCGACAGTTTTTTAATTATCAGATAAGATAAACACGAGAAATAGTAGAAGAGATAAAAATTTATAAAATATATTCTCTAAAGTTTAAATATTCGTTTTATATATATATATATATAGTCATCATATAATTCTATAAATTCCAATATGAAAAATATTATAAAACTTATAGCTAAATTTTAAATTAAAATTTATAAATAAAGGAATTAAATTAGGTTTTATAAATCGTTAAGTCAAGATTTTTGTGATGGCGGTGGGCCCCACCTCCACCTTCTAAAACAGCGCCGCCGCCGCCGCCGCCGCCCCTCTCTGTCGATATAATTTAAAGCCCAATTCTTCCCTTCCATTGCCTCTTTTGCCATTCCACCCTCTCCTCTCTCTTTTTTCATTTTAATTAAAATATTTCTTTTTTATTTTTATTTTATTTTTTGGGGATTTTGAAGAAAAGAAATTAAAGGCTATTTCGCTTACCCCAAGAACCAGACTTCCAACATGTTATCCAAATTCCATCTCAGTCATCACTTTACCCACCCTCCGCCCCATCAACCGGAGGATGAACCTACCGCCGCCGTGCCTTTGCCGTTCAAACCCCTCCCGGAATCAATCTCTGCCGCCGATGATTCCACCATCGAGGTGATCCGGCGGCCTAGGGGTCGCCCACCGGGCTCCAAAAACAAACCGAAACTGCCTCTCGTCATAACCCGGGAACCCGAACCGACTATGCGGCCGTACGTTCTAGAAGTGCCTGGTGGAAACGACGTCGTTGAAGCTATTTTACGATTTTGCCGTCAGAAAAATACGGGCCTTTGTGTTCTGAACGGCTCCGGCACCGTTGCTAATGTCTCTCTCCGCCAACCTTCCGCTACCCCAAGCGCCACCGTCACATTTCACGGCTGTTTTGAGATCCTCTCCATTTCCGCCACCGTGTTTCCTGAAACGATGTCGTTTCCAGTCCCTAACGGTTTCACCATCTCCCTCGCTGGACATCAGGGTCAAATCGTCGGCGGCATGGTTGCCGGCGCCTTAATCTCTGCCGGTACAGTTTTCGTCATCGCCTCGTCGTTCAACAATCCGATGTACCTCCGGCTTCCCGAACTGGATGAGCTCAAGAATTCGGAATCCGGCAGCGGCGAAGTTCACTCCCCACATGTCTCCGTCGCCGGAGATAGTAGCGGGCACAGACCCGGGCAGAGTCGAGGGAGCGGGCAGCTTGTGGAATCCCGCGGAATGGCTTTAATGAGTTGCCACGCGCCGTCCGACGTAGTATGGGCGCCGACGGCGAGGCAACCGCCACCGCCGCCGTACTAATCCATAACTTTCTTCTTTTTCCCATTAATTTCCCATTACTCTTCTGTTAAATTTGTAGTTTGTTGTAGAATTTTTAGAACTGAAAAAGAAATCAACTTCTTCTTATTATTTTTTTTGCATGATTATTTTGTGGTTTATTCATTTAATTGCTTCAAAAATTCAATTTAAATTAATGTTTTTTCAACCCAACATGATATGTATGTTGTCCAAGACATGTTGTCCAACATGACATGATTGGCGAGTATAACAAACTTGCTTGTTTAAGACGTGTTGCTCACGGTCGCATGTATGTTGCATGTCAAACCCCTTGCATTGACTTTTTTTTTTTTTATCGTTTTCATGTTATATAGTTCCTTGTTTGTATTTCCTAAGTGTACGATGTTTCGTCATAATCATGTCTACGCTTGATAAACCTGAAATGTCTCAAAATGTACAATATGAAAATGCGACTAGTCGTCAATTTTTCATACCAGAGTCATATGCTATCTAAAGTTATTGTATTGTCTTCTCGCTCATAGCCTATAACATTGCTTTCAATCTTACTTTCAAACTCTTTTTCGAAAATCTCTTTGCCCTCGTTTTCTAATTTTTTTTTTTTTTTTTTGTTAAATAGGGTTAGAGACTTGAACATATGTCGTCAGGCAGTAGGCAATCCAATTTCGTGTTGGTTGACTCACTCAATGCTGAGAATGAATGTTGTCCAATCGCCAGTAAACATCTAGATTGTTATTTAAAATTTATTTTGCTTCAAATAATAAAAAATTGATAACCAAATATAGGGTTTGTGATGAAATTCATGATTAAAAAGGTAAATTTTGGATGAATAAAGTATTTTGCAATATTAATTAAAGGGATTTTGTGATTATTAAAAAGAGACAAGAATGAGCAAAATTGGGTCACGTGAAAAATAAAACTAATAAATAATGTACCAAATCTAATTCAATAATTATGGAGTAATAACCAAATATTCAATTTTAAAATAATAAATAAGTATTTTTTTCCTACTTAATTGTACTCGAATTTTCACTATTTAATATTTTATTAATAAATATAAGTCCTTTTCACTTTTTTTTTTTCTTGCCATTAATTTTCCCTGTCGACCACTTAGCTTTGTCTTTAATTTGTTTTTGTTTTTATATGTTTTTTATTTTTCTTTTTATAATCCCTTTTTTAGTCTTTTTAAAGTTTTAAAAAATTGATGTGACTTTTTAATCCTTAATTTCTTTAATAGAAGTCTTATAAAGTGATATTTTACTCCAAATTTAGAAACTAAATTAAAATTTATTTTTTAATAAAAATATTATAATTTCTTAAAATTTATACCTTTGTATTTTTTTCACATCTTAATGACACGAAAACAATCACGAATAGTTATGATCAGGGCAGGTATGCATATCTGGAGATAGTCAAGACTGTATCGAGAAGGGAAAAATCTGAATTGTCATTCGAGTTGATGAAGTATGATTTTTCAGAACCGAACGTCGGAGAAATATGAAATAAAAATAATATTTTGAAAAAAAAGATTGAATTTTGGAAATGGGTGAAAGTCAAATATGAAATAAAGTGTAGGGTTTGGTGGGAGATTGGGTGAATTGAATTTGGGGTGAGAAAACAGCACACACTTCAAGTGGTATGATCTTGACATTTAAGCCAATTGGATAATATATTATTATTTTCATTTCTTTTTCTTGAAGCTTCTAAAATAAATAAATAAATAAATAAATAAATAAACAAATAAATAAATAATGGGATTACAAAGTGTTGTCGTTTTGGGACACATATCTTTATCTCCATCCCCATCCTTTCAAGCAACTACTTTTACTTCCGAGTCCTTATCTCCTTTTCTATAGAATAATCTTTGTCCAAAATAGTAAATTACAAAAGTAACCCTACTTGATAATTCCAGAACAATCTAGATGAAGGATCTAAGCTCGGAAGATCGTGTAACTTAGATTAATTATCGAGTATTGATAGTCTTCTCAGGAGGCTTGACGGAAATTATAACCTTGTATTTATAGGTTAATATTAGGATTTATTGTAATCTTCTTAGGATCAATGAGCTGGTTTTTTGTTAGATCCTACATCGATTAGTGAGGGGAACTAAACATTCATTATAAGGGTGTGGAAACTTTTCCTTAGTGGATGTGTTTTAGAATTGTGATAATGATATGTAACGAGCTAAAGCGAACAATATTTGTTAACAGTGATCTTGGGCTGTTATAAATTGTATCAAAGCTAGAAATCGGGCGAGGTGCAAGTTAGGACGTTGGTCCTCCAAGGGGAGTAGATTGTGAAATCTCACATCGGAGGGAGAGGAGAACGAAATGTTTATTATAAGAGTGTGGAAATTTCTCCCTAGTAGACATGTTTTAAGTTCAACTATTTAACGAAATATTCATTATAAGAGAGTGGGCTTGGACTGTTACAGTTTCTGAAACGAGAAATCGAACTATCAATTGGTAATTGATATATGGTCCACCGAATTATTTTCAAATTAATTTAAGAATTTAATTAAAAATTTTATTTAAAAGAGGAAAAAAGAAAATAGGTTAATAATAACTTGTTAAATTAAAACAAGGTAAATGATGAGTGAGTTGGTTGTGGTTGACTTTTGATGAACACTTTGTCGGACAAATTAAACCCTATTCAACTTGGTCGGCACCCCAACTTATAACAATTTGCTTTTTAGTCCTCCAATTTTAATGTCCTTTGCTAAAAAGCCCCCAACTTTTGCTTTCTATTTCCATTTTTGACTTAATTAATAATGTTTCCTTTTAATCCAAGTTTGCATTAATTTTTTCTTTTTTAATCATATCCACAACTTTTTATATTAATTACTTATATAACCACCCTTATTATAATATAATGAATATACCCTCCTTAATTTTATCTTTAATTCTATTTTAGTATTTTATTTTAGTTCTAAATACAGTTTAAAATCTAATATGAATAAGAAATATGTAGGGAGTTGATACAACTCTATAACCCGATCAGCACATACTACTCAAACCAAACTATAAAAGGTTGGGTTGTATTAGATTTTTTCGGTTTAAGATTTGGGTCGGTTCGCGGAGTGACAGTTTTTTGTCCGGTCAAATTAACCAACACAAAAAAAAATCCAATTCTATTCGACTTTTAAGATTATTACGAAAATTAAGAATATTTTACCTTTATGACATAGGTTAATGATGCGTTATGAGTTGTACATGCTTCATATCCGAGTATTATAATATTTTAGTGATTAATGTAACATGTATCGTGGATAGATATGATTTTTTAAAAAACTAAAAAAAAAACTCAACCACCCAATTCAACTTAAATCATAGGTTAAACGAACTCAAAATTTCACGTTGATTCAAAATATTTTCCTAACCTAAACTGTGTATATTTAAATCAATAGGTTAAGTTGTAGGATATATATATTTTAATTATCGAAGAAAATGGTATAAAAACGTAAAGGAATGCAAAGAAAGAGGGGATTTATTGGTAACAATGTGAAAGGAAAAAATTCAAAAATCAAGAACTTTGAGGGAGGCACCTGCGATCCGTCAAAATCTGCAGCGCGGCGGGTGGTGCGGCGGCAGAGGCGGCCTCACCTTTTTTATTTTTAAAATGTGTTTGACGTGGGATTTGTTTGTCGGGCATGGATTAGAAAGCCACCGATTAGATTAGTTAGTGCAAGCGAACCCAACAACATTGGAATCTGAAAAGTGAAATCGAAGCGTTGCTTTGCTCTCTTCTTTTACATAATTATGGCCGGCGGCGGCCATGGACTCAGATCATGCCCTTTGCAATCTTAAGTTACTTATTTACATAATTATGCTCGAGTTGTGTGTATCTTATTTACATAATTATGTTCGAATAACTTTTATATTATTGTCTTTAACGAACTTAAACTAAAGGTTTTTAAATTTCAATCATACAATATAATTCTCCACATTGTTTAAAAAAAACTATATTATTTATCCCTAATGCCGTTCAACTAATGAGAAAAAATGTTTCCATTTCTCCTCGCTCATTCCCTGCTTAAATAAAAAATTCCTTATAGACTCACAAGTTAAATGTATATCTCGAACTCAAACTTTGATATAATTTTTCCTTTCTTAAACCGATCAGATAATATATGTAAGATCGAAAGAGGTGGGCATTTTGGGAAATGGTAAAATACCCTACAAGTCTATGATCCAGAGGAATTTATTCTAAAAGTTGAAGATCTTATTATTAACCGTAATGAATAATAATAATAATAATAATATCAGATGTGAGTAACAAAATATTAACAGCTGACCCTTGCAAAAAGAATCAGCTCTCTAAGCATTCCCTAAGTACTATTTACTCACCTCTGAGCTCAGTATACATTTTCATGATGAAATATTTACCTTTCTCTTCTCCAACTACCATTACTCACTACATTTCTACCTTGTCTGCTACGGTCAGAATGCAACCAAACACCATCTTTACCCTCCATCAAATGCACAGTTTCTTCCCTACAGTTAGATTCTTTCCTACTCAAGAAATTGGGACGAGGTTTCTCCGTTGTTTTAGGACCAACTGGTGAGCATCGGCTTGAATGAGCTGGATGCAAAAGTGGGGAGGACGAAGATGAGGATGGTAACGATGCGTCTATATCAGAAGGATTATGAAAACCGTTCCAACTGCATCCAGAATTGCTGTAAATAAACTCTGGTAAGTCGTCAGTGTTCGTGGAGTCACTGCTGCTGTTAGTACTGCATGAAGTTTCATCAGAGTTACTGAGAAGAGAAGAACTGTCGCTCGATAAGTCCTCGTCCATGAGCTTCTGGAGCTGGTGGAATTTTCGATAAAACGAACTGATATTTGAAGGATCGTTTGATGTATTGATCTTGGTATGAAGGTTCCGGGAATCGGGGTACGTCGAGTTGGGACTTGATTTAGATGAGCTACTCCTCCCATTGATCCAAGATGGGATGCTTCCATCTCTGGAATCAGTCATAATTTTGCTTCTTATTAGCCTTGGGGCCCTAGGTGAGCATCTGCAAGGTTATCTGTCGTCAAATAATGAAGGATTCAAACAATAATTGCCTGAGAACAAATCGTTTTAGCCCCAAAGTGTACCTTGCATAAAAGAGCATGTATGCCCCTCTTGTTAGTACATTTTCAAGATCCATAGCTGTTACCTATCCAACCATAGAAAAACAAAAGTCACGTCTCTGAGAATAGCATCCATCCATGTAAAATGTAATTCGAACACGATAAAACTTCGCCTAAAAGCTGCTAGATGGATCAACTACTAATTACTAAAACAGAGCATTGAACGAACTATGTTCGTCATTGAGAGAGAGACAGCATTTAATGTTCTTACGTTAGGAACAAGCAAAATAGCTCATGATTTTACTTTTGGTTTCATTCAAAAATCCTTACAGTAGTGGAGATCAACTCTTACTTAATACCCATATGATCTTCCCTTATCTTAGCCAAGCCAATATGAGACTCTAGTCCGACCCCAGCAATCTTCTACTCGAACAAAGTACCATTGAATCTCCCCTCGAATAGTCCAGTTACCCATCTTGCTCTTATCTAAACTAACCCTTCTTCTCTTCTTATGAGGCCAGCAACTCTATTTAGCAGCCAAAGATTCTATCTGCACTGCTAAATTCGGGACATGGTTCTTATACCATTTGTTAAGGACAACAACCCTCTACATACCTCTAGAATGTTATGTATTATCCATTTTTGGCATAAACCATCATGGTTTTGCTTTAGGTTTCACCCAAAAGGCTTCATACCAATGAAAATATTGTCTCTCGCCTACGTATTAATGAACTTTATTCGCACTCTCAACCTCTAAGAATGGTTAATGCTTCCATAGTAGCTGTAGTAAAAATAGTGCAGAGCGAAACATTAAAAACGTGTAAATAAAGAAAAAAGTTAAAAGATTGACAAAGAAAACGACCTAGGATAGCCTTCATATTGAACAAAATATAGAATAATATAATTTGATAACATACCGTGCTATCATCAATCTTGAACCACTTGTTTTGATTATTCCTGATATAGCACACGTAGTGACCAGAAAATGCCGCATTCATGACATCCAAATGAACAATCACTCCGTAAAGCCTGTATACAGGTGACTTATCACTTCTGCTACTCATATAGGGTGCTAAATCTAGGATTTCCGAAAAAATAACCGGCTTATTGAGCTTCCCAAATTTGCCTGACTGAATTGGATAAACAAAATAAAGAACTTAGAAAAAGAAACGCTCAGCATTATATCTAAATATGTAAATGATAAACATCAATTAGTTGAAGGGAAACCTGGAATCGTTTTAAGGCTATGGTCAGGATGTTGGGAGCCTCCAATATTGATAGCCTTTTCTTCGCTTTTACGTATGATTTGCATCTGAATGATTTCAGACCACAAATAAATATAATTAGGAAGGAGACAATAGGATGGAGCATATATAAACAGAAAGAATCAATGTATTAACCTGCTACATTGGTATCTATTGTCCCCGTCTAAAACCTCAGGGTTTGTATATTGTTGAAGGGCCTCTTCGATTGTTTCAATATCCCCACTTATCTCAACAGTAAGATCTAAAATCCTTTCGATTCGTTCGGATTTGTTCTCACACCTTGTGCATTTGATCTGCAAGTGAGTATCAAATTGAAGGCAATGGTATGAGCACAACAAGATCAACTTGTAATGGTACTATTAGGGGTATATTAGCAATGGTAGTAAGGATACTAATGGAAAATAGCTAGAGAATCTTTGTTATAAACAGGAAAGGCTATTGATATTATACTTTCTTCATTGATATTGCAATATAGTAATCTTTGGTGTTTTCTTATAATTTCTATAATTGGATACCTAACACAACTCTAAAGATTTATAGCGGTTCGCACAACAATTTCCTTGGGTAACTGATATTCTGAATATCCTTAGCTGATAAGACATCGAACTACCTTTGATAGAAGATAACCTCCAAATGTAAGGTCGATTAGAGTTGTTTCTTCTTCCACGGGGCCTGATCGACCTGCTTGAGCTTCCATAAAGCAAATAGATTGCATTGTGTCAATAGCACACCTGCCAAACTAACTCATTAATCTACTGGAAGAAATAAAGATTGGAAACGAGCAAGATTTTTTTTCAAAATAAGACCTCAAAAACTCGTGCGCATCCTCCTCTTTTCCATTGACGAGTTGACTTCCAATTTTTTTCAGTTGAGAAATTATTCTGAGAGGAGATAGTGGAGATTTGCCTTCTTTTGCCTCAAGTATTAGACTTTCAAACTCACAGGTAAAACACCATCTCTCCTTGGTACCTAATATGCAAAAACAAAAACAAAAACAATACGTTAAGCCATAGAAATTTAAAGCTATTGTTATAAAGTAGAACTTAATCCAAAGAGATAAAATGTAGCATCCTGTATACATGCTTTAGAATGCAGCCCCTGAAGAAAATAGGCTGTCAAAGGAGGAGTGAATGTCAAACACTGGAGTACTACATTTGCATAACAGCTGCATAACGTAAGAATAAGAGTTACTTGTATTAAAAGCATTGAGATAAACTGCACCACTAAAGAATAAAAAAAAAATGTAATGACAAGACTAATTGTTTCATATAAAAAATCTATAAATTTATGTAAAATTGCACATACATTTTGAATATTCAGCTTTAAGCAGCAGGGGCTAAATTAGACCGCTTAAATCTCTGTAATGAACGGAGAAGACGTAGAATACACCTCATACTTGCGACCTTACTATAATACTTTTCGATTTTTTAAAAAACAACATAGTAACTATAACAACCTGTTCCCGCAGTTGACAAGGCCAGATGGTTGGAGCTCCACTTTATTCCAATTATATAGGTTGATAAAAAGCTCATATGGAAAGTCTCCCTGTATAAAGACAAATATTAATCAAATTGCCAACCAAACCAAATTACATTCCGACAAAATAAGCAAGTAAACGACCTTGTTATTGTGTTTTCCAGTATTCCCATTGCCATTAGCTACATAACCACGAACCGAATTAGATTTTCTAAGCTCATTGGGAGCAAAAGGTCTGAAGCCACAAACTGGGTTTGACAATAAGTTCACATCCAGAGAGGAAATGCCAGCATCAACTTGTATGGCACCAATTTTTCTAGAATGAATTGGAGGAACTGGGTCCCTTCCAATACTTGAAGGCAAATGAACACTTGAATCATCCACTAAATATCCATGACCACAATGCTTTGAAATACTTGGTGTGTCACCTGGCTCGATGAAAACAGGGCCCGACCTTTCAGACTTCAAGGGTACTGACATACTAGTATTTGAATCACGAACACTACTTGATTCAGATTTAGAAGCAACAGGAAACGGATTGATACAAGTGGAAGAAGATAACATGGAACTCACTACAGGGCGATCTGACAATTTCTTAGCGGTGTTATCTATATCTTGAGAGCCTTTGCAGCTTGATGGGGAATGTCTAACCTTTAAAGATTCTGCCTTGATATCTGTTAGCAAAGTAGATTCACTAGTTTTGCTAATCCCCAAAGTAGGAGGAAGATTACCATCGACTACATTTTCATTTACTTGAGCTACTTGTGCTACTTGTGCTACTTGTGCTTTGGACTGAGAAGTACCTCCAGATAAGCTGAATGAAAAACGCAGTAACGAATGGTTTCCTGAATCGTTTCTGCTGTTGGCACCATTAATACTAGATGGGACAGAGTCTTCATGAAAATCACATTTCGCCCCAATAGAATTTCCATTAGTATATTGAAAATTGGAAGAAGCAGCTTCACAGCTCCCACCTATACCTCTAACTTTAGCAGTCCTTGAAGGGGTATTGTAATCTGTTCCAATCCCATTGACTACGGGCTGACTTTCAGTTTTCAGTTTAGCAAATTTATCTACAGAGTTTAGAAAGTGAGCATAGTTAGGAGATAATGGCTTGTTTGGGCCAACAATTGATACTCTGGATGTAGAATTATCCTTGTCAAAGGAATTTTGAGCAGATGAATATCCTTCAGATCGTGGGGAACTGGACACGCTGTCATTCTCACTCACAAACACATCATCAGATGATTCAGTGTTTAATGTAGAAGAGTGGAATTCATATAAATTAGTATCTGGCAATTCTGAAGTTGAATTTCCGGCCTCATCTGCGTGAAACTTCACACTAACATCCTTTTGACTTGGACTATGACTAGAGTAACCAGAGTCTGGAGATGTAAGTTTATCATACAAGATCTTATCTGGTTCTACATGTTGCCCATTGTCAGTATCAAACTTTTTGCCACAGCTTCCAGAGTGGGATTGGTCTGCTAACTTGTCCTCGGAATCCTTTTCCTTCTCCGAAGACCAATCAGACGTTTTGGGTGGGTGGCATTCGTCTTTATGACCTTGACGCCAGTGAATAATTTGACAATGACCAGAACTGAAGGTCAAAATGGCAACATAAAAGGAATCATTGAAGGAAGCATCAGCATGAATGGAATGAATAATCTTTATCAAATATGTTAATGCAATTATCTAGCAACATACTAGCCATAATTTTTTTTTTCAAACAAAACGCAAAAGCTAACATTAAGTAAGCATGCTTGAGACTATTGGATCGTGCGTACACACTTACAGCTTGCAATGTGAATGAGGAATAAGAATTATCCAGATTAGAGATACTGGATCCAAAAATGTGCATACATGCACCATCAGAAAGCTCTGGTTTTGATCTAGTTATCCTAAAAAGACCAAGCATGCTGTTTTTTGCTTCATAATATGGAAGTAACGAGAAATATCGATTTTCAAATACATCCAAGAGAAGTATGAAGAATCGTATTCGTCCTCCCTGTAATGAGAGTACGTGTCATTACCTCTTCTAACCAATTGACAATTCTTCATTACAGGAGATACTCACAATCCCATCAACCAACATACATCCGGGGAAGGTTCAAGCATTGTCAAAAAAGTACAAAGGGGTTTTCTCAACTCTCAATAAATGTTCAAGTTAAGTATCGTCAGTGAACTTCACAATTCCCCGGGTCCAGTTAAGTATAAAAAGGGATTCGAGTTTGCTCGAACGCACCTCCTCTAACCCCTAAGCTAACACCTAGATGGGATTTCATATATCGAATACGTTCTTGGACATTTTACACTTATTCAGATTTTTCTGGCGGTTGGCAACTTTCAACTGATACATTATTACAAAAGAGCTGATAAATTAGTTGCTATCTTGAAGAACAATAAATCTCAGCCATTTTGGTGATTGTTATAGTCTGATTATGCCATAACTATGCCATGGACTCCAATCTCCTTGTCCCAAAAGTGAGAGAATTTGAAAGTGTTATGCAGTTAAGACTGTCTTTACTTGGAAGAAAGGAATGGAATAACAGATTTAGTAGTCAGAAAATGTAGACACAAGGATCAAAAACACAATTCCCCGGATTTCCCATAAAANGATCGTGACTAAAAGATAAGATAAATGATTAATAAATGAAAGCATAAACACGATAAAATTTCACTCGATTTAGAGTCATGAAACATTATACTTAAAAACCAAATTTCAAAATGAAAATAATACAAAATAAATGATATTTAATTTATTTACAAACTGGAAACGAGAACGAGATGTAAAATGAATACAAATAACAACATACAAAATACAAACTAAATTGATGTCTTGGATTAACACCTTTGTGATAGTGCAGCTCTCTAGCACTCTCCCACCTTGATCGGTACCTGTGATCACCTAAAAACAAAAAAAAAAAAAAAAGGAAAAGGAAAAGGAAAAGAACCTCCCAACAATAAAAACAAAAGTGGAAAACAATCACACGACATTAAACGCCATTTACAAAGCCGAAACATCAAATCAGCAACTTTAAAAAAAAACATCCCACAAAGAATCTAAGATTGGAGTACCAGTATCGAACTGCTTTACAACGAGCGCAACGGGTAGTCGTGGGACTGAAACAAAGAGCACAGTGAAGATTCAGAGAAATCGGCGCAGGAATGTACCCAAACGAAGCCTCATATTCAACCTTAGCAGCTTCCTCCGACGCCAAGACCAATAGCCAGTCGATCTCTTGCTTCCTTGCCATACCAAGCCGCCATTTGTGACGAATAACAAGAACAATAACGGGAAAAACCAAACACGCTGCAAGAACAAGGCTCTGAAACCCTAAATCCCAAGCGACAAGCATTTATCCTGAGGAATCAAAATGCACCCACCAGAATCACCAGAATCACCAGAACCGCTAGAACCTAAGCTTCTAACTATGTAACAACACATAGATTCCTCGATTAGCTTGCAGATTAGGGCAAGGATGCCAATGGTAACGCCGAGTGATTTGGTCATGCGAACAGAACAAAAATCCTTGAAACAAGAAATTGCCAAAAAAAGAAATGGCGGAAAAGAGGGGAAAATGAACAAGAGAAGAATGTCGCGTAGTTGGAGCAAAATTAAAGGTGGAGTGAGCTTATGAAACAGCTCGAGCTCGTGGATTGGACAGAAAAACAATGCTTATTGTTGCAGAGCTCAGATCAATGGAGCTTTTTTTTCTTCCTTTGTCTCTTTCTTGGGGAAAGAGAAAGGTCGGAAACCAGAGCGAGGGAGATGAAAACCAATGAATGAGAGAAAAAAAAAAATATTAAATAATTATTTTATTTATTGGAATAATTGAATTAAATAATATTCGAGTTTATGGATTACGTTATGGGAAAAAGTAAAATTAAAACAATAAAAATTGAGGAATATATAAATGTAAATTTAATGTTTTTAATTTTTTAAAACAAAAAAATAAATTAAAAGTGAGAGAATTCCCAAATAAGAAAATTGGCGGTCGGGGGTAAGGTATTTGTATTTTTATCCGGTTTAGTGGCGTTGGAAACCGCGAATTCCTTGCCCCCGAATATATGGGTGGGCCCATCTCAAAAGCGGTCCACTGTAATACCCCATCCGGTTCGGTCTGTTGCCCGTGATACTAACCGGTTATCTTCTTTTCATTTCGTACGGTTCAGCGATTGGTTTTTTTTTTTTTTTTATTTTCTTTTTATTTGGATTCAATTTTTAAAAAATTGAAAAAAAAAAAGACTAGTTCGGTTTGTGGATTTTTATTTTTTTTTATTGGTCAAAACTCGAAAATTGGATTACAACCAAATTCTCGTTTAAAAAATATTAGTAATAATTAATGTAAGTAACTGTAACCATATGCTAGTAATGTTTGTAATGTGGATAAGTATATTTTTTACTTTTTTTTTAATTAATTTTAAAAAAATAACAACCCGACAGCAAACTCGAAAATAGAAAATTGAATTCGATTGAATCGCGAAACCCTAAACCCTAAACCTATTAAATTACTAAAATTTATAAATAAATACGTAAAAAAATATCTAAATTTGCCTATTATATAATTAAAGAATCTTGTCTAAACTTTAATGACTTAACAAAAAAATATATATATATATATGCGCGAATATAATTTATAATTGATAAAAAAAATATGATATATATATATACCAGTGAGGACTACAATGGAAAAGTGTTTCTCGTCCCCTCTTTCAATCCCTTTCAATCCCTGTCAACACAACTATTTTATTTATTTCCACGAGATTGGATTTTCTATCGAAATTTTTATTATATTCTTTTACATATTAAAAAAACAGTAATTTTAAAGTATTTTTAATATATAATTTATTTTATGTTGCATTTAACTATAATTTTTGTCGGTTAGGTGGATGTCTTAAAGAACATTTGGTCCACATGCACCGAACCAATTAAATATACATCTCGAATAAATATGCTCTCGACCAATGAGCATAAATTGACACAAGACCATTTAATTAGTAGCCATTCCCATGTATGGAAAGACCTATAAGGCTAAACGAGGGACCATTTTCCATTTGTAGCTCTTGACGCTATCCAAAAGTTATTTCTATTATTAATCTAATTGTTAACGTTAATATTTTTTTTTAATTATTATTCTCTTGGTTTTAAAATGTTTTTGTCAAAATAAATTATTTGGTTAACGTATTATTTCCTCGAGTCACGTTGTCTTGTATTAGTTTTTATTATAAATTTTAAATTAAAATATTACAATGAATTATTTATTTATGTTGTTTTAGTCTTGGACTGTGTCATGCTTATGTGTCTCGCACATGTTCCATGCAGCGTGCTTCAATACATACAACGTAGGTCCCTTGATAAACACATGTTTATACTAATAAAAATATATTTTAAAATTTTATTTAAGTTTAATACGATTTTGCTTTTAATTTTATTTTATTTTCTTTCATTTTCATATTATAATTTTCGCTTATTTTGGAGAAATATTTGAATTTAAGCATGAAAAATAAAAAATTTATATTAAATTATTGGTATTTTAAAATGGCACGAATCAAATCGTAGGGACGGCTGCAAACGTCACATGCAGTCCAAAATAATAATAATTAATAAATAAAACCTCAAACAATCAAATGTCGGTGACGTCATTTTCCTTTCACACTTTTTCGCGTTTTTTAAGATATGTTACTGTTTGGGGTAAATGAATAAAAAAAATGTTCATAAATTTTATATTTTATTAATAAATTTAAAAATTTTTAAAATATATTTAAATAAAAATTATTACTATTTATCTTTTTTTTTAAAAAAATAGGTATTTTTATTAATTTAGTACATTATTTATATTTTAACTTTTAAATCTCTAACCATTAAAATAACATTGTAAAAATATTCAAATTTAACTATAAATACTAATACGGAAATTATAACCAATTTAAAAATGGAAGAAAGTATAACAAATATGACAAACTTTCTCCAAGGATATGTACGGAATTTTGGGCCTTGTGATTGGAGTTAGGCCCACCATACTTTGTTGGGCCGAAGCCCAATAACGCTTACGTGGCGTGTAAGTCTGTAAACGGCTATTGGCGCGCTTAAGGGTCGTCACGTTGTGCTCGAGAACCCTCCCGCGGCTGCAACTGGAAGTCAGCGACCGTAAACACTAAAGAGGTTGAGAATCACACGGGTAAATCATCAGCGGAATTGTGAACAATGTCTGCCGATCTTCGATGCGTGATCGTGGCCGTTGACGGCAGCGAGGAGAGCATGGGCGCTTTACGGTGGGCGTTTGAAAATCTCAAGCTCCGTTCATCGGCGCCGGGCTCCACTGACGGCACTTTTGTTGTGCTGCATGTTCAACCTCCTCCTACAATCGCCGCCGGTCTCAGTCCTGGTCCAATCCCCTTTGGTGGCCCTAGTTGAGTCCTATACTATTTTCTCACGCTCATTTCTGAGCGAGCTGTTGTTGGGAGTTCTCTAAGTTTAATGTTTTAATTTGATGTAGGCGATCTGGAGGTTCCTGCTTTCACGGCAGCGATTGAGTCGCATCAGAGGCGGATTACAGCTGCGATATTGGGTCATGCTTCACGGATTTGCTCCGACTACAAAGTTAGGCTCCACTATTTAGAACCTTTCGCCTAAATTCATTTTCATTGTGCTCTTTTAACTCGGTTATTCTTGCTAATTGCGACTCTGCGAGTTAGCATAGATATTTTACTTCGGATTGCAAACTTCTTAATAGAATTTAACTGGTCAATTAGTTATTAGTGGATTTGAATCGTTTAGCTCCCTTTAACCATTTGGTATTTGTTTTTTGAAACTCAAGCATTTAAATACTACTTCCACCTGCAAATGTTTGTTGTAAAACGGGCTTAACTTTCAGAAAATATTATGATTTGTTAGTGTGGTGGTGTACGGTATACCGTCAATTTAGAGTCAAGGAGAACAATCTCAGTGAAATCTTCTGATCTGTTTCACTTTTTGTCGTTTCTTTTATTCTTTTATCCCGAAACTAATGAAATTACTCAATAATTTGCGTCAACAATTTGTATATATGGTGTATTCTTGCTTGTCAAGTGCTTTTAGTTTCCTTAATGTATCTGGGGTATCAATTTCAAGTCAGCGAGGCATTTTCTCCAGTTGAACTAATGGTTGCAGCAAACTCATTATGGGATTTTCAGGTGAACGTGGAAACTAAAGTGGTAATCGGAGATCCAAAGGAAAAGATCTGTGAAGTGGCTGAGAATTTGCATGCTGATTTGCTAGTTATGGGGTCCCGTGCTTTTGGTCCCATCAAAAGGTATGGTTACATCAGCTAATGTCGATAGCTATTTTTCTGCAAGCCACACTATGATAAATAGTAGCTGTTGCCTCTTGGTATGAATAATGCTAGCATGTAGATTTTGTGACGATGTGGCACCATTTAGAAAATAGCCTCTGTTAGAGACCGTACTGTGTTGCTAACTATTAAAATCTGATGCCTCAAAAAATTTATCAAATCATCTGCTTGCATATTCCAAGTATTCCAGTCTCGTCTCCAAATTAAAAGTAAAGCTAGAGTGACTTTGTTGCATATTCAAAGTACTCTAGTTCTTTTAAAAGGAAACTAGATTAAAGCTCAAATCTCCCTTGATCGATATCATTTGGAAATTCAATGTTCCAAACAAGCTTAAAGTTCTTTTGTGAAGCCTTTCCTATAAAAAATTTGAATACTCATGAAAGGCTACAATGTAAGCTCAAGACTATGTCTCGTTCCCCTTTGGTGTGTGTCTTATGCCTGAAAGATGAGTAGTCCATGGAACACCTTTTCCTTAACTGCTCTCTTGCTTCAAGAGGGTGGGATCAGATCCTTAAAGCTTTTGGTTTTTCTGTTTAACTGCCTGAGACGATTAAGGATTGGCTTATTGAAGCTTTAAATGGTTGGATCTTTAAAGGCAGGAGTAAAATCTTATGGAGGTGTGCTACCCGGATGCTTGTTTGGGAGTTACGGAAGAAGAGAAATAGAAGGATTCTTTAAAGAAAAGTCTAATACTTTTGTTCTTTTTGCAGCAATATAGAAATTGCGTTCTCTCTATGGTGTCTTAGAAACATGAATTTTTTTTTGTATAATTGTAGCCCAACTCAACTACTCCACAATTGGGAGGCTGTGTTCCATTAGTCTTTTGTTTGTGAGGGGGTTCCTCGCCCCCTGCCCTTATTTTGTTCCCTTTTGTTTTTCAACATGCACTCATATATATAAGATATCAATGATCTGATAGGCAATAACCACCAAAAATAACAGATGCATAGGCACACACAAGAACTCTCCCTCTTAGAGCAAACTCTAAGCCCAAAATACCAACATGTTCCAATGCCATGCAAGGGCCTCCTTCTGGACAAGATAAACGTGAGGCTTCCTATGGCCATGGTTAATACGTATGTTAGAAAGGGCAAAGAAGGAATTCACCACCGACAGTTAGAAGTCAGAGAAGTATGGTCAGTGAGTTCATACGCATATATGTTTGGGGGGGATGCCGTAGAAGGTGGCTTTTATTTTGTAATAGGAGCAGTGTGAGGAGGGTGAGTAAAGCCCTTGTGACTGTTCTTCCTGCTCTTAATATCATAAATTATAAGGGAGATACCTTACAAGGTCAAAATTGGGGACCGTAGTACCTACTCCATTAACAATTCCATCAACACTCGCCAACTACTCATCTTCTCCCTTTCCCACTTGCACTCCTAGTGTATGTGCAGCACACCAGCAGTCTCGCTTTGATATCATGACCATCTTGTTTTATGTTTTATTACTTGCCATTGTTTTGTTATCATATTCCGGACCACTATTGTCGATATAGTGCCTTGCATTTTGTTGGAAAATAACTTCGATCGACTGCTGAAGTGAAGACATTATTGACATGCCTTTGTGATCATACTGCTTCATGCAGGATGTTCTTGGGAAGTGTCAGCAACTACTGCACCAATCATGTAGAATGCCCAGTCATCATAGTCAAGGACAAGAAAAGGGGCAGTTCGGCTTGATCTTAATAGGTACACCCAACTCTTCATGCATTCGAGCCTAAAAGATTTCCGTACTACCGATTTTCTCTGGTTTGTTTACTGTTTTTATGTCGTTGTAGATATCTCCTAACACTCTTATGTTAATTGAGATTTGCTTATATACATAATTGAGTCCCCATTGTTCTCATATCTTACCTTGAAAATGAAACGAAGCAAATGTTCACCACGATTCAATTTGTCATTTATGTGTGTTAGACGAACACGACTCTCCACAATGGTATGATATTGTCCACTTTGAGCATAAGCTCTCATGGCTTTGCTTTGGGCTTCCCAAAAGGCCTCATACTAATGGAGTTAGTATTCCTCACACTTATAAACCTATGATCATTCCCTAAATTAGTCGATGTGGGACTTTCATCATCCAACACCTCCCCTCGAACAAAGCACGCCTCCCCTTAATCGAGGCTCGACTCCTTTGGAGTCTTAGTAATTTTTTACTGCCTTCGTACCTTCGAGGAGGCTTGACTCCTTTTTTCTTTTTTGGAGTCCTTTGTTTGACATTCGAGGATTTGCCAATCTATTGGCACGGCTAAGTTTAGGGCATGACTCTGATACCATGTTAGACGAACACGACTCTCCACAATGGTATGATATTGTCCACTTTGAGCATAAGCTCTCATGACTTTGCTTTGGGCTTCCCAAAAGGCCTCATACCAATGGAGAGTGTATTCTTAGATTATAAACCCATGATCATTCCCTAAATTAACCGATGTGGGACTTTCATCATCCAACACCTCCCCTCGAACAAAGCACGCCTCCCCTTAATCGAGGCTCGACTCCTTTGGAGTCTTAGTCATTTTTTACTGCCTTCGTACCTTCGAGGAGGCTTGACTCCTTTTTTCTTTTTTGGAGTCCTTTGTTTGACATTCGAGGATTTGCCAATCTATTGGCACGGCTAAGTTTAGGGCATGACTCTGATACCATGTTAGACGAACACGACTCTCCACAATGGTATGATATTGTCCACTTTGAGCATAAGCTCTCATGACTTTGCTTTGGGCTTCCCAAAAGGCCTCATACCAATGGAGTTAGTATTCCTCACTTATAAACCCATGATCATTCCCTAAATTAGCCGATGTGGGACTTTCATCATCCAACACTGTGAAGGAATTTTGTAAATTTTTCAGCACTGAATACGTTATGTCTCCTTATTCAACTATATAGGTCCAGATTTGATACTCCTTTAGTTCCCCCCAACCCCCTGCTCAAATTTGATTCTTGTTTGCAGCAATGCTAATATAAATATAACTAATCATTATATATTTCACTTAGATTGCAGGTTTCTTTTTCGTTATGTGTGCCCGTTACCGTCTTATCAATGCCGATGCTCGTGACACGTATTATTCATCAATTGGTTTGCTTTTCTGCTTCCCGTTCTGCTATTTTGTATAGTGCGAGCCATGCAGCCATAGGCAAGTTTCCAAAACAGTAAACAGGAAGTTCCTCTGTTTCTGTATTTCATAGGCTTGGCGACATCACCTGTTGCCCCCATTGTTTACATACAAATCCTTGTCCAGCTGACCATCTTCCTTGGCTTGGCTACTGAAAATTGTCCTGTCTGAGTAAAATTGTGTATTATTCTTTCTATTTTGTCCCTGTAATGAAAAAAAGCTCTCTTGAACAAAAGGGGACTGTGAATGTGATTTCTTTTAGGGGAGACACGTGGCTCCTGTGTGGCATGTGACTTTTTCTTTCCCTTTTTCTGAATTATATGATTGTATGAAATAATAATTGAAAATACACCGTCCTGTACTTTGGCTTGTTATAATATTTTGGTTGTAATGCTTTCATTTTATAATCTTCGAGTCCTTATCCCAAGACTCGATTATCCTTAGAAATTTCATCTATTGAACGAAGCCTATAGACTCCACACTACCCCAAAAAAAAAAAAAAAAAAAAAAAAAAAAAAAACTGTCTTCCATTTGAAAAATATTTCACTTTTTTCTTTCAAAAGTTCAATATTATCTGTTAGCATTTAAAATAATTGTTAAAATATTTCACTTTTTTTTTATTTTCGATTTAAGTTTACAGTATTCTAATGAATTTTTACTAAAATTTTAATTTTTAAAAGTTTTTTAAATTGAGTTATTATAGCCGTATCTATTTTGAACGGATAATAACTTTTAAACCGACGAAAAGAGGTATGAGCTTCTTTTTTCTCATAATTATCAATTTCTTCAATGAACTTTTGAAATGATAATTATCGTATTTTATTATCGATTTGCACAAATACTTCGACGATTCCGTTTACCGAGACATATGATTGGGTCGAGATATAAACAGTGGAGCTCCCGTGATCTGGAATAATTGTGGACCTCAGCGCCCTACTCTCTGTCTTTGCGGCTGTCTTCTTCTACCTCTCCCCCCGCTTCTCTCTCTGTGCATATTATTACTATATGTTCTTGGAATTAGTAAATTATTTTATTATTCACAAATTTCAGATTACTATTTTAAACCCATTATTTTTATTTCTAATTTTGTTAATTTATTCTCCTTTTCTAATACTCTGAAAACCATAGCCAAAAGACAAATTGATGGATCCCATGCTTATAATTTAAGAATATAATACGTGAAATTAAAAAAAAAAAAAAAATCTAATATTTAATGGAGGTGAAAAATAAAAAAAAAAGCCTGATATTAAGGGAGGATATTTGAGTAATTTTGGGATATAATTGCTACATTACAAGGGACAATGGCCTCCATAGCTTTGTTTTCCCTTTTTAATTTTCTGTAGCTCGATGGAAACAGCTGGATTTATGGTGGGCCTGGCCCAATAACAAAACAATTTGTCAGCCCGTGACCGACCAGGTCCCGTGCCCGCGTACGGACAAAAATATCCTCCCTGTCCTCCTTGACTTTCTTTTACTCCATAGCTCACGAGATCATACTCTTTTCCGACAAAAAAAAAAACCCATAAATTAATCCACTTGTAATAATTTTACTGTTTAACATAAATATGATGTGAAATTAAATAAAAAATTGGTCCATAATTAATTTGTGCAGTCAACTTAATATTAAGCGAAAAAGCAATAATTTAAATCAATAAATTTAGGGTTAAAATTCGAAATTTTTTATTTAGATTGTTTACCCACAGTGGCATTTTCGTGGTTTTGTGTGAACTAGAGGGTGTTTTTGTGTATTTAATTAGAGTGTCAGACAGATTCCTTTGGACCAATTTGGCCCTTTCTTGAGTTACAACAGAAAAACTCCCCGTTTTGTCCTTGGATTCCGTCTGAAAACGAACTTTTATTATTTACTTTTGAGCACTTTTTAGGACACCTAAATTATTTAGAGGGGCCACCACTTCGCCATAATTACCGTCTCTTTCTCACCGCAAAGTGCCTTTTTTTGATATTACCATTTATTAGGGGGTGGAAGATAAATATTCAATAATTCGTTTCAAAACTATTTTATTTTTAATTTCCGATCTTTAAAATTTAAGTAATTTTCTTTCATGATCCCAACATATTATTCAAAATTATACAATTTTTTTTTTAAATATAGTGAAAAAAAAATTATTTGCTTAAGATATAATATGGGTAATAAATTTTATTTTTTAAAAATATTTTAGAGTAATCCAATTTTATTTTATAAATTTTAAAATATGAGAGATAAAAGAAGTTTCTTTCCAGCACTTTTCTAGTTTTTTTTTTTTAACTAAAAAATAAAAAAAATGATAAAAAAAATAAACAAGAAGGTACAAGTCTATGATGTGATTGTTATTCCATAACAGTTAAATAAATAAATAAATAAATAAATAAAATTTACCGAATATTAAAATTTAAAAAATATATACAAAAATTTATTAAAATTTTTAAATATATATTTGAAATAAAAAAATAAAGGAAAATATAGATATTTATATCTCAAACCTCACGTGCATGGATAAGCGCTACCATTACGTCAGACTAAACAATTATATGCCCATTTTCGTAATTTCACAACACAATTTTGTTATAAATCTACCATACCCCCATGCAAAAACTCCGGTAACCGGTAACCTTCAAATTTTCGTTTTCACCTCTTCCACCGCCGTCTCTCTCAACTCCGGCCACCGAGTTGAGTCCGAGTCATGGCCGTCAAATTTTTCTTCTTCGTCTTTTTAGCCCTTCTGGCACTAAACTCCAACGCTTCCGATCTCTGCGCCGCCGGATCGGACGGCTCCGGTGATCTCTCCGTCATCCCCATCTACGGAAAATGCTCGCCGTTCACGGCGCCGAAGTCAGAATCTTGGGTGAACACGGTGATTGATATGGCTTCGAAAGACCCAGCCCGAATTAAGTACTTGTCGAGCCTCGCCGCCCAGAAGACGGTGGCGGCGCCTATCGCCTCCGGGCAACATGCTCTCAATATTGGGAATTATGTGGTGAGAGTTCAATTGGGTACTCCGGGTCAAGCTATGTATATGGTTCTTGACACCAGTAGTGACGCCGCCTGGGCACCGTGCTCCGGCTGCTCCGGCTGCTCCGCCACCACTTTCTTGTCTAAGAATTCCTCCACTTTTGCCACTTTGGATTGCTCCAAACCGCAGTGTAGCCAGGTTTGTTGAATCGCTACTCAAATTATTTAATTTACATTTATTATAATTATTATTTATGTTTAAAAAAAAAAAAAATCTGTCGTTTAATTTTCAAAATAGCAATTTTAGTGTTTAGAATTTATAAATTAATTAATTGAATCTCAGTTTAAATAATTGTTTAAAAAACATAAAATTAGATCTAATTACTTATTAATATTAACTCGAATTTAAATTATTTTGGTATATTTTATAAAATGATCCAAAATTTTCTATTTTTTATCATCAAATAAATTACAAATATTTAAATATTTATTTGTAATTGAGGACTAAATATCTTGAACATGTGAATTAAATTTATTTGTTAATTTTCTTCAGGCTCGGGGTCTTTCCTGTCCGACAACCGGTAGCGTCGATTGCTTATTCAACCAAACATACGGCGGCGACTCATCGTTTTCCGCCACCCTAGTTCAAGACACTCTCCACTTGGGAACCGATGTCATTCCAAATTTCTCATTCGGTTGCATCAGCTCCGCCTCCGGCAGCTCCATTCCGCCGCAAGGCTTATTGGGTCTCGGCCGTGGTCCCCTCTCACTCATCTCACAATCCACTTCACTCTACTCCGGTTTATTCTCGTACTGTCTCCCGAGTTTCAAATCCTACTACTTCTCCGGTTCACTAAAACTCGGCCCGGTCGGACAACCTAAGTCAATCCGAACCACCCCACTCCTTAAGAACCCGCACAGACCGTCTCTCTACTACGTCAACCTAACAGGCATCAGTGTCGGCCGGGTTCTCGTCCCAATTCCACCAGAGACTCTCGCATTCGACCCGAACACTGGTGCGGGAACCATCATCGACTCGGGGACGGTAATAACCCGGTTCGTATACCCTGTCTACACAGCGGTTCGAGACGAATTTAGAAAGCAAGTGGGCGGTTCGTTTTCGCCATTGGGAGCTTTCGACACGTGTTTTACAACGAGCAATGAAATGGCGGCGCCCGGCATTACGTTCCATTTGAGTGGATTGGACTTGAAATTGCCGATGGAGAACAGTTTGATTCACAGCAGCGCCGGTTCGTTGGCTTGTTTGGCGATGGCGGCGGCGCCCAACAATGTGAACTCTGTGTTGAATGTTATCGCCAATTTGCAGCAACAAAATCATCGGATTTTGTTTGATATTGCAAATTCTAAGCTGGGGATTGCTCGCGAGCTCTGTAATTAGCTGAATCACTGACAATGGAAGCTATGAATAATTTGGAAAATGTATCGTTTCTTTTAATTTAATGTCCAATCCAATGTATGGTTAAAGTGGGTTTTAAAGATGGTGGCTTTTAGTATCCATTTTAATGGGCTTGGCCCAATATCATTTGGGCCCAAGGTCCACATTTGGATGAAAGTGGTTTTTAAAGATAGTGGCTTTTTAGTATCTACTTTAATGGGCTTGGCCCAATGTCATCTTGGGCCCAAGGTCCACAATTGGATTTGTCTTCTCTTGGTGTTATCATTTCGTTTAACAAAATTGGAGTATTATTTTTTTTTTGTTTATTTTTAAAATGCATAAATAATTTTATTAAAATATATTATTGGGTTTGACCTTGTTAGATATATTAGGTGATGATTCATTTGAATTAATGACATGCTTCCATGGTCAAAATGGACTTTGGATTCATGGATAAAAGACCACAATAAGCAACTTTATTATCCACATCTTATATGCCATTGGCAGGGCGTACTTGATAGCGGGTGCATATATCAACCTCCAACACACAATCTTGAGCACAATATCGGCACATGTGAAAACTCCATTTTAAAGGAATCGACATACTTGTCTATGCTGTGACACACGTATGTGCCATACAATCCAAGGATGGTGTAGAGCTGACACTATGCCTCCCCTATTGTACATCTTTAGCCACTTTCAATACTCCACGCATAGACGTGATTTTGGCAAACGGTCATACTGCGTGATGTCCGATTGCACCAAATTTTGTGAGCATTCATATTTTTCATTCGTCATGTGCCAAATTTCATTCCCAATAAGTGGAGCAGCCTTGAACCCATACCTTTGATTCCTGCATTGAGTCTCATCTCGAAGGACCAAAAGTTGCTATTTGGTCTATAAGCAAACATGGATAGGCTCCTCGAGCAAATACCATTCCAATGGAGAAGCTCACCTTTCCATTACAGGCGTATGATCCTTTTAACCTACTATATATATACTAAGATATAATATTTAGAGAATATATTATAATAATTAATTATGAAATAAATCTCATATAATATTTGAAAAAAATATTATAATAATGAGTTATGAAATATATTTTAGATATTCGCAATCCGTTAATATTTTAATATTTTATTTTTTTATTTTCATGAGTTGGTTAGTAGTATGTTTTATCTTATTATTTGATTAATATTTTATCTTTTTATCTTTATGAGTCGGTTAGTAGTATATATATACTATTTGATTAATAGTATATTTTATCTTATTTTCAAGATTTAGTTAGATGTATATCTTACCGTTGGTAGTTGGTATCCTATTTAAACGTGGTGAACTCAATGAATGAAGATAGCATTCTCGATACCATTTATATTTCTCATATTTTTAACGCTGTACCATACTTATTTGACCCATAAGAAAAAGAAAGGTCAAACGAAAAACCAAGTCAAAGTCAAAAGAAAGGGAGTCGCAGTCGCATTAGGGCATCCGTTTCTTCGTTAGACCCACCGCCGTCGCAGCCCTCTGTTCTTCAACTCCTCAGTCCTCACGCGTTAATGTAAGCTTCTGCGATCCCCACCTTCTTCCTCTTTCTATAAACCCATCTTCTTCACTTCACCCATTACTGCGCCGTCCAATTTCACTGCCTAAATCTTCTCCGTTCTCCTTACCCTTCTCTTCCTTTCTCAATCTCTGGTTCGATCGGAAATGGGTTTGAAGGGATTCGCCGAAGGAGGAATCGCCTCCATTGTTGCTGGATGCTCCACTCACCCTCTTGATCTCATTAAAGTTCGGATGCAATTGGCCGGCGAGAAACCCACGCTTCCAAGTCTCCGCCCCGCCTTAGCTTTCAATGGGTCTTCTTCCGTTGTCGCGCCGGAATCTTTCCATATTCCCCCGCCTCAACCACCGCGTGCGGGGCCCATATCGGTTGGAGTACGGATTGTCCAGTCCGAAGGTGTTGCTGCTCTGTTTTCTGGCGTCTCCGCCACCGTTCTCCGTCAGACTCTTTACTCCACCACTCGGATGGGTCTCTACGACGTTCTTAAAAGTAAATGGTCCGACCCGAATTCTGGCAACATGCCTCTGACCCGGAAAATCACGGCGGGGCTTATTGCCGGTGGAATTGGCGCGGCGGTGGGGAACCCGGCGGATGTCGCAATGGTGAGAATGCAGGCCGATGGCAGGCTTCCGTTGAGTCAGCGGCGGAATTACGCCGGCGTGGTGGACGCCATCACAAGAATGTCAAAGAAGGAAGGGATTAGTAGCCTGTGGCGCGGGTCGTCGCTTACGGTGAACCGCGCTATGATCGTGACGGCGGCGCAGTTGGCGTCGTACGATGAAATCAAAGAGACGATATTGGAAAAGGGTGTGATGAAGGACGGATTGGGGACCCACGTGACGGCGAGTTTCGCGGCGGGATTTGTGGCGGCGGTGGCGTCAAATCCGGTGGATGTGATAAAGACGAGAGTTATGAATATGAAAGTGGAGAGCGGGGCGGCTCCGCCGTACAAGGGGGCGTTGGACTGCGCGATGAAGACGGTGAAGGCGGAAGGGGCAATGGCGCTTTACAAAGGATTTATTCCGACGATTTCACGGCAGGGACCTTTCACTGTAGTCTTGTTTGTCACACTCGAACAAGTTAGGAAGATTTTCAACCAGTTTTGATTTGACGGGTGACGATGACCCATAATTCTTTTCCATTCAATTTTAATAATATTACATTTTAGAAATTCTATACGTTAAAAGGAATTAAAAATGGCTAAAATAAATATTGAAAAATTATGAGAAAACAATAATTTATGAACTTAATTAGTCATTATGTATAACTTATGGATTATTGAAATATTGACTCTATTATAATAGAATTTCTGACCCCATTCTTCATAGAGTCCTCTTATCTCTTCCCTTCTCCGAGCTTAGGTTATGGAAGAAGGAACCGAGAAGAAAGTATCAGCAACAACAAGTTTTATTATAAGACAGCTCATGATGTTCATATCTATCTATTATTATGTGCCTCTGCATCTAGTATTGAAAAGACCTCATACAATAACTGTCCTAGCTCTACCGTGTCCTTGTTTCATTTCTTCCAGAACAATCAATTCTCCCAGAGTTAAAAAGACGGTTAACCAAAATATCATAACTAGGATCAAATAATGGGTTTTGTTCTTCTATTTTGAAATCTCTGTTTGGGCATAGTTCAAACAGTAAACATAGAATCAATTTAAAATGGAATTTCACCAATGGTGAAAGCATAGCACAATCCTTCCTATACAAGCTTTGAGCTATTCACTGAGAGAAAAAGAATCAGAAACCAACAAAAAGGCAAATAATTCAGCAGCTTTGATCAAAAAACTGGTTTCATCTGTACATCCATCGTGCCATTTTCATTCAGAGTGAAGGATTCTTCACTTTCACTGTTTGCTACCTCAACTCATTGCTCCGAAGATATCTATCTTAAAACACTCATGAAGTTTCCAAAGCTTTGCTGCTATTGTGTCCTTAAGGGCCAGATGATTCTCTGATCTTCCTCTATCCATAATACTTACTGCTGCTCTGGCTTTGGCCTTCTGTTCTTGTTCCTTTATTGTGTGCATCTCAGTTTCGGGGCTGGCTGCTGCTGCTGCTATCAGTGCCTGCTCTCTTATCTGAGTCCTGAATAGACGACCCTTGAGTGACATCCGAATTTTGGACTGAGCGCTTTGCTTCAGCTGCTCTGCCCTTATCCGTATTCTCTAAGGATTGACCTGAAACTCGCCCCCGGTCCATATTCTGGAGTTCATTAGCTATCTGGCTGCGACGCTCCTTCAAGAAATTGAGTCTGGTAGTCAGTTTCGTCAGTGCTGAAGAGGTGAGATTTGAACCCTGCAATAAACATAGATGAGGCATTATAATAGCTACATCTGGTCATTACATGGAATAAATGATGCGATAAGGAATTTCCAACATGTCAACGTTTTCTTCAATATGTTTATGGTTTCGACATCGATAATGAAGGGTGAATCAATATTTTTATTATAAAATAGTCAAACCGACAAAATATAACAAAAATATGAACGCTCCAAACATTTCAATCGCATTTAAAACCTTAATTATGACATACAAAATTTCCAGACATCCATCCAGTAGTTTGGCATCATTGCTGCTATCCAATAATCCAGCAAACATATATATTAAACATGCAACTCACACAAATGAGACTGTTACCATTTTTTACAAAGCACAATCGACTTACATAATGTGAGCAAAACAATCTTTATTTTGCACCACCACGTACATGGAACTACATTTCAACGTGACGATTCAAAGCTCTAAGTGATATGGTAATAATAGCAACATAAGAAGCATTGAAACTGGGGCAACAGTAGACTTCACAACAACCTACCTCAACCCTTGCAGCAGCCCTCTTAAGATTCGTTAGAGCAGTTGACCTTGGTGCTAATGCCTCCATGGTCGGAAACCCAACTGATCTGACAATGGCATGATGATCTGGATGCTGGTGGTGAGGGGCGTGTTTACTTGTGGAAGATGATGATTCCGTCTTCTTTTCGTTGCCATTTTCTGCTTGACCTGAAAGAATATCCTGCAAAAACACAACAGTGGACTTAAATGAACATCAGTTTATTGACAAGCTAGATGGCAAAATGCAAATCGAGAATTGGGCTGAGCATCCCGCAATGCTACCCGAGGCTCAAAGCAATAACTAAAATGCATTGCTATGATTCATGACTTCAGCATGATCAAAATAGTTATTATAATGCATTCCCCCGATTCATGGCTTCAACGGGATCATAGAAATCTAGTGAAGAAACAAGGTTTGATTAAAAAACGGAAATATAGCTATTGCATAATTGAATTCAGATGAGGTGCCTCACAACCAAATTTGAGGCAGGAGATGTGCTTTGAGAATAACAGCATTATAGCAGTGGTCATCGATATCAGTAAAGAAGTATAATGAGGAAAGTAGGGATTGAGTATCTCTTTATCAGGTAAGTTCAATCTTGATCCAAGGACTACGCCAGAGTGAACTGACTCATTAATAGAAAATAACTCTACAATTGATAAGAATGATCTATGAGTAAACGTCAGCTTCAGTGGAAGAAAAGAAATTAGTCCTAAACTCTGAAAATATTAATTAAATTTTAGTCGGAAGTGCCTTAGACATGCCAAAATATAAAAGATTACCAAAGAAAATGTGATTTACCTTATTTCTGAAGTGTTCAGGATGTAAAAGGGCTAAAGCTCCAGCATCCTTCTTCTTGTCCTTCCTGTACCCATTGAATTGTTAATCTCACATGAATAATTACTATCCACATAAGAAAAGGATGAAAAAGTTATGAACATTTACCTGTGCAAAAAAATTATTATGATATGATTATGCGAAAACATGAAATTTCAGAAAAGAGAAACCTACGATTTTGTTTGATGATTCTGTGAGGCATTACGTGAATCAGAAGAAGGACGTAGCCTATCGAGCTGTCCTTCAAAGTCAGCCACCATGTTGTTTAAATTGGCAATGTCTTTCTCTGCTTGATCTATTTCTTCAAGATCTGCCTTTGTCTAGACAAATAGCTAACACATTATGGCATCGGCAATCTGTCACATAATCCTACTAAAACAAATAAAAAGCATTAGACAAACTGACCTTTTCACTAATATTAGCTAAACTCGGTAAGGGGCCTTGAGAAATTTTAAGTCCTACTTCAAGAGCCATCCTTAGATCTCTCTCCTTTTGCAACTGGCCTTTTAGTCTTGCCACCTGAACATTCAATCCATAGTCATGACTAAGTCTTTATCTCCCTAGTTGACTTTGCAACTTTAATAATCACTTAAGGGTACCATAAACATGCTAAACCTTTTAATATAACAGTGGGTGTCCAAGCTGTCCACTTTGAATAATCCACAGAACTAAAATTTGATCTTATAACACTTAAAAGTACTAAAAAGCTCCATATTAATTATCTCGGATATACTACCATGCCTTGAACGATAACCTAGTAGGTACCCAAACTAACAACTTGATTCTTCTACCACTGAGTCAACCTATGGTAGTCAGTGGTAGTCCGTAGAAACAAATGCAAGAAAAATTATTATCTTAGATAGGTTACTATCATAACTTGAACTATACCCTAAAAGGCATCCAAACCAACAACTTGCTTTCTGAACTATTGGGTCATCGTTTGCACAAACAACAGAAAAAATTACAAAAGGTAAATAAATTGCATTATTGCAAACCAAAAAACAAAAACGAAAGGTAGAACATTTTGAAAGAATCACAAGGGTTCCTATTTTCAGTTCCATTGACTTAGACGCATCAATCACATTATGGAGAATGAAGAACATGAAACTAAGAGCAGCGGGACTAATGGCCCATGAAGAGTTTACCTCTTGCTCAAGAGTTATACGACGCTCATGCAAGAACTTCTTTTGGTTTTCCAGACTGGATTGCAAAGTATAATTTTCTTTGGCCTGAAATAAGAAAGAATTAATGTGAAGATTAAAGAACCAGAAATGAAATACGTAGAAAAAAGGCACTGAGAATCTTTACCTCCTCCAAAATTTTATTTTGCAGTTCATATTTAGTGGCTTCAAGTTTCTGGATTTCAACCCTGAAATAAGAACAAAAAGTTGTCAAAGAAAATTTACAAGACGGGGGATGACGAAAAAAACAAGTGCAAAAATAATCATTTACCAAGAAGTTCAAGGTCACGACAACTGATACTGTAATTATTTGAAGAGATTAATATAATGTGTCATGATGTAATTGACGACTTAGCAAATATACAAACAAAGGAAAAATCTCATGAATATAAACACTTGATCCAATCGATGCCACCTGCCCCACAGTATTTTCAATTCATATTTTTGGACTTGAAAAGTTCAGTGTAACGAAGTCATTAGAATTATAAGGATCTGTAAACCAAGAAATGACATAATCAGGAAGTTTCAAGCCCAGTCCTTAAATGGAAGACTATTCAAGCATAAATGAACTCAGGTGAGTTTTTTATGAAAAAAACTTACAAGAAAATGTAAGCTCCAATCCACATTCCTCAATTTGGTTTTTGAGACTTGATAATAAAATTAAAGCCGTTAAAAAGACCAAACCATATAGTCTTGATTGTGGAACATCCATTCCCCTCTAGGTAAATACGAAAATATTAATTTATTTTAACCTACATATAAAGAAACAGAAAAAAAAGCCACTTACTCTTCGTCAAAATCAAGATCCATGGATTCCATGGAGAGGTTCTTCTTTGCCTGCGCTTGTATAGAAAACAAAAGCTAGTTAAACTAGCTGCAAGAACATGGGAAAAAAAAAGCTAGCTTGGAAAATCCATATGAATCTCTAACAACAGTCAAAACTATCATGATGGTGCACTTCAGGAAGATGGTGAGGGTTAAGTGAAATGGAATGCAGAACGCTGGCCCGAAATGGGGGAGAAAAAAGAGTGATATTGTCAATGAAATGTTTTACTCACAGGCGTGCGTCCCCAAACGGTGAGACGCCTTGACGTGTGGGAACTTTTACTTGGAGAACCATCAAAGCTTGAAGATGAACAAGGATCCAACTTGTGCATCATATTTGCTTCTTCAGATTCATATTCTTCACAAGGCTTTTCATCCTTGATTGGTGGATTACCTCTACCTCGAGCGGTCTTCTTGCTTCGAACTTCTCCATGTTCAGGCAATTTTTTTTTGGGGGAACTCGATTTTGGCTTCGTTCCATTTACCTTAGAAACGTCAGAATTCTTCGGACTACCACTTGATACTTCAGAACCCTGTAGCAAAGAAAGAGTAAGTATTGACATCTTTTCCGGCTGGTACTTAATTAAACTTTATCAATGGACCCAGCAATTTGGAAGTTACAAAAATTATAAAATCGACGAACTCATTCCGAATCATTCTAAGAAAACAGAGACTTCATCAAGACACGCAAAATTTTAATTTGGGATTGAATTATTTTGCATCTAAACCAAGTTTTTTGATATGATGAGTCGAAGGAGCCTTTAGAGTGATTTTCGGAGATTGGATTTTAGAACCTATCCACCCCAACACCTCGGCGGAGTTTACTAGAATAAAAACAGAAGTACAATATTTGTATGTTCCTCATACGTTACCCCTAAACCCGTCGGACAGTACCCTTCCTGTAAGCTTATTAAGAAGAAAGGGTTCGACTGACTTATATAAGAAGAGACAGTGGATCAAGCGAGGTTTTAAAGGGCATTTCTGACATGGGCAAGGGATGTTTTGACTGTATCAAGAAAGGGGACCAGCAGCCATGAAGGAGGGGGATTGGTTTTTGGCTAGGTTTGAGGAAATAGCAAATGAAAATATCATAGTAGTGTGGGGCTCCTGAATTTTCTCCTTATTGTGCGTCTAATAAGATTTTAAGTCCTATTTATAACAAAGAAATTAATAATTTCTAATTTGATTATCCAGCATGGAACCTCCATCACTACCACCTCACTGATAAAGAGGAAAATAAACGTTTGAATGAAACAAAAGCTTGTCATGCGATATGGTCAAATAAACAGTATAAGAGGGTTAAGGGGAAATTACAATTTTGTCAGATTGTTATAGGATGATGGTGATACTACCATTTTATCAGATTACTACGTAACTCAATTGAGAAAATATAGAGACGTGCCTTATCACCAGATAAATCGTGCTCCTCAGAGTAAACACTCCCACTACAGGTTCCAGTTGATTCAACTCCATCGTCTGTTTCTGCATCAGAACCAGTGACATCATCTTGTTCTTCATCATCGTAAGACATATCATCATCACTTGCCTCCTCACTCTCACTTCCACTCTCTTCTGAATCCGAATACATTATAGGCGACAGAGAACCTTCCTGCAATCACACTAGTAACTTATGGATCTCAAATTACAAGCTAATTAATCTTCCAAGTATCTTGAACATGACAACTAAATACATAAAATTAGACTCCTTGGATAAATCATTTCTAATAATATGCCTAATTCTGAAACATTCTTTTTGTCCCTTTTGAAGTAACCATAAAGATCATTAGTATGGTAAATAAAACTCACAATCACAACTAGGGCAAGAGATACATACTTGCGCATTAACCTCCTCATAACAGTTAAAAATCTGGTAAAAAGTAGCTAAAAAAAATCTTTTCTAGCTTTCTCAGCATGTCTGCGTCATACTAGAAAATTTGAATATAAGAACCAATATAATAGTTACCCCAAAAATTATGTCATATTCCTCCAGTAAAGTAATAACTATGGCTTGAGCATGGTTTGCAGCGGCAGCTGCACGAAGAAGTTGAATAGAACCATCACCCCCCACGTCAAAATCAGTTTCAATCTCACAATCACCGGATAAAAGTGGACGAAGGAGTAAGGGGGCCATGCAAGCTGCCACAGCTGAAGAGCTCATTCGATTCTCAGCTTTACGAGACGCTACAGTTTGCATCATCATAAGAATTCTGTCGCAGGAATAAAAGAAAAAAATTGTGAATTGTAAGATACACCTGAAAGATAAATCAGTACAAAAGGGTGGATGGAACAAATATATACTTCCACAAGTAGAACAACGACTAAATTTCACTATGGGATATAACCATTTGGACATGCAACAAGGGCAAGGTTAGAAGTATTTCGTTGATTGCCAAAAAAATAATAGGAGCATGACACAAGAAAATCATGAAGGCCACAGCAACGTCTACACAATAAAATCTTTAATATTTCAAGGTCAATAGCAGTAGTAATCGAGGAACAAAACATCCCTCTATAAACTCTCGGAAAACTCAGAATTTGAGAGCAAATGGTCTTGGACCTCCTGCCCGTTGCAGCTTTTGACATCAGTATCTCCCTTGTCATAACCTACTCCTCAAAAGAGCATTCAACAATACAATGTCATAATCTCAATAGATCCTTTTTGTGGTCATGTACAGTATACGGCCTCCACTTTCGGTGGCCACCCACAAATCTTTTTGTAATATTCCCTTTCTTCTCATCAATCTAGATTGGAGGCTTCTTTTTAATACATCACCCCACAGGCTAAGGGATTTCCCAAAGGCCGATATCTCTTTTGACTTTTTTTCTGTGAGAATATACTTCTGTTTCGTTAAAACATAAATAATTAATGAAAAAAACATTATGTCTCTCAAGTGGTCAAACCTACAGAACTATTAAGTGGAGACTCCGGAGCACTGCATGACCTCTATATCACTCATCACCATCGCGTATATCCAATTTTCAAGTTAATGTGTATTTGTACAAAGTAGCAAAAATATCAATGAAACCAGCATCACAATAAACCTTTGCTACCAAATACTCTATCAGAGAGAACTCTCAAGATGACATACGTTACAAACAATACGAACTTCTAAACGATGTAAAATAGTCAAGGCTTCAAATAAACTGTACTAGCTCTAGGCACTTGTTGATATATCTTATAAAATGGCACATGGACACTTGTTATTGGAAACATCATAAGATAGGTCTAACGTAAATTATAAATATATTCTATTGCCAATAGTAAAAATTGTTTATAGCATGCATCACCAAGGTTGATTTCTTCTCTATCAAGTTTTAAATTTAAAATAGAAAACAATTGAAAAACAGACAAAGCAGGGGCTATAGCTACCTCTGCAGTAAACGGCGATTTGGTTCTGGAAAGGTTTCATATATTGCAGATCGCATAGCATTCACTCTGTTACCTCGATCAGTTTCTAGTATGAATACAAAAATAAGGGGAAAAAGTATACATTTTAAACAACTGCTTTAAAAATTCAAAACAAAAAAGAGATGGTTAGGAAATACAGAAACCCCACTGTAAGGATAATAGAAAATAAAGAATGAAGTATCCAAACTTTAGAATTAATCTAGAGAGAGAGAGAGAGAGAGAGAGAGAGAGAGATTCCAAAGAAAACAAAGACAATAGTATTTAGACCTCCTATAACTAAAGTTTACATAAGAAAGGGAAGAACGGATAAGGATGTAACTCCTAGTCAGTTTTGGGTTAGTCAATAACGGTTTTAAATGATAATTGTACGAGGGATATGTGAATAGATAGGGGCAAGAACAATTGGCTCGGTGTGTTTATTTTGTGAGTTCTTATGCACTTTGGAGAGAAGTCGACCCTCTCGAATTGGCCAACAGTATAGAAGTTGTAATCTTCGTGTTTATCATGTCCTTGCTCTTTTTCCTACTCTATTGAAAGCGTCCTCACCCTCCTAGTGTTTATCATGTCGTTGCTCTTTTTCCTACTCTATTGAAAGCGTCCTTACCTTCCTAGTTACTTTGTACAATCTGGTTTTGTAGTCATTTCAAATTGTGCTTCTCGTAATGTGTGAGTACGTGTGTGCTTGTGCACATACCAGTGATTTGATCCACACAAAGCAGCATGTTATAGAATATCAGGAAAACTTGGAAAAATATGATTGACATTTTTTACGACAAGTTATCTACTTCAAGAGTTCAACATCATCAAACTTTCCTTATTTCAGGCTTCAGTAAACTTGTCCACGGATGGTAACAGATTCATTTAGAAACAAAATCCGAATTTCCTTTATTGTTGCAAAGTAATCTTTTTTTCCCCCTCGTATCAGACTCTAGACCTCCAGCTTCATTAACTTCATCTAAACTCTCAATTTTATGCAAACTCTAAACTTCACTGATGGAGGCTTTTTAGCTCTGCACATTACCAAATCTTAGACTTGAGCTTCCCTTTAGGCAGACACAAAACGAGGGAAACTCAAAAAAGATAAATAAATGCAACCAACTTTTAATGCTTTTCACTTAAACATAAACACATGCCCACTGATGAGGATCAGAACTCTTCCAACAAGATCCCAGCGAAGGAATAAAATAATCATGATCATCCCTCCTATAGTAGAGTCTAGAGGAGGAAGGTTCCAAGCTGAAATGCTAAGCTTCAAAAAAACGTTAAAGATGGGATCCTTTCAAGCCCACGCACTTTCCGGCTAGCAAATTCGTCTAATCACACCTCAACCACTAGAAATCTACCGATGCAACAAAAAACCACCCCCTTTCAGAAGTTGGACCAAGGCCCAATGAAAATCTTGAAAAACCACAGCTTAGGTAAAAAATTTAGTAATTATGTTAGAAAAGAAAGTTTGAGGGAGTCAATGCCCACCTAAGTTTCTTGAAGCAACTATTTTTATGTAACTATTTTTATGTTTTAATTTGTGAATATATTTTTTAATCTCAATATATTAGATTGGACTAGAAAGGAAATGAGGTACACGACATACAGGCCTTGTTAAAAAGGGTGTCATTTCCTCTACGCATGAAAACATTTAAGTATGAAATAAAAGCTAGAAAATGTCAGTGCATGACTCCATAGAGGATATAAAATTTGGCTTTCTAAACTGAGAATTCATGCACGCCCTAGTTTTAAAAAAGGTCAAGTTAAATACTTTTCACTTGCGTCTTTATTTCCTATGCTTTCATCATTTCTAGTCTATATGTCATGATTTTTCGTGTGAAAGAACGTATGTTTTCCACCTGGTAAATTAAATCATTTAAGATACTGAAATTAGCTTCTCCAATGACTTACTGCTTGCTTCTAGTAATGCGTTACAGCAAGATGCCGGAACTGGAGATGATGGTAACTCCCGGATGACATACTGAAATATAGCATAAAAGACATGAGATCGAAGAAAACTTCCACAGAAGGCAACAACAATTTGTGAAAGATTTGCCATCATTAGTATTAAAATTTTGATAACTTTTCAACCTTCACGCAGTCAGCCACTACATGTGCATCTTCATCTGGAGAAAACTCGATCTTTCCTGCAGTATAAATAAAGAATGAATAAACAATATTTCTGATAAGGAGCTCGTTATCAGACTATTTTAATTCCTAATTTATATGATTTGAATTATAAGAACCAATATGTTGACCCCGTTGACATGCATTTTAAAAGTCAGATTAAAAGGAACAAGAGATGGGGACAGTAACTAAAGCCAGTAAATAATTATAACTCTACAATCATTCATTACTAACGGAAAGAAAAGACTCCAAAGGTCACAGTTTGCAACAACCACCAACTCATTTGTGCGTAGTTTGAAAACTGAAAGATACGTGTACCATGTACAATTCATCCCATCAATAGATGAGGACTTAAATTGCGAGTTTTGTTAGTCAGTAGACTGAAACATAATTGCAACAGAACACTATCAACAATATAATGCATATAAATCTGGATTAGCATTATAATAATCAAATAACTGACCCTGTTCATAGTCCCGCACACGACGTTCAACATCATCAACATCTGCAGCTTGTCGCAAAATGCCTTCAACTTTGACTCCTATTATTAACTCAGATCCTTTAGCTGAAAAATTAAATAATATAAGATTTTTTACAGAATGATAAATTCAAGATTAATCTACCGTGGTCCTCTATAAACCTAAGGGCTTTCTCCAGAAAGGAGGGAGTTCCATCAACATCTTCCAAAGCAAGCAAAACTGGCCTACCAAGGACTTTTGGTCTTCCGAGCTGTGATCCATCCTTCACTAGAAAAGACATATAGAGAGCATCAATAAATCAATATGGCGAAAAATGAAGAACGCATGCAAGTTATTGAAGTTGAAACATATTACAAGCAGGCCCAATTAGGTGAAGATCCAGGTGTGAAACGAGAATGAAACAGAACTAACCAATCTATTTATCAATGTTTGGGTGAAGTTCCGAATAAAAAACTATGAGAGGGTAAACAGATCATGAATGCATCGCATAAATATCAAACATGAATAGAACGAACTAATATATTTAAATCCATGAGAACAAAGCATCTGAGAAAATTTTCCTTACAAAATTTCTAACAAATTTAACTATTTAATTAGAAATAACAATTTTTTCATCACCAAGTTTCTCAAGTTTTGGCACTTTTTCCATTCATCGTCCAAACAGGACTGTGCAAGTTCACAGCTATACCCAAATAGAATGTATATATTCTTCACTAATACAAAAGGCAAAGTTTCTGACAAATGTAACCACGTGAAGGACATAATTTTGTAGATTCCAAAGTAAACTAAGCATCTGAAATATAGCTTAAACACACACTTCTCATATAAAGCATACAAGGTTAAGTTAACAGGGCAAATATAAAGGGAAATGCATAAACACTAGAACAAGAAGTACAATGAAATAAGTGGTATCTAAAGAAAACTAGATCAGAAAAGCATACACGTCTCTGAAGACCCATCATTTGATTCGATCTTATCATTCTTGAAGATACCATTAGCATGGACACTACTAGGTGCTTGAGACAAAGCAGTTTCCAGTGCGGCCTTCCATTCATAGAGATCCTCCAATGTTTCCGCCTGCAACATTAGATAACACACAGTGCAGTAGGCTGAGAGGTACATACTAGAGAAACAAAAACACCCTTCTTCAAGGTTATACTGGAATACAGACTACGCTCAGAGTTATTTTTTAGGACGATTACTCCAGAAAGAAAATATCTAAGAATGCAATTCAAGACTTAAACATCAGCATTTTTCATGAGTCATGCCACCAATCTCCTTAATGAACTTGAGAATTTTAAAAACTAATATTTGAGATAGATTAGATGAAAGAAGCTAGAAACTTTGTATAATTAGCATACACAAGTTTGTATGCCAAACCTACGAAAGGGAACAAAATGATAAAACAGAGCCACAAAAGAAGAACCTAAACGCTTATAAAGGTCAAAATAAAAGTTTCACTTCAGCTAAAGAAATGTTAGAAGGAAAAAGAAGGTTGAAAGACAGAGAGAGAGAGAACCTTCAGTGTGAATGCCCGTCCTTCTCGACCATCAGGAAAGAGCACAGTCAAGAGTTTTTTTTCACTTTTCACAACAACACTTGAAAATGTACGGTAATACCACTAAATTAGTTTGCTGGGCTACTTCCCTTGTAGAGATAAGGCAAATACCATTAAAATTCAGAAAACAAACTAACCTGCCTGAATTGTTGAGATCAATGCCACCGAGAGTCAAATTCACCTCCCCCCCTTTCTGAGGAGCAGCATTCTGAAAGGCGTAACAATCAACTAAAAATTCAAAACTTTTCAGAAGGAAATTAAACAGACAAATAATCAATCGTAACATGATGCATATCATGTATGTACCTTGTGCATATATAATATAAAGTAAAAGTGATATTAAAATAGCTTTAGCTTGTATTAATGTGACGGACAAACTACCAACTCCAAGTGGCTCATCCTCCAACTAGAAACAAGGTCATGACAACAGCTTAAATCACCATAAATTAAATAACATTCAAAACCAGACTCATGCAAAAGATCACAAGATAATTCTACGCCTGAGGTAAAGGCAACTCTTCAAGCTCTTCAAGTTCAAAGGAAATAAGTTGAAACTCAATTATCCACCCTTTAAAGAACTATTTTTGAAGATAACTATAACAAGCTATTAGTTATCCAAGAGGATTTTAAATGCGGAAATAACAAAAATTGATGAAGATCACCGTACAGGTTACCCAGCCATTTGAGAGGGCTGCAGCTCTCCTCAATCTTGGTCGTTATCCAAAATGATAACAAACTATCCCTATGTATGACTCCCTGCCATATACTCACAGTGCCAAGCTACTAACTGATGGCAGTACAATAGCACAAGCATGATCATATATAAAATGGAAAAACCACTTACTGGATCACTTCGAAAGAAAACTAGTGAAGTACGTGTAAGAATGAACCATCTCTTTTTCCAGGAGGTCCATCCAATTCCTGATTTTTTTTTGGGGGGGGATGAAATTCATTGATGAGTTAACTTTCCCAAGTTCTAGAATAAAAAAATCAAATGAACACACCTTTAGATGATAAGAAAAGTGGTCCACTCTTGAAAACCTGCAATACAGTTAAAAACTTAAGTAATGTAACCTAAAATTTTACTCCACAAAATACAATAATAAAATATACATGGAAAAAAAACCCTGCTACACGTGATAAAGAGATAACAACATATATTGCTAATAAAGTTGCGCCTTCTGAAACGTTCCTTGTTACCGACTGAAGTCTTGGCACTTTTCAGATTCAATCAATGTTGAAACTATAGGTTGGCAAACAGAAAATGTTCTTTTCATTGTTAAAGCAGATGCAATAAACGGTGTTGGTCTTAATAGCAAAGCCACTAAACGCTAATCCCTAAACACTTCACACCTGATCCCTGCAAAACTCAGTAATCTTGCTCTTCAATCATTACAGCTAATGTATAACATTCTTCTCTCTATATTTTTTTTTTCTTTTTGTACTATTACATCTAACATTCTCAGTGGCAGCCTTGCTAAAAGTTCGTTTTATTAGCAAAAAAACTCTGTCACTGGGAGTTAGTGGAGAAGCGTGTGGAACAAGGTGGATTAGAGATTGGAAGCATAATGGTTGCGATGGTTCTTCATGAAGCTTGATGTTTTATGATGCAAAGTTATTGTGAGTAAATATGATCCACATCCTTTTGATTGGGTGGCAAGTAGTGGGTCTAAGAGACCTTGAAAAATCGCTGGAAAACTATCACATCTGATTTCTTTTTCTTCTTTCAGTTTATCATATGCTTCATTGGAGAAGACAAAAAAGTTCATTTTTGGGAAGATTGTTGGGTTGGTGAGAAACTCTCTTGTGAGTTGTTTCCTCATTTATTTCCCCTCTCTCAAAAGAAGTTGTACTTGGTGGTTTTGATTCCACTTTCTCTGTCAATTCCTTCATCTTCGATACCGTAGGTCTTCAGTCATTCTCTTTCTAACGATTGATGTAGTGTTTTTTCTTTCCCTTTTGCAAGACCAGGAGAGGCTCTAGATTTTGGACTCCTTAGGAAGGCTTCTTCTCTCGATCCCTTTTACATATTTAGTTTGTCCCTTCTCCGGTCCAGGTTATTTCTACTTCTGCTGCTATCTGGAAAAGGAAAATTCCAAAGAAGATCAAATTCTTTCATGTGGCAGGCTCAAAGTCATTCTTCCCTTGTGTTGCATTCGCAATGGTGCATTCTTTGAAGAAGTCAGGAGGAAGAACTTTACTACTATGGGGCCATTTTATGTAGTCGATATGGAATGATGGTTGAGCTTTAATGGCTTACACTTAACATGGATTGAAGCCCCTCTTTGTAGTTACTTTTGTGCTCTTTCTTGCTTTTTTTTGTTTTGATAGAACTCTTTTTTGTATGTCCTTGTATTCTTTTCATTCTTTCTCAATAAAAGTTCAGTTTCTTACCAAATATATATAACCGAATCAATCCGCAATTTATGTGAATTCCATAACCTATTTTTTCCATCTTGCATTCAATTTGGTACTAGAGCATATCTTGCTAGCACCAAGGAACCAACTATACCGCCTCATGCACAAAATTTGGACCAAGATGCAAAATCTAAATCGGACATCTACTGACCGGACATTTTTTTCTTTTTTTGCATCTTTTGTGACTTAGCCTCTATCTGTTGACTTGATTTGTGAAAATTATCCTTACAAATCAATACATGTCTTTTCAATATGTTTTGTCCTTATTTATCTGGTTCTAAACAAATTCTCTAGGTGATCACTCAATATCAAAATTTTCCAAGCAAACATATTAACTTTGGAAGTCTTAATAGGTCATAAAAAAAAGAGGTACACCTTGTTGATATAGGTGATGACTATCCCATTCTTTTAAGTTTTCTTAACCATGCTTGTGTAGTCTTAGAATATCTTTCTTTTCCTTGTAGTGTGATTTACTCCTCTACTATGGCTCCACAACAACACTCAAGCTATTGCTGCGTTAGCAGCTCTTATCTTAATCTTAAAAGAAATTCCTTGTAGCGTTGATTTGCTTCTCCTCTACTATGGCTCCACAACAACACTCAAGCTATTGCTGCATAAGCAGCTCTTATCTTGATCTTCAAAGAAACAAAAAGAGGTGGATGGATCCGGTAGGGAGTGGATGTTATCTCTTTTATGTTCTAGCTTTCAGTAATTTCCATTGGTTTTGGATGGACGGTCCGGTCCTTCTCCAAAAAAAATATGAAATAAAAATAAAATAATAATACTAATTCAATTCCCTCTTTCTTAAACACCAGATATATGATGTGACAACATGGGAATGAATGCTATAGCTTCGAATACAGGGTTCCCCGTTCACTAAACAAGTCCAATTGGCATCCATCTGGTTTGTGATTGAACGCAGCAAAATCAAGTCCAACTTCAGTATGTCACCTCGTTGAATCGGGTTGCCGACTGCTTAACAAACAGCTTCTCATCCTCAGTTAATGTTCTTGCATGTCCAACTAGCAGTCGTTGCTCTCACTCTTCTCATAAGGTAAGACATTAAACAGATTCTAACGACTGTCGTTCCAGGAAATAAGAAAACCACCAAATACTAATTCCTAGAGTTGCTTTGCAAGTATTCCCATAGCTTTCATTTTCTTCTGCCCCTAAAATTGCATCACACGCCAAGCCAAATTAAGTTCGCAATTTATTTTCGTTACTTTAGCAATGGGGCTAATGCTCAGCGCGCATGCTATGCGAGATCAGGAGCCTTTATATGAAATCTCAACATCGAGCAATTGACGAAATGAGACGGACACTGGAGACATAAAAATCACATCCTAAGTGCAAAAAGAAATACAGAAATAAAACCCACCGTGTTGCCAACACGAGAACCAGCAGAAGGATCGTCCGGAGGGGGTGGTGGCGAAGACGGAGGACTGCCGCATTCTCCCTACACCACAACAACACAAGATGGATTTCAATTCCCCAATTCGAACGTCACATTCTACCCCTTCCAACAACCGTACGCATACATCGTAGTCCAAAAGGAGAAAACAACTAAAAAACCGGCGCGCTTCATGCTAAAACAACAAACTAACCAAGCCAATAACTAAACACAATACAAAACCTGAGAATGTTCGGCGTTTCGGTTAGCCATCGTCGTATCTCCAAATCAGAGCACCATATCAATCATCAATCAAATCAATCGACCGAAAATCACTGCAACAACTACTGATCATCATTATCAAAATGCAGCAGGAACATCCACAGATAAACCAGATATCAGAATCAAAGCTTATGACATCGTGCGTTTCATTCCGCGAGACGAAAACAACAATGTATGATTATTAAAACGATTCCAAAGCACAACCGAATCGGAAACAATACCTCGTGTAGTCAATTTGAAAAGAGCAAAAGAGACAGGGAAATAACTTTTTGTTTCTTTTTTCCCTCCAAGAAGCGTAAGATGCAACAGAGACTTGTGGCTTTCTCGTTCTTCTGTTTTTTTCTCTCTCTCTTCTTGTGATGGATTGAGCCAGAAATGTTCCTCAACGGAAGTCCGGAGGTCAAGCAAGCGCCATCCGGAGAGTCTCCGGATGGGGCGGCAGTTGTACACGTCTCCCCGATTCCTGGTCCTTCTCTGCGCTACGAACGTGTTGGTGGGAAATAGGCGAAGGGCTTTTCTGTAATTTCACCCTTCTGACTTTTTTTTTCCCTCTCTCTTCTGCCCCTCTTTTTGGAGGTTTGTCCGGTGTGGCCGTTTTGTTCCCGTGTTTGAGGGAGCACTGGAAGGGATATTGTGGGACCCATACTTGCCGGGTCTGACGTGGATACCGCTACTATATATTTCATTAGATTATTTTAAAAAGAAAAGCTAAATTAATATCTAAAAATACTCTAAAAAATACAATAATATTTTTATATTAAAAAAAAATGTAAAAGTTTTTAATATTATTTTTGAATTAAAAATATTTTGTTTTTTCAAAAATATTTTTAAATTTTTCATAGTGTTTAAAAAATATTATTAAATTTAGAAGAGTTTTATTAATACGAACTAAATTATGTTTGAGAAATGTCGATAAAATTTTAAATGTAACATTAAAATTCTTAATATTTATAAATAAGTTTTAAGAACTTCTTAATCGTATATAAAACCTTTTAATAAGTATTTTTTAATTGTAAAACTAACGAAAAAATATTTTGAAAAAGTTTAAAGATATTTTTAAAGTTTTTTTTGAATCCTAAAAATAATATTTTTAGATGTTAATGATATTTTTATGTATTATTATTTTTTTAATGTATAAAAGTATTTTTGAGAATTTGTTAAGAGTTTAAAAGTATAATTAATTTTTTTAAAATTTAGATTTTTTTTTTTTTTTTTTTTTTTTTTAA
>NW_019272033.1:1891953-1989101 GCF_002738345.1 Cucurbita maxima | reverse complement strand
TTTTTTTTTTTTTTTTTTTTTTTTTTTTTTTTTTTTTTTTTTTTTTTTTTTTTAAGAGAAAGCCAAAGGTTGAACAATATTTTTATTTATTTAGCGGGAAAAAAACCATAAAACTAATTTTATAATAAAAATAAAAAACATTTATTAATCAAACATCGAAAGTAGTATTATATGGTATACTACGCTGACTAAAGATCGAAAAGAGTATAGACATTTATGTAAAATCTGTCGGCCTACCAAGTTCTTCATCAGATGGGAAAGAACTAGGAAGACGATCCTCGTAGCTTTCTAGCAAAGGAACAATCGTCTTTGAAGATCGTACGGAGCTTGTTCACGCCAGAGCATGGAGCTTGAGGTGTCTGGATCGAACTCGGATTTTGTCGACAATAATAAGAGGAAGAATTTGGAGGGCTCGACTGGTGATCGGATTCGCCTGAAGAAGAAGACTCTGCAGGCTGTGCTGGAGCAGTGTCAGAGATCTCTCGAATCGCTGAACGATTCCAGCGGTGTCGATGAAAACGAGGGGGATGAATATGAAGATGAAAGGCACGGTGAGGTTTCGGAATCTGTGCGGGGTGATCGAGAAGCCGACGAGGTACGGGGGTTTCCTATGGATCCAAAATTTTGTAGTTTCGGGGATTTTAACTGAGAATTATTTTATTGTATCTGAGTTAGGGTTATTTAGCACGATGATTACGGGTTGCCGTGTGAGGTTTTTAGCTGGAAATTCTTTGCTGAAAGTTGGCTTGATTTCTACTGTTTCTGATTTAGAACTTAGAATAATGACTTTGAAGATGCTATATGAGTGAGTTCTAAATAATGACTTAGAATAATTCTGTGCATTTTTCTAAATATGACTTTGTTTTGTACTGATATGTGAGATTGAATACCAGATGAGATGAACGACTTATGATTTTGATGTATTAGCGTATGGTCGTTTCTCATCTGCTGGAATCGAAGTTCTTTCTATGGATGCTTCACAACTCAATGGGTACTTTTTTCTGGTTCAGCTTGAGGATGCTCTACTCTACTGTTATACAGTGATGGGTATAGGTGTAAGATTGATTTGAAGTTGCCTATAAGGATTGGTTTTGAAGTTGCCTATAATGATTGGTTTGAAGTTGTCTGGAAGCAATTCATCGTGGAAATTGTTTTATGTTCGTCGTTCTTTCAGGATCTGTTTGTTTATTCTTTCATTGAAGTCTCTTATGCATGTAATGGGCATCAGCGAGCACTGTTCGTGGGCGTGGTCAAGTTGATGGGAAATTTGTTTTCATTTTTTTGGGAAGTGTAATTGGCGCAACTCAATTAGGTAGAGAAAATGTGAAATACAACTTCTTTAGGTGTTTTTCGAGGATGTTTGAATCACGTGCCAATTCAAGTAATATATGTAACAGCTCAAGCTCACTGCTAGCAGATATTGTTATCTTTGGGGTTTCTCTTCTAGGCTTTCCCTCAGGGTTTTAAAATGCATTTACTGGGGAGAGGTTTCTACATCTTTACAAGGAATGTTTCGTTCACCAATATGAGATTTCACAATAACATTCATTTGGAGAAAATGTGAAAACAACCTCTTAATGCCTTTTTCCTGCAAAGTGAAAGCTAGGATCCTCCATCCATTCATTTTCAGTCTTTCTAAGAAATGGGATTTTCATTGAAAAAGATTGAAGTACAAGAACAATTGCGAAGAACACTTCCCTTTTCCCTTAAATACCACCTACATAAAACTTCATGGATAAGCCCTCCAGTTGCAAGTAATCAAAAGGAGGGGTACTCTAAAACTTAGCTGTTAGTATTAGCTACCTGATAAATCCTTGGATGGAGTTGGATGTCTGAAATTCTTTTTATATGGGTTTCATGCTGTTTATATTGTAATTTGGTGCCAATTTGACTTTAAATTTCATGATCCATGGCATTGACTTGAAGACATCTTTCTGCAGTTGTGTGATCTACTTAAATCTAAAGTTGAGTGCCGTGACTTTCTTGAAAAGCTAGAGGATGCTCGAGCATCAGTTCCGCCAAACACTTTTGGTATATCTCCATAACTTAACCAGGCTTTATTAAGGAATTGCAAACAGATTGTAGTTCGTGCATGTGAAGATAGAAATTTAGAATTTACAGGACCATCTCATTCATTTGAGATGAAAATATTGTTTTATTTATGGCATGATTGGCGAATGTTTATTATTCATTTCATTTTATTTTTATTACTTCTCTTTGTAATGGTAGAAGAATGCAGTTCTTGGGACGTGGTCAGTGATATGGATCTATGGGAAAGTGGTGATGCTCTAGATCAAGAAGGATACATCGTTGTGAAGCAAGAGGATATAGTCGATGGCATTGCTTGTTTCATGGCTGCTTACTTATTGTCCTTAAAGGAAACCAAGGTATACTCACATGGCTCTCTCTCTCACACACATACATATGTGCTGTAAATACCAAAAATTGGGTGTTGGTAGTTTTAAGTGTCTTGGTTTACAATACCCCAAGATAAGTATATAATGGTTAAAGTTTGAGAAATTATAATTCTCTCATCCAGTTTCTGTAAATACCAAAAAGAACCCAACCTGGGGCTCAAGTCAAGTCTCCTTGGATCTCACATCAGAAAGAGCTCTCTCAATGTTTGGTGGAGTAACTTAATGTTGAATTGAGGATCTAACATTCTCGAACTCAGGCCTCAAGTCCATAAAAAACTTAGAGAGCCCCTTTACTCTATATTCTTTCAGGCTATTCTATGTTAGATGAAATTTTTCCCAACAAAAGCTTTTAGAATTTGAATCGATCGGTGCCCCTATCTTTGAAAGGAGTACCTCATGTTTAGCTGGTCCCATAGAAGCCTAAGCCTTCGGTAATAAATAGTATAGCACATTGATTTCCTGATTTGACCCCTAATTTCACACTATGCTGTGGGCTGTGGCAACTGGCCATTTATCTTTCATATCTATCTGGTCTTAGAAGAAGCATTATTTCTATGAGCTATGTGCCTACAATCAACCTTTTGATTGGATCTCATTGTTTTGCAGGAATTGTCACCTAACCAACTTCAGAATGGTGAGTCTTGCCGCACTTTCTTGTTGAGAGGATGTTTTTAGATTTCAGTAGATCCCAATCAATGTTGCAAAGCTCTGTAATGTGGGCTTGTCACCCAAATAAAGGCATTGAATTTCAATTGGAAGCTGGTTCAACCCATCAACCCCACCTTCTCCAAGTAGATCCCGATCAATGTTGTGGATGAATATGTTCCGAGGGTCTATGTTGAATTTTTTTAAAAAAATTTACACACTTTTCATATTGGAATTTAGACTACACTTCAAGCAATTTGGTTCTGGTCTGATTATATTTGAATCTCATGCAGCCCTTTGCAAAACATTCTCAGTGAAGAAAAGAAAAGGCAAACTCCGGAAGGCGTGGGATGGAAGCAAGGTCATTTATAATGTGGCATCCTGGGGAGCTACTGCGGTTGGGTATGTTAATCAACTGGTTTGACTGAATAATATCATATAAAAAAGTTATTGCATTTACCATTCGATTACTCTTTATTGTATGGACCACTAAGACAATTAAAACTGGCGTTGCTTGATGTGCTCCCTTAAAGTGTTCCTGTTTTTTTTCCCAAGGACAAACAAACGAATATGAGGTATAGAAATTTGAACCTCTGGCTTCAAAAGGAGTAGATATTGGTCATATCCAATATTGTTTTTCTGCGATGGTGCTGTTCTTTTAGTATAACCTGGACGAGCGTCAAGAGCTGCCCGTATGCTGTCGCAATTCGATGCCACCAGTTGAACTATATAACATTGTCCTTAAATTTCATGTTTCACATATTCATGTTCATACTAAAGGATTTTTGTTTATTTGTTTTTCCTTGTATTTACATCACTATAGAGAATCTGTATGCATATTAGCTTTAACATTTGAATTCCTTCCTTTGAAACGGGAAAAGGCAATATATTTCTCTTCTTCTGATACTTCCTGCAACTGATATGCACAGGCTATACCAGAACCCTGTGATTCTAAGTGCTGCTTCTAAAGCCTTCTGGACTTCCTGCCAAGTAATATCAAAGCTTCTCTAACATACCTTCTTATGTAAATATGCTCTGCTCAAGTGCAGTATCCGAAAGAAAATTTGTTGTTCTTTAGGCTTATTCTTGCATGCCCAGATTGATTAGTTCCTTGAAGAATACACTCTTGTAGATATCTTTTCTTTTCTGCTAGGATCTTGTTATTATTTGAGGAGATTTCTGTATCTATGCCAAAAACTATTATTTGTAGCTTGTTCCCACATGGAAACAAGCACTGCAACTTATGCAATATTGTTGATAGAGATTTATGTTTCCCAAATTGAGATTGTCCTGTGCTCTCTGCTATGTTGAACTGGATAGTAGATTTTCCAAACATTCAAATCTCTGTCTAATGAGATTATAAACTTGCAATTCCCAGTCTAGTTCGTGAATTTTAAGTAAACGTTGTATACTTTAACGAACGCAAAAGAGGTTGATTAAACATTCTTGTTATCCGTGCGCTTTTTTTTAAAATATAACGTGTCAAATATTTGTTTAAATTCAATAGGAAGGAATTTCTCCTATCAAGGGAGCTCTAGGGATTTAAGTTTTATCTCGTGGTAAGTCTAGTTAGCCCTACATACTACCAATGCTCCAATACGGGCTGCAACCGATTACGTGACCTTATACTTGAGGACACACAAGTTTGTCCATACCCAAGATTTGTTTCCTTATCCTCCTACATGCGTGCTTAGTTTTTCTTTTATAAAATTCATCATACTCGAGTCATTTTGTCCTACAACTTAAATCATGCTAGTTTAGCGGTTTAGAATTATTTTCAATACGATTTATAGCTATAAAATCATATGGAACATAAAAATTTGAAACCAAATAAATAGATATTTGAATTATTATGGACGATATTTTCAACTCACTTTGACACTGAGCTCAGAAGGACGCGGCATGTCGACAAGCACAGAAACTCGAAAGACAACGTGGACGAGCCAGCGGTCCACCGACCACATTCCAATCGCTTTAATCCTTCGGCCACGACCCACTCCCAATATTATCTGAAGCCTCCACCCTCCTCCACCTCTCACTCACTCTCCCTCTCTCTCTCTGCTGTGTTGCGATGTGGGACGATAGGCACGGTGGTTTGCCGGGCTCCGATCAGCCACAATCCGATCAAGAATCCTTTATTGACTTCGATTTCTTCGCCGCCGCGATTAAACCTAAGGTGATTGCTCTTTACGCTTCTCTCCCTCTTCGAAGTGTTTTTATTGGCCTTGTGAAGCTAGCTAGGGTTTTGAGATGGTTTTGGGTATTTTTCCATGTTGATGAACTTTCTGGGTTTTGTTCCGGTTTAGGATTATTACAAGAAGTTGGAGGTGGATTACGATGCAACCGATGATGATATTCGAGCCAATTACATTCGGCTGGCTCTGGTTCGTGAATTCGTGATCTCTCCACTCTATCTCCATTGCTTGTTTTTTTGGTTATCCGTTTTGATTTGGTTCTCATTTCAGTATTCTTGTTTGTGGGTGATAATCTCAACCGGTACTTGGAATTGGTTCCCTGCAGAAATGGCATCCTGATAAGCACAAAGATCAGGATAGTACCACTTCCAGATTTCAGGAAATAAATGAGGCTTATCAAGGTCGGTTTCCAGCTTTTAGTTTTAATGCATTTTACTGCTCGCATTACTTTACAGGTTTGCCTGCATTTTTCATCGCACGTCTTAGTCAGGGATCATGTATACTCGTCATTCGTGAGTTGGGTGGTGTGTGCTTTATTTGATCACTCCGCAGTAGTACAAATTGTGTCGTTTGTAATGTTTGTTTTGGAGGAGCAATTGTCATTTAAAAAAAAAAAAAAACTGGAGACAAAGAACATATCATTAGAGGAAAAATGGTACAAATAGGAGCCAAGGAATCAGCTTTTACCCAAGGGGATTGCGAAATATCAATGGTAATTGTAGGCTGTGGACTTCCATAATCGAGCGGCCTTGTGGTCGCTTACAAGGGAATCACACTGTGAGATCCCACATCGGTTGGGGAGGAGAACAGAGCATTGTCTATAAAAGTGTGGAAACCTCTCCCTAGCATATGCATTTTAAAAATCTTGAAGGGAAGTTTGAAAGGGAAAGGCCAAATAGGACAATATCTGCTAGCGGTGGGGTTGGGCCATTACAAATGGTATCAGAGCCAGACGCCGAACAATGTGCCAAGGTGGACGCTAAGCCCTGAAGGGAGTGGACACGAGGCGGTGTGCTAGCAAGGATGCTGGGCTCCGAAGGGGGGTCTCACATCGATTGGAGAAGGGAATGAGTGCCTGTGAGGACGTTGGGCCTCATAGGGGGGTGGATTGTGAGATCTCACATCGGTTGGGGAGGAGAACGAAACATTCTTTATATAGGTGTGAAAACCTCTCCCTAACAAACACGTTTTACTTGAAGGGAAGCGCAAAAGTAAAAACCCAAAGAGGACAATATCTGCTAGCAGTGGGCTTGGACCGTTACAAACCCTTCGAGTTTCTTGGCTGTCAAATAATGCAAAAGAGGCAAAAGTCCACAGTTTAGAACATGATAAACGTCGAGGACCGCAAGGATTTCCTAACCTGACAAAAAAATGTTAGTAGGTACCAATCAAATTGGCTCCATGCACTTCTGACTTCGCCTTCAAAGGTTCTATATTGGTAACATGAAGGCCTTAGAAGCTCAAGTACTTAGAGAAATGAAAGAAAAAAGAATGGGAAAGTTCTCATAAAACGAAAAAAAGTAATGGAAAAGTTAATTCTTTGAGGGACTTTATGGTAGTAGTTGTGGTGGGATATTAGTCTATGGAGGTCTGTTCGTCGAGCATGATAACCTAGTGCCGTTGCTATTTAAATTGAGTAATATCCATTAGTATGTTACTGGTTTGTTGTTGTGGGAGATGACAAACTTTTGGTTCTTCCATTTTCTCTTTTGGGTTGGGGTGGGGGTGGGGGTGGGGATGACACAAACGACTACCATCAGGAACAATGAAAGCACTAGAGAGGCTACGAAAATGGGAAAAAAGCTCACAAGTTACTTTACCAGGCTTAAATCACAAAGAGGATGATCCCACTTTCAATTCTACGGTTATTTTCTCTACCATTTTTATTATATAGCTCAACTGGTTAAGGCACATGCCCTCGATCAAAAGGTAGGTTTGAATCTCTCTATTCAATATGTTGTTGAACTAAAGAATTCAAGTTATTAACTAATGTACGGTTGAGAGATTCATTATTAATTGATGTATTAGCTTTGTTGTACGTATATTTTGGTGTGTTGAGTTCTTGCGACCTAGCCTGGTAGTTAATGTTAGAATCCTGGAAAAGAAGAAAGCATGAGACAAGTTCTGAAAACAATCACCTATCAGTCAGGTTTAACTTAACCTGCTGTAGTTTTGTGAGGTTGAAATGTGAAAGCAGTAGGGAATTCTTGTTGGGAAACTGATCTGAATTCACCATTAAGGTATTTCTTATATGCATTTGCTTGAATATCTTGGTGTGTTTAAGCATGTCTTTCATGCCAAGGAGGTACCAACCATCTAACTATCCTTGCATTTTCTCTTCCAAGCTAACTTCAAGGGCAAGCTTGGTGAGTTGGAGTATGGAAAGGGATGACTTTGTTGTTTCATGAGGAACCTACTCATTTCTTTCTATTAACTGTGGAACGTGTAAAAATGAAAGGAGTATGATTCTGTAATAGTCCAAGCCAACTGCTAACAATTATTGCCTGCTTTGGCCCGTTACGCATCGCCGTCAGCTTCACGATTTTAAAACGCGTTTACTAGAGAGAGCTTTCTACACCCTTATAAGAAATGCTTCATTCTCGTCTCCAACATCTCACAATCCACCCCCTTGGGGGCCCAGCCTCGCTGGCACACTGCCAGTGTCTGGTTCTGATACCATTTGCAACAGCTCAAACTCACCGCTAGCAGATATTGTCAACTTTGGCTCATTACATATCACCGTTAGCTTCATAGTTTTAAAATGCATCTACTAGGGAAAACTTTTCACACCCTTATAAAAAATGTTTCGTTCTCCTTTCCAACCGATGTGGGATCTCACAATCCACCCCTTTGGGGGCCTAACGTCCTTGCTAGCACACCTTTCGGTGTCTAGCTCTAATACGATTTGCAACAGCCTAAGCCCACCGCAAGCAGATATTATCCACTTTGGCCCGTTACATATCGCTATCAACCTCATGACTTTAAAACGTGTCTACTAGGGAGAGCTTTCCACACCCTTATAACGAATGCTTCGTTCCCCTCAACCGATATCGGATCTCACATATTCTCTAAGGATCCGGTAGAAAACCTATTTTAAACTAAAAACAATTAAGGGAATGCTTGAGAAAGCAGTCTAGAGGAACTCCATTTGTTCTACACCATCACAGACTCGATATCACATACTCAATGGGAGATCTATGGTTGAGTTATGGCGTGGAATAGAAAGTAGATGCACATTCTCTTTCTTTGTTAGTCCAGGCTGCTTTGAGTTTTTAATTAATAATCTCTAAATCTCACAAAACACTTCAATTATTCATGGACAGTTTTGAGTGATCCCATCAAGAGGAGAGAATACGACAACAAAGGCATGCTGTACAAATATGATTACACCGTAGTTGTAAGAAATCCCCTCCCCTCTCTGCTACTTTTTACCACAACACCAACCACGCCGTCCATTATTCTTATGTCTGTAACTTATTACGTTTTGTGCAGGAATATCTCAACCGTTTCAAGGGGCTTATATTGACTTGTAATGGCCTCGGAATTAAGCATTCCATTGGGTAAAAAGCATAAACTCCATTCTTCCTAAGCATCCCTGTCGGTACACATGGGAACATTTGGCCTATTCTCTATCAATCTGGCTTACACATGACAGCTCCAGCGGCGCACCTCTGAGCCAATGCTTTCCCCTTTCTGCTACCCGTCTCTTCTTTTGTTCTGATCTTTGTATAAATATCAAAACAGAAACCCTTCAGATTTGTATAAAGAAAGAAACAACTCTTCATTGATGTATGAACAGGATGAACAAGTTTGAGCATAGAACGAAATAAGCCCAAAAATGCCCAGAATCTGCAATAAAGAGCTCCCATTTTAGCAGAAAACTTTTACTTTTCAAGTTCTTGATATGTGGCCTTCAATCTCTCATGGTTTGTTCTTGAAGTTGTTGATATTGTAGCCTCAGAATTCTCTGTGGGACACCCACAGAAAAGAGTGCTACCCATTTGCATAATGAGTATGCATGAATGTTGGTTTTGTATTTATGATTGAAAGTTATTGAAGCATTATTTATAAGGATGTGGAAACATCTTCTAACAAACGTGTTTTAAAAACTTTTAGGAGAAGTGCGGAATTGGAGAGGATAACGAAACATTCTTTATAATAATGTGAAAACCTCTCTTAATAGACGTTTTAAAAACTCTAAAGAGGACAATATCTGCTAATAGTAGACGAGCGATTACATATAAATTCACTAAATTTTGTTGTTGTCTCGAAATCTCTTTATGACATTACTTTTTCATACTTTTTTGTGTTTGATTCATAGTTGTTTTCATGCATGAATGAAATGAATGTAGTTGATATCTATTCTTTTTTTTTTCACTTTTAGAGAAGCACAAATCAAATTCAAAAGGAAAAAAAAATGTTTTTAATAATTATTTCATGAATTTTATTTTTTTAAAAAAAATGCTTTTCTTCCAAAAGAATAATTATTACTGGCCAATAAACGTATATTTTTATTATCTTAGAGCTAATTTTGTAGATTTTTGAAATAAAATAGGAAAATAAATGACGTGGCAATGTCGTGGAGGGTATCCTTCCATTTCTTGCCATGGAGGCATAATTAATTGAAACGCTACCTCATAATATGATTGAAAATTATTAAAAATAGAAAAAGATGTGTCAGCTTTCTCTCTCCTTGCATTTAAATGAGCTGGCAATCCTCCTCAATCACCTCGATGTCATCGTCACTACCTTTAATCCAACGGCTCTAACTTATCTCTTATTCTACATTCGCCGCAGTCTATTACAGCTCTTTTTTTTTTTTTTTTTTTTTTTTTTTTGGGTTTTAAAGCCGCCCGCGGATCTTTACCACACGGCGAAAACGCTAATCCCTCTCCTTTTCTCTTTGTATCCTGTTCTTCTGCTCGCCGGAGTTCAAAAATGGCCACCGCCGTGCCGGAAAATCTCTCTCGTGAGCAATATGTGTACCTAGCAAAGCTTGCTGAGCAGGCCGAAAGATATGAGGAGATGGTTCAGTTTATGCAGAAACTTGTTCTTGGTTCAACCCCAGGCTCCGAGCTCTCTGTGGAGGAGCGAAATCTTCTCTCTGTCGCTTACAAGAACGTGATTGGCTCACTTCGAGCCGCTTGGCGGATTGTCTCCTCCATCGAGCAGAAGGAGGAGAGCCGTAAGAATGAAGAGCATGTTGTTCTTGTTAAGGATTATAGATCAAATGTTGAGAATGAGCTTTCCGAGGTCTGTGCGAGTATTTTGAAGCTTTTGGACTCGAATCTTATTCCCTCCGCCACTGCTAGTGAGTCTAAGGTCTTCTACTTGAAGATGAAGGGGGATTACCATAGGTATTTGGCGGAGTTTAAGGTTGGGGATGAGAGGAAAACCGCTGCTGAGGATACTATGCTGGCTTATAAGGCTGCTCAGGTACTTTTGGCTTAGCCTTTTTTTTTTTTTTTTCTTTTTTGGAATTATTGAGATATTTTTGAATTGGTGCTGCTTTTATGGACCAGTGAAGTTGGACATTTGACTTGTGAATTGACTTTGAATTCTGAGATAGTACCGCTACGAACATCCCTACTTATGCGATCCATCTCTTACTGTTGATAGTTACAGCCTTCTTCTTCCACAGAAATTAAATCTTGATTTATCCTGGTTTCAGATCGAAGACGATTTTCTTTTTAATTTATTACTCGGTTCTTCATTGCTGTTCTTGTGGGATCTCCAGTCTCCAAGAAGTTTCTATGTCGTGCCTCCTTAGTGGCTTATTTTAATAAATTGAATGAAGACATATTAGGATTTTTTTTATTCTATCATATGGGTGCTTGAGATTGAACTATTCTGAATTCTGGTTTTGCATTTGTTGAATTTTATGCTATGAAGGATGTTGCAGCTGCAAATCTTGCACCCACTCATCCGATTAGGCTGGGGCTGGCACTCAATTTCTCTGTGTTTTATTTCGAGATTCTGAATCAGTCCGACAAAGCTTGTAGCATGGCTAAGGAGGTAAATTTGATCCTTCAGTTTGTTTTCATTCACCTATTTCTGGTTCATATGGCTCGTTGTACATTATTTCTCCTCTTTGGTTTATCTCTGAGACGAAGCGTGGGCTAATTCTGGCACTCTTTTGCATGATCACTGGGGCCTTGTTTCATGGATCTTTGTCATATTGTATTTTTTCTGGGTTGTCAAGTGTTCCTAATGCGTCAGCTAATACTATTACTGCGGCGAATTGGTCAAGCTATTGTCTTCACATTACTTGCTTAATGTGTTTGCAAGTAACCTTCCTTCTAAAACTTGTTCAGCATCACACATCCCACTGTACCCATGAAACAATTTTACGTGGATCTTACAATTGCAGGCTTGCATATGCAGATTTGGACATGTTTGTTTAATATGCATCTTCTTTGACCGATGATTCAAATAGTTCACATTGTTGCATTTGTTTCTGTATCACTCTTCTTTAACTGAAGTCCAGCTTTCAGGAATGTATCATGCTTATTAGTGAAATAATGTCATTAGGCTGGTTATGTCTACCGTAGATGATTGAATCTGTGACTGAATGTGATTCATGTTTCAATTCACCTCCTTTCGTTTGTTTGCTTCGATACATGTCTCGTTTGAAGATTCATCCACTAGAATCCTATTTATATAATATCTATTATATCCATGATAAATATATAATAAATACGATTCCCTCTTTCCGGATGACAATCCCAATAACTGTTGGATTTGGATTTAAAAAATCTCTATGCCCCCTAATTATCTTTAGATGTAAATTTGAGATACTTTCTTTCCTACATTCAATGGTGGATAATTCTTAGCCACATTGTTGAAGTTTCATCGAACAAATTCTCGGTTGGTTGAAACCTTGGAAACTGTTTGCCCATGTTACATTTTCTTGATATCACTTTTGGTTTATTTTCATATCCCCTTTTTTGCTATAACTTGCTTGACACAGCACTACCGTAAAATTATCTACCTCATGACCGTAGTGTAAGTGCACTTACAAGCGTTATGCTTCCCAGTCTATCGTGTATGTTACTCATCTTTCTTATGCTTCTGATCAGGCATTTGAGGAAGCCATTGCTGAGCTAGATACTTTGGGTGAAGAATCATACAAGGATAGTACCCTCATCATGCAGCTATTGAGGGACAACCTCACTCTCTGGACTTCAGATGCGCAGGTCAGTAAACACCATCCACCCAGGGAAAAAAAAAAAGGAAGGAAAGGATGCCTTTTCGTTTTGATTCCTAGTTACAGTATCTATTTGTCCCCTCGGTTTCAAAATGTTACATTTAATGCTCAATTTTAATACTTGACATTAACTTTTAGTTAATTAATTTAAAATAATTATGATGTGAAATTTTTTTAATTAATTTTAATAGTAATGAAAAACAAAACTTGTAAAAGTGTAACCTTTTGAATTCTAGTAGAAAAAATTATTCGAGAAACTCAATAACTAAAAGTATATTTTTTTCCAGAAGAAAACCCACAAAGCCCAATTTGCAGTCCCTACTCCCGTTTATTATCAGGGCATAACATTAGTGAATATATTGACTCTTTGCAGGACCAGTTAGACGAGTCATAGAAGGCACCATAAGCTCGACCACCTGTCCTGTGGTTGTGGGGGGAGGGGGGAAGGGGGTGTATGGAGGTGGGCTTCAAATGTCATTTGCTTATAATAGCTATTTTAAATGTGTGAATTTGGAAATTAAACGCATTAGTCTGTGAATGATATGTCTTGATCCATAAATTTGGTGGGTTTTACTTGAAAAGAATCAGAATGAAGAATACATTTTTAGCTTCATTTGCTTCTTGCTTAATCTCAAGTTCTGATATCTATGGGGAACATGGCATTTAGAGTGACCTCCATTAACGTGCTTTATACAGGACTGGATAGTTTGTCTGAATGATTGAATAACTGTTACAGGTCTAACCTTATCAGTTCAATTGAGGCACATAAATTGGCCTTTGTGTCTGGTAGGCCAGTTTAGTTTCAGGCCTTCCTTTAAGCTTTAGCTGGGGGGGTGGGGGCCTTCTTGATATTATTGTGTCCTTGAAGTAGTGGTGTCTGGCTGCTGGTGTGTGCCTCTCCCTATCCATCTTGCACTTGTTAGGAATCAAAGGTTATTCTTTGTGTACAACTCGCCTCTGCAGTGACCATTGAGATTGTTTCTTCAAGCATATTTAAAACAAAATTCTAATGGAACTGTGGAAATTTCAGCTAGTTTCCATGGAGTTCATCAATGGAGGAACTATCCTATCACCATTGGAAAGTAATCCAATGTATAATAATGTAAAGTAACGAAGGAGGATAGCTTTATCAAATCTGACTCGAGCTGAGGATTTTATCTTACAAAATTGGTTTTGGATTCTACCCAGATCACATAATTTGGCTCCAAGATCATAAAAAATCCCACATCCTTGTAGATTTAATGATGAAATCAGTAAAACAACAACACATCAAAAAGAGTTTTTGATCACTACCCTCTCAGCAGAACTCTTCTTCATAACTCCTCTAGAGCACAATTCATCAAGCAACTCCAATGCCTCCTTGGCTAAACCTTCATAGGCCAACCCCTCAATAAGAATCATGTACGAAGCCTCGTTCGGTTTACAGCCTCTGGCAACCATCGATGCCAAGAAATCGATGGCACGAACAGTTTGTTGAACCTTACAGAGTCCTAACATGATAGAGTTGTATGTGATAACATTTGGCCTCACACCAACTTCTTCTAGATCATGGAAAAATGCAATTGCTTCATCAACTTTTCCTTCCCTGCACAGTCCTCCAATGAGCGACGAGTATGTAATTATATCGGGTTTGAGTCCTTTTTCCTTCATCTCGTCTAGAAGTTTAACAGCATCTTCTGTTTTGCCTGCCTTTGATAGCCCATCAATCACTGTGTTGTATGTAATCAATACAGGAGAGCAACTTTTAGTACCAAGTTGATTCAGTATCTCAACAGCAACATCTACCTTCCCATCTTTACACAATGCAGTCAATAGAGTATTATACGTCACAATATCAGGGTAACAACCTCTAGAAGCCATGATATCCAAATACTCGATCGCCCGCTCCATCTTCTTCTCTTTACAAAACCCATGAAGCAACGGGTTGTAGCTCGAGGAATTCGGAGTACAGCCATGCTGTGGCATCTTCTCCAAAATATCAATAGCTCGACCCAACAACCCCTTTCGACACAAGAAATTAATCAAGATATTGAAAGTAACAACACTAGGAGAACATCCCTTACGAACCATTTCAGCCAACAGCTTCTCGGCATCCGTCCACCTCCCCGTACTACACATACTACGCAAGATGATGTTATGAGTGATTACATTAGGTTGGCAGCCATAAGAAGACATTTCATTCAAAAACTCAATAGCTTCATCCAACCTTCCTTCCTTGCAAATCCCATTTATAAGAACATTGTAAGTGACAACATCAGGCTTACATCCTTTCTCCCTCATTTCATCCAACAATTTCATCGCCTGCCCAACTCCACTCTCCTTACAAGTTGCTTCAATCAATATAGTATAAGTTATTACATCAGGATAACACTCCCTCTGCAACTGTCTATGAAGAACTTCCATGGCTTCCTTCAACTTCCCACTGTCACAGAGCGTACGCAAGATTATATTATAAGTAATAACATCAGGAGAAATACTCATTCGATCCAAAAGTTTCAAAGCATTGTCAATTTCACCAGATTTACAGTAACCACTAATAAGAACATTGTAAGTTATCACATCAGGAACAGCCCCAGAATCCTCCAAAATTTCCATAACTCGAGCAGCCTTTCTAGTTTTTCCAGTTTTACACAAACCACGAATCAAACTAGTACACACAATTGCATCAGGAATATCACCACGATAAACCATACCCTCTATGAATTTAAACCCTTCTTCCAATTCCCCATTTCTTACCAGTCGACGAAGATGATTATTGTTCTCAAATTCCTCAAAACTCTGCGAATGATTCGAAGAAAATGATGAAGAACTAGAGCCATTCAAATGGGTGTGAAGATTTTTCTCCCCCTGTTGCAAAGGATTCTTCAGAACCGCACGAACAAAGGATTCTTCAGAACAATCAGAAGGAATAACAAGAAATCGAGGTTTCCCTTTTCCTCCCACAGAAAAACTTACAGAATTGGTCTCCGGAGTAGCCCTTCTTTCGGCCCTAACATTACGGCTGCTATTTTTGGTGCTGCGACGCTGAAACAAACAGAATCCATCCGTGTAATGCTTTGCATGCAACGTTATATCCATACTCCTCCAACTTGAAGGAAACAAAAGGGTTTTGATCCTTCGAGATCCACTTTAATCGACTGTGAAGAAATTGAAGAAGCGGAGGCCAATGGGGCCTTGTTTTTTCAGTGTATGAAAGGGCAGAGATTGAGGGTTTTGCAAAAAGAGAGAACCAGAGAAGGGGAAACTTACAGAGTGTAAAAATTGAAGAGGGAAAGATGGAGGTGGGAGAGTGGGGAGGCGGCGTGTTTGCTTATCCAGTTTCTGGGCCTGTCGTCGTCCAGGAAAATAATTATGACGCAAGCACGATGATAAAATTATTTTTATGCCTTTAGTTTATTTAATGAAAAAAAAAATCACCTATCAAATTAATTATTATGTCAAATCATCGATTAATATATTTGAAAGTTATTTTATATATAATCAAATAAATTACAAGAATATAGGAGGAGTAATAAATAGAAAGATATAGTAACCCGACAAATATTAAATATCAAATATAATATATATAGTAAACTATAATTTATTACTAAATATTCTTAACCCCAATAAATGGAAAGATACCTAGAGTAACAAGGCAAATGTTAGATATCTAATATTTGTCTTATAATAAAATATCAAATATAATATATATGGTAAACCATAATTTATTACTAAATATTTTTAACACCCCACCGCAAGCTAACCGTCGGATTTAAACGAACCTAAAGCTTGAATCTGAAAAATTCAAAGAGAGGTTGAGAAACACTTTTCGTGAAGATGTCAATAACCTGGTTCAGAGGAGGCGTAGAGAAACACTTTCTTGGTCATCAAAAATTGCAAAGGGTTAGCGGTGATGCTGCCTTGGCTTCGGCTAGAATATGTTTAACCCATGAAGAGAGATTGTCACTTAGCGACGATGTTGCCTTGGCTCTGGTGAGAATATGTCTAACCCCAAGAAGTAGAAGGGGAAACCTCTAGCAACTGACAGACAAGGTTGAAGCTAGAAGAGTCACCACATTGGGCGAAGGAGCCAATTTTGGCGAGAAGGGTAGTTAGAAGAGTTCGCCACAATGGGCGAAGGGGCCAATTTTGGCAGGAAGGGCGGCTGTAACTTGGTTGGTGAAGAGCCTAGTGCGGCACCTAGATTCCGAAGGTAAATCTCTGCAAAAGGTTGATGGTCTTGTCTAGATTCCATATATTTCTTAAGAGAACATTGATGAAGATCCTTAAGAGAACATTGATGAGGATCCATGAGATTAGGGTTTCTGTACATTGGTGAGAATCCCTGAGATTAGGGTTTAAAGGGTTGATTGGGAAGGAACTCCCTGAGATTAGGGTTTAAAGGGTTGATTGGGAAGGAAATGAGAGAGACTATATTAGCCCATGGGAAAACCGATTGGGTTGAAAAATGTGAGATTGTATGTACAGATTATGACTAAAGGTGATTTGGAGGTCAATAGGGTAAAGCCGAAGAGTAATCAATCAGTTTCGCCTACGGCAGCCATGAAGACTACCCCTGCGGCGTCAAAGCCAGTAGGTGGTGGAGAAGAAGATTAGAGGATTCAAAGAAAGAATCGGAGTTGTTAAAACGAGAGGGCTCTGATACCATAAGAATGTTTGATTAATTCACCACACATAACACATAAGGTGTAAAGATATCTTATTTATAATCAAATAAATTATAAGGATATGAAAAGAGTAATAAATAAAAATAACAATAAATGGAAAGATAAAATATCAAATATAATATATATGATAAGCTATAATTTATTACTAAATATCTTTAACACTATCACATTTTTATTCTCCCTCCAATCTTATTGATCATCCACAAAAAATTTAGTATGTTTTCTAACTACGGAAAACGAGTTAAATTTATTATATAGTTTATATTGAGCTATCCAGCGTAGGTTATGGAGTCTAATGATTATTTATAATTTGGTTATATATTTATTATATATGGTAAATGACATATAAACCTATATACAGTAGATGATAGTAAACTAAACCAGTTATAGACTAATCTGATAAAGGTATATATATAGTTGGGGTGTTTGAAGATGTACTTCCCCATCAATATAAACCTCCAACAAATATTTCTCCTATTTTCTCTCCCCTGTTCTTTGTATTAACATCAAGAGATCGGAATTATGAAATTAATTTCTAAGAGCATCACCTTAAGAATCACAGATCTCTACAATAGTTTTACTTTGAGCATAAATTCTCATGGTTTTGCTTTGGGCTTCCCAAAAGGTCTCATACCAATGGAGATCTATTACTTTAATTATAAAGTGATGACCATTCTCTAAATTAGTCACGTACTCACTCCCAACAATCCTCAACACGGATTCATTTCTTTTTATAAGGTAGGGAAATAGTCATCCGAGATAACAAGCAGGTTTACAAGTTTTTGAACGGTACTGTTCTGGTGGAAATTTTGGAGATATTTTATGTGCTTGGGTGAGATATAAACATAGATTCTTTACAAGCCTATTAACATATTCAACTGTCAAAATACTCATATGAAGCTAATTTGAGAAAGTAGGATTGAGAGAATAACCAGATGATATCGATGAGCTTCAGGCAAATACCAAGACAGTTTAATGTCGACGCCATTGTTGCTTCTCTATTCGGCGAAAGAACGGCACGACGTCGATCTACTAATTTGCAAAGAGATGTTAATAAAACTAGATGATGGTAATATACAAATGTGTAGGATTTGTTCTCTTCACTACTGTAAAAGAAGGGCAGGCAAGGTCTAATTAATTAAAGAACGGTAAACATATCTCAAAATCATACTGCTTTGGTCTTCCTTTGGTTAGATAATTCATACAAAATCAACGTTTCTTACTCTTGTTCTTGGCGATCCTTGATTTGCTGGTGTCAATTGAAGGTTTCCAGATGATATCTTCAAGATTGCTATATAAGCTCTTGTAGAACTGCATTTAACAAATAAGTAGGGTAAAAGAATTCTGGATGTTAATGATGTTGGGATATGGAGCCTGATGCGTTAGAGATATATTTGGAAGATATTTGTATGATAGAGATATATATGGTAGATATTTGGTAAAGATTTGAGAGACATATATTTGAAACCATATATATACCCCTAGGTATTCTCTCGTCACTGAAGTCTCAATAATAAAACATTAGCCAATATTCTTCCTTGTATTTTCTCTCTCTGTTCTTTGTGTTCATTTGATGAGTGTGAGTTGTTGAGCGATCTTAACAATTGGTATCAGAGCTAACAATTGGTATTGATCCTAACAAATGTACTCGCTAGTTTCCCCTGCTGCTTTCTTAATGTCCACCATAAACTATGTGGGAGCAACTTCAAAAATCTATGGGAAAAATGATTCCGATCAAAATCCTTAACAGAAAATGGAAATTGTACAACTTTTTGGCAGAAAAAGATACAGCTTACTTCCATAATGACTGAGAAATACGAAGTTTTGCTTGCTGATGGACCTTCTACTCTCATCTGATATTTGCACCAGAAACTTTGAAAAAATTAGGTTAAATTACGAGTTTAATTCTTTAATGTTCAGATTTGTTCGTGTATATTTGATCTTTGAACATTAAAATATGTCAAATAGTTTATCAAACTTTCAAGACAATGTTTGATAAGTCTTTAAACTTTAACACGTGTCTAATAAGTTCTTAAACTTTGAATTTTGTGTCTAATAGGTCATTTATCTATTTGATATTTTACAAAATTCATGAATCTATTAAGGCGAATTGAAAATGCAGTTCCATTAAACATAAATCAATTAATTTTTAAAAGTTACAAATATATCAAGAACCTAATAGACGTTATTTAGAGAGATTTTTAAAACTCCTAGACTATACTTATAATTTAAGTTAGATTATGGAATACTGAACTTCTAATTTAACTTAGGATTATGCAGAACAGGAGGAAGCTGGCTTATTCCATGTGTTTATAACGATAAGATGGGTAGCCAGACAGGGAGGGGCATGAAGTTGAATTGCAAGAATTCAGGTAAGAACTAACCAAATGTTTACCTTGTAATTGCGAATGTGCGTCTTGAAACCCATTGATTGAGCTACAACTTCCACAGTTGACAATAAAACCTTTGCAGGCTTCTGGCTGACAAAGCGTGTTGGGTACTTCATAGAATCCTACCATGATCAGAAGAAATTCAACAATCACTTTTCGAGCAAGATGTGCATATTACGATTTCTTATACAAACATATTTTGAAATGCATGATATTGCGAGTCTGAAATAAGGACTTTACATGCTTAATGTTGTGTTGGAATACAAGAATAAAAACAAATTAACAATTTGTAGTAGCTTTTAGCAGAATCAATGGAGGCAAATTGGCTCTATATGGCTCCATGTTTTAGATGAAAAAAAGGAGTTTAATAAAACACAACCATACCTGGCCACGGTCAAACATCGCTCCCAGGTTTAAGCCTTGAGATAGAACTATTAAATCAAATGCATCAAGGATCAGAGGGCTCATTTGCTGCTCGTTTCCACGTTGTTCCTCGGTCCTTTGTTCCTATGGAAAAATTTTGTGAGACAGGAGTAGATAATAATAACCACCACACTTGAACGCCACCACCTTCAACCACGTATTTACAACAATTAGGATTTAAATAAACTGTCTGTAGAGACTAAAATTTAGAGACTAAAATCTTAGCATAGGCAAAAAATATAAACCAAAAGAAAAGGAAAAACAATCCTTGTAAAAGGACATAAGCACATAATGTGAGCTTCTATGTCTCAATAATGGGGAAACTATGTTGGTAGACAACAGGTTGGCTGGAAACATTTAACCCATAATAGTAAATTCATCATTTTTATCATGGATTTATTTGAAAGTAATGAATGGATAGGAACTAAAGTTATAGCTAGGTGAGATGGCCGTGATGATATGATATTTGTTTATATATAGCTTTGCTTTGGGCTTCTCCAAAAGACCTCATACCAATGGAGACAGTATTTCTCACTTATAAACCCATGATCTTCCACTAAATTAACCAATGTGGGACTCACTCCCAATAATCCTCAACAAGAGCTTGCCAACAAATGATATGAAAATAAGAATAGAATCCCTAACTAATCTTCAAATTTAACGATACCCAGAGTTCAATAAATCCCAGTTCACAGATGCCAATATAGTACTCTAATCCTTACCAACCTCAGGATCATCAAAGACAGCCTTCACATCATCCAGGTGTAAACATCTTCGTCTTCGAAAAGTTTGACAGAAACATAATTTTTCTTGAACCATTCATCCTCTCTGACCTGTTCGATGGTAATACGCTACACAGACAAAAAGAGAAACTTATCAGAAAGTACTAGTACCCAAATAACGAGACTGATAGCAACAGGACATATAAGGTTGAGAACAACGAAAAATTTTAGTGCACTATTGTAATGAGCCTGCTATCAGTTCATGAGGTATTAAAGAAAACAGGGTTATCATGAGTTACTAATAGGTCTCTTTCCTTGAGCAATATTGTGGTATGAAACTTAAGGACATTCTAGCTTTGCAGTACTGAAACTTGCAAGAGCATTTATACAACTAAATAATCATAATGTCTGCTACATCTATTGGCTCAAATGGAAATATAACATAAAAACATAGTGGTCCTGGTAATTTGTTCCATCATTCAGATATTGGAAGAAGAAATGTTACCCATTTTTTTTAATGAAGTAGCTGAAATGCATAGCAGATACAATGGACTTTTTCTTTTTTCTCGTACTCAGACAGTAAAGTGAAGGCATAGCGAATGTTCAAATGCTTCTGTATAGAGCACGTCATGTTCGGCAATCCATACTTACAGTTGAAGGATTGGGGTCAAATATTCTATGGATCAAGCACAGGGAACCAAGATGGACATGAAAAGTCAGCTCTCTCAATCTGTTGAAGGGAAATGGCAATATTAGTCGATCATTCAAGTGCATGTTGAAATGATATTTCATTGTAAGTTAACCTAAAAGAGTCTATGAAAGCCTCTCATATCCAAATTAAATCCAACCAAAATAGACATGACAATACATTGTCTTACAGCTTAACTTCTCCCACTGCATGATTAAGATCGAACCAAAAGGCAAGCTTATAAATGTCATCATCAACTTATAAAAATTTTGGTTTAACAAGCTTTTAAGATACAACCATAAATACCTCTGGTGCTACATAGTTTGGAGTCCCACACGTTGTGCGGAGTAGGTTAACTCCCTGTCAGGAAATACAATCAACTATTTGTTGTTTCTACAAACTACACAAGACGTCTATATCTAAGTAAATAAGAACCATTAAAATATGTCTTACTTGTTCAGGCAATGCACTCAGACCAAAGTCTGAGATCTTTAAATTACCTAGGGAGTCGAGTAGCAGATTCTCAGGTTACTCAAAGAAAAAAAGAAAATGATCAGATTCTTGTTTTTTTTCTTTTCCAGATCTCAGCAAGAATATTTTCTCCACGGGCTCAGCCAATAAACCTTTAAATCTCTGTGGTATACTCCCTTGCTGTGGCAATAATCTACACCATCAATTAGCTGCTGGAAGTACTTCCTGGATTCAGCTTCACTAAGCCGGCCATGATGAACCTGCAGGGTATGGATTACATCATGAACTATTAGGATATAAAATAAGCAATAGTTTCAAAACTTCAAGCAACTCATCTTCCTTAAGCAATAATGCTATTTATTTGAATTACTCACTATTTTGTCAAACAATTCACCACCAGTAATGTACTCCAAGATTATATAAATCTTAGTACGGCTTGCAAGAACCTACAAGCCAAAATGGATACTGTATCCAGTGTTAAACAAGAAAAAGGAAGTTCAAACCCAAGCTCTTGACAAGAGGCTAAAAATAATTGAGAATAAGTACTTCAGAAAATTAATCCATGCCTAGTGAAGACGAACAACGTAAGGGTGCCTCACAAGCTTCATGATAGAAATCTCCTTCTTTATCTGCGGAATATTAGTAACAGTTTATAGAAGAAACGCTAGTAACTTCACAGGATCAAATATTGAAAAAGCTTTGGATTGCATTCCAATAAGATTATAAGAACTATAAAGTTAATCAGTAGAAGATTGAGGATCGAGCTTAAAAAAAATATATGAAGAACATTGGTAGGACAACTTGTAACGCAAACATTCAGAAGCTTATGATATAAAAATGTCTAGCTCAATCAAGCATACATCAAAATACCTGCCAGTTACTTTGTTTTTCAAAGATAGCATCCGTGTATGAATTTTTTTTTACAACTGTTGCATCACCGACCAATTATTTACACTACTCAGGAGAAAGGAGTACAGAAGCTACAGATGGATAGAGTTTGTACCAAGAACAGTAAGATTCCCCATCCGATAATATTTGCAGCTTTAATCAAACGGTATAAAGCAGGCAAATAATTTCTCTACACTCAAACTTCAAGACAACAAAAGTTCATTTTTCTCCTCTTCATTCCCTAAATTAACCGAGGTGAGACTTTCATCCAACACCTCCCCTCAAACAAAGTACGGACTTTCATCCAACACCTCCCCTCAAACAAAGTACGTCTCCCCTTAATCGAGGCTTGACTCCTTTTCTTTTAGAGTCTTAGTCATTTTTTACTATGCCTTTGAGGCTCACAATACTTTGTTCAACATTTGAGGATTCTATCCATATGGCTAAGTTTAGGGCATGGCTCTGATACCATGTTAGATGAACACGACTCTCCACAATTGTATGATATTGTCCACTTTGAGCATAAGCTTTCATGGCTTTGCTTTGGGCTTCCCCAAAAGGCCTCATACCAATGTAGATAGTATTCTTAGATTATAAACTCATGATCAGTCCCTAAATTAGTCGTTGTGAAACTTTCATCCAACAGCAAACTCAGCTGAATCTTTTAGCTCAATCGGCATCATTAGCATTCACTATGATACTATATATCATCTAATTCAACAGTCGACATCATTGAAGCATGTAATCACAGCCAATACTGTTTTGATGGCTATCTCTGAGACATTCTAACTTAATACATACTCAATTTTATTATCAGCTTCAATTGGTAGCTGCAGTAACTCCGAGAGTCACAGAATTGAAAAAAATTTGCGGTTGGATGAAAAGAAAATTTCCACATCGGCTAATTTAAGAATTATCGTGGATTTATAATCTAGGAATACTGGCACCATTAGGGGAAGTGCAAAGAAAAATCATGAAAATTTATGCTCAAAGTGGCAATAACATAGCAAAGCAAAGCTATGAAAGCTTATACTCAAAATAGACGATAACATAGCATCGTGGAGAATCATCTAGCGAGAACATATAAATCAAATTCCAAAATCGATTCCTCTCAATTTAACTCTAGTTCTCTGCTAAGAATAAGAACGAACATATTTCCACTCCTTAGAACAAAGATTAGAGAGAAGACAAAGACCTGATCGACCATCTTGTGCTTGATTATGGTGCTTCGGTCGAGGACTTTCATAGCAACACTCTCACCAGTCTCAGTGTTCTGAGCGAACTTCACCTCTGCAAAAGTACCTTCCCCAATCGTCCTTCCGACCTCGTAAATGCCGACTTTTCTAACCACCATCTCCGCCGTCAATCAACTCCGCTCCGGCAATAAAAATCCTAATCTCCAGAACACTATTTCAGCATTTTCACTCAATCTTTTGCAGAAACTCGTTAGCTAATCAAAGCCGTCGCCGATAAGGCTTGCAAGCATGGAACAATGCATAAAACGAAATCGTCGAAGTTGGTGATTTGATTCTCTTTTGGCTCTGTTTGTCAAAGGAATTTTGTTCTTATTCAGCTTCAAAAGCAGTCTTTGAAGGTGTGAAACTGTAACAAAGCAGCGGAAATGGATGACTTTTCTATAAAAAAAAAAAATCAAAATTAGGAAAAATTTAATTTAAATTCATGACAAAAACTATATATATATATATATATATATATATATATATATATATATATTATATAAATAAATAATTATTCGAATGAAATTTCTTTTTGCTGGATTCCGGGAATTTACAATAATTTTTATTTTTCTTACACATTGTATTTAAAAAAAAATAATAATAAAAATTATATTTTGAATTCTCGAGGTCTTCGGGATTTGTGTGCAAGAATTTTGTAAGAAATAGCAGATTTTAATATTAATTCTAATAATTACAAAATAAATAAATAACACATCTAATAAAGCCTTAATAAATTCAATATTATTCACAATTTTATAAATGTCTAAACAATTATCTAAATGATTAAACGATTATTCAACGAGACGTGAATTATTCCTTGATTTTAAAAAATAAAGTTAGAATATGTTTGTTCAATAATAAGGTCAAAATATATTTTTTCACTTAAAATTTATTTAATAAAGTCAAAATATAAGGTCAAAGTATAATAGTTCGAAGATGATAATAGTTCGATAGTTAATGAATGGAACAAAAATGCGAACGTTTCTTTTGAATAGATGACATGTCATGCACGATAACGTTGATGAATGGCACCTTCTCAAAAACCCTCCAATAATATGCTAAAAAATTATACGTGAAATTATAAATTCAGTCTCTGAATTCTAAAATGCACCAAAAGTTTTGTTTACTTTCAAAATCTTATCCAAATAAAATCAAATTCTTATCCAATCATGTGCTTCAACATATTAAACAAAAAATTAAATACAAAGTTGTGTATCATTAAGCTGTTAGTTCTTAATTCAACTGCACAACCGTATATTATTAAACTGTTTGCTATTAAAAAACTATTTGAGTATTAATCTAGACTCTCAGCGCATAACACAGAAGATTCCCACTGGCATAAAAGGCAGTGCTTGCATCATTCCATGATTCTATAAGGCAGTGCTTGCATCATTCCATCATTCCATGATTCTATTATAATCTTACGAATGTGTTGAATTAAATTCAATTTCCATCTTTGTTAGGTGAGACTTCACATGGATTAGAGTGTGAAATGAAACACTTATCATTAGACACGTTTTTAAATGTTAAGGGAAAGCCTAGAAAAGCGCAAAGAAGATAATATCAGCTAGTGGCAATCTTATGCCATTATAAATAGTATCAATGTGCCTGTGAGAACGCTGGCTCCCAAGGGAGTAAATTGTGAGATCCTATATTGAGGAAGAGAACGAAACATTTCTTACAAGGATGTAGAAACCTAAAACCTTGAGCGGAAAATGAGAGTCCTATTCAGAAAAGCCCAAAAAAGACGGAAGAAGAGAAACTCAGGTACCAAAGATAGCAAATATAATATCAACTCGCAATGGGTTTGGACCCCTAGCCTGATCATGATCTCCCATGATCTCCCCTGATTTATCTGCAAACTTGCTCAAAACGCAGAAAGATTAGGGACAAAAGCTTGGGGTGCCTACTTTTCAAGAACACATCCAACGATGTAAAGGGGGCAGCATAGCGTTCTAAAAAGAAAATGAAGTCGTGTGAGCATAAACAGTGAGGGGAATAAGGTCACAGATTTCATTTGGGGTTGATGAAAAGAGGCTAAACACAGCAAGCAAGAAGAAAGTGTGGTGTGTAAGATCATCTCAAGCAATGACTACCAGAGAACTCCCATACTGAACATAAATCCCTTCATTTCTCAATATAGACATCAAACAATGACGATACAAATTCATCAACACCTATATGATCATCCACCCACAACTCAATTTATTATACTAATGACGATGAAAAATGATTTACCCACGTTCTCTTTTTGTAATCACAAACCAGAGGCCTTGGAAGCGTTAATCACATTACCCTCCGGATTATAGGAGCCTGCACCACTGGTAGTAGGTCTCCCATGATCAACCCCCACCGGAGCCATGGTCTGATAAGGCGGCGCGGTGGTAAAGTAAACATGTCTGCCGGTGTTGTCATACGCAACCTGAGTGTAGCCAGACTCATTCATCGCAACACTTGTCTGCATCACTTGAATTCCCTCTGTGGTGTAAGGTGCAACCGAACTGTGAACCTGGGCTTCACGGTATGCATGCATTCCGTAATAAGGCTGGTGCCCAACTGGTCCATTGATGGGTCTACACGTCTGAGCTTGAAATAAACCCCCGGCTGTTGGAATTAGATATATTGATTGGTCGGTCGACGGAGCATTGGCTGATGCAGCCACTGGATAACCACCGGAGATCACCTGCCTTTCAGGGAAGTACGCCGCAGGGACTGCCAATGGTACAGACAGAGGAACTGCTGTCGGTGGTGGAGCAATTTTCTCTGCAACCATTGGTGGGTGAGGATCGCTTGCAGAAGACTTGGAGTCAGTCTCATTGCTACTTCTCTCGGTTATCACTTGCTGCAAATCCTGAATCTGCCTCTGAAACTCCGACGGAGAAACAACAGGTTCTCCGACCACATGACGATCATCAGATCCACAATCAGACCCCGCCGAAATGTCCTTCACCGCCATATTCGACACGTTATGAACGGCGGCCGAATCGGTCAAGTTAGAACAAGAAACCGGAGGCGGATGGTAACCTTTATCAAATCCAAACAAGAAATCAGGATTCGAGACAGATCCAGAAACATCCACAGGCGGCGACGAATCTTCCAGAGACTGAATCCGCACAGAATTCAAAGCATCGACGAACCACTGCCTGTCCGATTTAGAATCCCGGGAATCAAGAATCGTCGAGGGAGATGGATTTAGAGGGAACAGAAAAAGCCTCATCCTCGCAGGCTTCGAGACGCGATGCAACCGGTCGTACTCTAACATCATATGTTCGAGATCCTCATCGTTAGTAACAGAAATCAACGCATCGAGATCTTCGCCAGGGAGTTGGTACTTAAAACAAACAGTAACATTGCAGAGAGCAGATAACCTGGAGGAGAGCGCGGAGAAACTGATAATACGATCAACGGCGAGAATCTTGGTGTCGCCACCGGTGTAAGTGAGTTGATTGTCATGAGCTCTGGGCTGTATCTTGCCGCCATAGCTGCACATGAATTTGACTTTGTAATTGTTGACGGCGTTGAGGTTGGAAGGCGTCTCGTCCCAAGAGGGGTTATCACTGGAACGAGGAGAGGAGTCTCGAGAATCAGCATAGGAGTAGGAATAATTTTCCATCGGAGAAAGAATTGAAAACTGGTTGAAAGGGAAGAAGAAGAAGAAGATTTTAGGGTTTGGTAGCCATTGGTGATAACGAGAGATTTGGGGGGGGAAAAACAAAAACTGAAACTGGAAGTTCAGTTACGGCGGTGAGAGAAGGAAGAAGAAAGCAGAGGGGGTTGTGTGGGGCCCAGTAGAAGTTCTATACTGACACGTGGGACCCAATATGTACTGTTAAAGTAATTTGACAGCGAGGTTTGTGCTGATTTTTTTTTAGAAACCAGAAAAATAATTGAATTAAGGTTAAGTTTACTGTTATGCCCTTGCTAATAAAATATATTTCTTAATTATTCAGGAATATATTTTTAAATTTTTAAACTTTCACTTATTACTAAATTAAAAATAAAAGTAAAGACTAAAATAATATATATTATTTAAAATAAATGATAAATTAGAGAATAATAATATATTTATAAACAAATAATACTCTCTCCATTGATATGAGATTTTCTGGAAAAACTCAACTCAAAGTCACTATGGAAGAAAGTCATGTTCGTCTCCGTTTAATAGTTTTATTTCTTAATAGATTAATAAAACAAAGGTATTGAAGAGCCATCAATGCAAGGGCCCATGAAATTCATGTGCCTTTGTCGTGGGCATTTTTCACGATTTTAAATTCAAATTTGAAATGGCATTTTTTTTTATTTCTCCATAAATTAATTATTTATTTGAATATTTATTATTATTATTTTGTCTTTTAGTACCAAAAAAATATAATGGTATGAGAATTTGAATGTTGAAGTGGAAATGTTAATAAATATAATTTTGAAAAATATTATAATTAATTAATATATTAAACGTCGTATAATTCGAGAAAGACACCATTACTAAAAATTAAGATTTAGAGTTTAGGGTTTAGGGTATAGTTACGAGAGAAATCCATGCGAGCATTGGGCTTGGGCCTAATATTGGGCTCAGATTGACTTTTTTGGGTCATATTATACATCTTGGGCTTTATAAAATTGTAACCGTCTAACTGTAAATGAAACCCAAATTAAATTTGATTCTTTTCTAATGTTAATTAAATTTAGGTTGAGTTTATCTTTCGGTAATTTGAACGATGATTTTTTACATTTTCGTCGATAATAATATGTAATTAGATATATTAATAATGGATTCGAAAATTTTGTATAGATGGACTTTCTAATTACTTAAAGAAAAATAATGGTCTACATTAATCTCTGAATCCCCGAGGTTTCCATCACTGACATTGGGTGCTCCTCGAGCAAAGGCGTTCTTCTTTGGATAAAACTTAGAGAGCTGCAATGACGCGGGATTCTTCCAACCCCTTTCTATCATTAACATACGAACGCTAACCTTCTCAACAAAAGACATATGTTTGAATCAGTTGAACTATTTTTTTTTTTTTTCATTAATGTCAGAGGTGGAATACCGACAAACACAAGCTTAATTATTCGGTTTTGTTTCTTAAATATTCTCATTTGTTCTTCTAACTCGTAAAAAATCAAACATGGAAAACGTTAAGGTCGAGTTAATTAATTTTTACCTCTTTGTTAATTAGATTCTAATGATACCAATTAAGTTTAACTAATCAAAAAATGAGTGTGCAAAATCTTTAGAGATCAATTATTATGCTGAAAGTCAAAACCATAAAAGGTAAATCATGTACAAATTGGTAGAGACCCTAATAACGATTAATGAAGTTAATGACATTAATTAGTGCCTTAATTAGCTAGACAAAAGCAATTGCCATTAATTAAGCATTATTTATTTATTTAATCCTTTAAATTTAATAAAATTTGATGATCCCTAGAATTTAGGTCACGGGGTATGACATGTTCCTGTTGGAAAGAGGTCCACTTCTTGGTTCCCATCACCAAAGAATGCATGTCCTTTCAACTAAAGAGTTTTTAATTTTTTTTTAATTTTTTTTACTATTTAATCAATTTCTCGATAATAGGAAAATTTAAACTTCTAACTAAAAAAAAAAAAAAAACATGTCATATTTTATTTAAGGTGGAACTGGAAACAAAATATTTCTTATAAGCGTATGAAAAGTTCTTTCTAGTAGACATTTTTTAAGACCGTGAGGCGACGACCATACGTAGCAGGCCAAAACAAACAATATCTATTAGCGATTGACAGACCATATCTACTAGCGGTGATAAGTCATATAAGGGTATGGAATCTTCTTTCTAATAAATGTGTTTTAAGACCGTGAAGCCGACAATTATATGTAACGGGCCAAAATAGACAATATTTATCAGTGATTAGCAGACGATATCTACTAGCGGTGAGAATTCATATAAGGACGTGGAATATTCTTTCTAATAAATGTATTTCAAGACCGTGAAGCCGACGATTATACGTAACATGCCAAAACAGACAATATTTATCAGTAATTGACAAATGATATCTACTGGCGGTGAGAAGTCATACAAGTGTGTAGAATCTTCTTTCTAGTAAACGTGTTTTAAGATCGTGAAACTGACGATTATACGTAATGGGTCAAAACAGACAATATTTATCAGTAATTGGCAGACGATATCTACTAGCGGTGAGAAGTCATATAGGGTGTGGAATCTTATTTCTAGTAAACGTGTTTTAAGACCGTAAAGCCGATGATTATATATAACGGGCTAAAACAGACAATATTTATTAGCGATGGGCAGACGATATCTACTAGCGGTGTGAAGTCATATATAAGGGTGTGGAATCTTCCTTCTAGTAAACGTGTTTTAAGACCGTGAAGCTGACGATTATATGTAACAGGCTAAAACAGACAATATCTATTAACAATGGGTAGACAATATCTACTAGCAGTGTGAAGTCATATATAAGGATGTGGAATCTTCTTTCTAGTAAACGTGTTTAAAGACCGTGAAGTCGACGATTATACATAACAAGCCAAAACAGACAATATTTATTGACGATTGGCAGACCATATCTACTAGCGACGAGAAGTTATTTAAGGGTGCGAATTTTTTTTTTAATAAATGTGTTTTAAGACTATGAAGACGATAATTATACGTAACGGACTAAAACAGACGATATCTATTAACAATTGATGAACAATATCTACTAGTGGTGAACATATAAAGGAAATAAGGCTGAGTAGTAGAGAGAGTGCATGTGTGTGGGACAGAGGGAGGTGGATGGGTGATACGCTGGCAAGGTCAGCACGTCAGATGAAAAATAGTGGGGGCACAAATTCACACCCAAAACTCATTTCTTCCCAAGTAAAATTAGGGGTATTTTTATAAATAAATTATTAACGGTTTCCATTTAAAACTATATTTTAAAAAGATTTATTAATGTTTTTAGAAAATTGATAAGCATAAAATTACGGATTAAATTTAATAAATTAATTAATTAATTTTAAAAAATTAAAATATATTAATTATGTACTACAATAATACTAGAAACCGACGTGGACACGGACAGGACGGGGTCCCTCGAAAGGGCTTCTTTCAAGTGGTACCTATGTGTATGTGTTTGGCATTGCGTTGCGTTTTGTTTTGGAATTTGGAGCCCTCTCAAAACAAGGCACTACCCGACGAAGTTTTTGCTTTTAGGGACCCCTCCGTTTCTCTCACTAAGTTTTAGAGAGAGAAATTAGTGGTTTTCAACCTTATAATTTCACTCTCATATTATATATATATATATATAAATATTGTGGGCTGCCCAAAAACCACTTTTGGGAGAGACCCTTTAATTGTAGGGTCCCTCCCTCTCTCTCTCTTCTATGCATGGGAATGGATTAGGGTCTCGTGATCTACTCGTGTCCCTCCTTCATTTGTCTCTTTAGCTTAATGGGGTGTTTTCTTTCTAATTTTATATTTGCTTTCATTTCAAACTAATCTCAACTAATTATTCTATTTCTTCCTCTTAGATTCCCTTAATTAACTTATTAATTACAAATCCTACCTTTTAAATACCATAACCTAACTAATTTAGTGATTAGGAGAAACGTCACGTGGATAGTGTAATTTCATTGTAACCGTCTAAGCTTACTGCTAGTAAATATTGTATGTTTTAGTCAATTACGAGTGCTTTTTTCCCATCTATCCACCCCTCTCTTTGGAAGCCCAACGTCTTTACTAGCACACTGGTGTCTGACTCTTGTACCATTTGTAATAACTCAAACCCACTGTTAAAAAATATTGTCCGGTTTGACCTATTTAGATTCAACTTCGTAATTTTAAAATGTATCTATTAAAAAGAAATTTCTAGACTACAATTGAGATTGGAGAAAAATAAGATGATTATAGTATAGCATGTGAATATGAGATTCCTCTAGGTTCTGTTTTTTTGGTACTTTCCTGACATAACCCATGTCTTATTCCAACACATAGATAGCTAGTATTACAACCTTTTACTTCAACTAACTATTTTTTTATATATAAAAAAAAAAAAAATTAATAAATAATAAATTATTGAGAGTATGTTGGACCTTTTGATTTATGAAAATTATTTTGTTCCGAGGTTTTAATAAGATCATCTTTTTTCGTTTATTCAACTTTTTAAAATTTTATTTTATAAATTAAACCCAATTTTTCTTTTAATTTTCCGAAATTAAATAAGAATTAGGGAGGCGCCGGCGGCCGGCTATGGAAGTTTCCGGCGGGCACTGCTGACATGGTGGCTCGGCAGAATCAACGGCAGACTTGGAGTTGACAGGATGTTGGTTTGGTGTATGTTCTGTTCATGTTCAGTCAAGTTGTGTGATAATTTGCAATGTTCTGATTTTACAGAAGAAATTAATAATAATAAATTTTGAATTACAAAGAGAAACAAATAACAATTTTATATATTTATGTAAATTAAATTAATAAAAATAGTAACATTCGTGAAAATGTTAATGTTGTTTTAAAAATTTTATAGGTATTTTTTAAAGTTTTAAGGTATTTTTGAAATAAAATAATAAATTTTTAAATATAATATATATGTTTGTTAGTTATGATTGGTTCATAATTATTTATTTATTTCTCTTTACTTCCCTATCTAAAATGGCAGTTTGTACTCGCATTTCTATATTTGTATTTCATTTTAAATATTTTTTAATTAAATTATTTAAACAGTTTATAATTTAAAACCCATTTCCATGCAAGTCTTTTAATTTTCTTCTCTCATTAAAACAAAAAATAACAATAATTGGAGAAAAAATTGGGTTAAAAACGAGGAATTTAATCATTAGAATAAAAAGTTTTGTTTTTCCAGGGGTACAAAGGGTACAATAATTAAAGTTCGCTGTAGGCTGAATAAATATGTAATGTTTTTAATGCATTTATCGCGTAATAAATAATATTATTTTCCCTATATTTAGTACATTAACCATGTGGAGTAAAAATAGAAAAAAGCAACACACCATTCTAGATCCATCTAAATTAAATTAAATTAAAATAAAATAAAATAACGAGGACCTAATTATATAATTTAATTCTTAGGGAAAATACAAATAAGACAAAAATATCTAAATACGAAAAAGGACAAAAAATCCAATTACGCTGTTGTCCACTTGGGTTTGGGTATTTATGTCATTTACTCTATCACAACCGCGGTGGATAATTTCGTAATTTAGTATTCATTTTACTAATTATTTAATTTTAACGCTCCATTTCATGCAAATATATATATAGATAGTTTTTTATTATTATTATTTTAAAAATTCAATTAACTAATTAATGTTTATTATTTATTTATAAAATATAGATAAAATGTCCTCGAACTAAAGATGTGAGATCTATGTGGAATGGAACGAAACATTTCTTATAAAAAATATAAAAACCTATATTGTGCATATGCGTTTTAAAATTGTGAGAAGCAGATAATATTTGTTAGTGGTAAGCTTGAGTTGTTACGAATAGTATCAGAGCCAAATACGGGAAGGTGTGTAGTGAGCAACGGGAGGTGTGTGAGTGATGACGAGTTGGATGACTAGTTACAAATGATATCAGAGCTAGACAATGGGAGGTGTGTCAAGGGTGTATAGTGAGATTCCATATCGATTGGAGAATGAAACGAAATATTTCTTATAAAGGTGCGGCCAAAATGGACAATATCATTATTTATAAGGGTCTGAAAGTTGAAGCTAATGACGTGGATGGTGGTGGGTTAGTTGTCAGCAACCTGTGTTTATGTTATGTCCAGTCGTCTTCTCATTTGGTCTGCAGAGATTTTGGTGAAAATGACTTTGACTGCCCTCGCCATTACTCGGGCACAGAAGATTCCATTTCCGGCCTCCGGGTTCATTCTTTTTATTTATTTATTTATTTATTTGTTTTAAATTGTTAATTATAATATTTATTCCTTTTTTTTTAATTATTATTACAATCGTTGAATTAAAAAATGAAGGGATTATTAAACACTAATTGACTAATTAAACTTTGTAATTTAAGCTTAAAAAGTGTATTAAGCCTTTCCCTGTGTGCCTATATATATAAAATCCTCTCGACTGCAATTTTTATGAGAACCTCCGTAAGAGAGGTTGAGAGAGAGAGAACGATGGAGCTCGACGAGCACATTTTCTTGGAGGAGTTGATGGCTCTACGAAGAGATTCAAATTGGGACGCCATTCCAAATGAAATTAGCGATTTCTGTTGGAATGCTTGGGCATTTGATTACTGTTTCGATCAAAGCAGTATGAATTTCCACCCAAATTCTTCGTCGGAACCTCTCTCTGCGCAGAATCTGGACGAGTTTTACCATCCTTTGGGAAATGAGTTCTCAGTGCCAGGAATGGCCGATTCCGCCTATGCCGCCATGGAAGTAGAAGCGGCGCCTCTGCCATTTCAAGCAGAGCGTCCGAATGCGGAGCGAGAAGGAGAAGGAGAAGGAGAAGAAGAGGAGGAACTAGGTTTTCTTGCGGATGAGATTCAGAATATGGAGGTGGTTCAAGTTCAATCGGCTTGCAAAATGGAGCCGAATCAATCTCCAGACCTCCCTGTTTTCAACATCGGAACATGCTCCTCCATCGAACGAAAGAACAGATCGAAGAAATTGCAAGGCCAACCGTCAAAGAATCTGATGGCGGAGAGACGGAGAAGGAAGCGCTTGAACGATCGCCTCTCCATGCTCAGATCCATCGTGCCTAAGATCAGCAAGGTAAAAAATTAAACGAGTTTTAATTACAGAAATGCTCGAAAATGAATCTCCGAGGCTGCTTGAAACCGAAATCATTATCTGGTTGATTTTTGAACAGATGGACCGAACTGCGATTCTGGCAGATGCGATTGAGTACATGAAAGAATTGCTGGAGAAGATCGGGAATCTGCAGAGAGAAGTGGACGGATCAAATCCAAGGACGAATTCATTGAACAACACAAAACCGAGCGAATTGGTAGCGAGAAATTCACCAAAAGTAATCCAACTTTTTCTGGCTTTTCCGTCTTTTGATACAAGCACTCGATTATTGTTGTTACCGAAACTGATTAGTTCCAAATCGTGGGCGTACAGTTTGAGGTGGAAAGCAGAATGGGGAAGACGAGGATCGAGATTTGCTGTGCGGCGAAACCAGGATTGATATTATCGACGGTGAATACGATTGAAGCGTTGGGGCTTGAGATTCAACAGTGCGTTATTAGCAGCTTCAATGATTTCGCATTGCAAGCCACTTGTTCTTCTCAGGTAATGCCTCCTTCTTCTTCCACTTTGTTTATTATAATTATTTATTTCCATTTCATTAATATTTTAAATTCTCAATTAAATCTTGGAAAAAAAAAAATTATTGAGCTCGAGTTTTTTATTTGATTTTTTAAAATAGAAAGTAATGTTTATTAACTAGAAATAGTAAGATGAGAAAGTAGGGTTAATAAAGTAAAATACATTTAGTCTTTAATTTTGATTATTTTATTTTTAGAGTCTTATTTCCATTTAGTTTCTAAGTTCTTTATTTTCCATTAAATACTCACTTTCAAAGTTAATGTTAATGTCTATTAACGAACATTTAAGTTAAATTATTTTAATTTTCATAATTTGTGAAATTAATTTAAAATTTTATTGAAAAGATTAAAAGTGAGCATTAGTGGCAACATGATGGTAAAACTGAAAAATATTGAGACCTAAAGATCAAATAAAAATAAAAATAAAAATAAAAACTCAAAATTCAAAGTACAATGTTTTTAAAACCTAAATAGAAATTCAAATTCAAATTTTAATATTCAAATAAAAATTCTAATTTAGATAAAATTGGGTGAAAGTCAAATTTTGTAGTAAACAGCCATTAGAATTTTTGTGCCCATGGATAAATGCGGTAATTATTATTTTATAGATTGATTACTCTACTAATTGTTTAAGTAAAAAAATGATTTTTTTAAAAAGAAAATAAAAATACAAACTCATTTATAAAGTATCCTTGTTTTTAAAAGAAAAGGTCTTTGTTTACTATTGTTATTATTATTTGAATAATAATCTACGCAATGTTTTGTATTTATTGAAAAAAATATATATTTTTATTATTATTATTTTTTTTTCTAAAATAGAATTAATTTGTGTAAAAAAAAAATTGATTTGAAAATAGGAAATGAAGCAGAGAATAGAACTGAAGCCTGGAGAAGTGAAGGAAGCTTTATTTAGGAATGCAGGTTATGGGGGAAGCTGCTTGTAGATTTCTTTTTTTTTTTTTTTTTTGTCAACAAATTTGTGGTAATTTTATTAATTAGAAATTAGTAATCAAATCTCTGTAATTTAATGAGTGTCCCAACCCTTCTTTCTTAATTTAATTCAAATGGTGGAATGAATTAAGTTTTTTTAAAATAAAATCTCCGACATACTTTCATTTTTTAAAATTCATTATATTGAAAGAAAAAAAAATTAACAAATAATTTAATTTATTTCATATTTCATTAAAACATTTTCTGGGATGCCTTCACGTTTTGAGCTTCTAAATATCCTTCTCAGTTACATTTCTGAAAATATCAGTTTAATTCAAATCTTCAATACTTTTATAATACCACATCAAATATGTTTGGGCCGAATTTATGTTAGTGGGCTTGGGAAAGCCCAAAACTGAATTGAGCCCATCCACCAATCTTTCCTATCCTCTCCTCAAATTGGTTCATGAAATTATTTGTATTTTCCTTCCCATTTAATACTAAAAGTACTTTTATGTTCAAAATTTATAGAATTTTAAAATTTTAAAATATAATATATATATACATGGAAAAGAGGGATTAAAGGCCCGTGAAAAGACATAATGATTAGAAGGCAAAAGGAAAAGTAGCAATAATAAGGAAAGAAAGAAGGTTTGAATGGTTTGAACCAAAAATGTAAGAAGAAATAAGTAAACATTTTGGTACATAAAAAGAGAATACTCAAATCATGACACCATCCATCATCATCATCACCATGCCCCCCCTGCAACCATCTTCTTCACCCATTCTCTTCTTTCCTCCATTCATTATCATTCAAACCGTCTCCGACAACTATTTGACTACGGTTGTGTAGCCCCCTTGCAACCGAGTAGCTGGAAGTTCAACGTAGATACTGTTAGGAATCACGACTCTCTACAATAGTATGATATTCTCCACTTTGAGCATAAGCTCTCATGGCTTTGATTTGAACTTCCCCGATAATATTCACTCCCTCCCAATAATTCTCAACAGATACTACTGGACATATATCGCATTTAATCGGTAATAATACTATCACTATTTGAATCATTAAGTAAATAACATGTTTTTCTTCTGTTTTACACTAAAACAGTCATTTTTGTAAGCAAAAAAAATTCGAATTTATTTATTTTGATATATGAAATGAGTGATTATACTCAATATGATAATCATTTTTTCTTTTTCCTCTTTAAAGAGACGGAGAGAAAAAAAAAAATGATAGAATCTCGAGCGGCTAGAATTTATCGAACAAAGATTAAATACGAATTAGATACCAATTCATTCCCACAAGCAAAAAAACCGAAATTCTTTTTGAGCATCTCTTCGTCCCCTTCTTCTTCTTCCTCCTCATCTTGTAGAGGAGGGAGGTTGGTAGCTTTCAATATTCAGATTCCGCACGTGGCCTTGCACGTGCTCCGACAAAACACTCGGTATTCCTTTCTTACAATTTCAATTTGGTTTTGGGTATGAATGGGAATTTTGTTGGGAATAATTATAATTTGTTGATATTATAGATCAAATAAAATTTCGTACTTTTTTAATTTAAATCTTGAAAATTAACATCCAACCATAATTTAGGAGTATATTGAATTATTGATATAAAAAAGAAATTTGTTTTTCTAGTTTATAATTTAAAAAAAAAATCTTTTTATTACATTTACAATATAAAAAAAAATTAAATATGTACATAACGATTAAATTTTTTTTTAATTTATTAATTTTATATTTAAAATTTCAGAGTATTTTATTTATTATATATATATATATTTTTAAATAAAGTGTAAAGTTGGAGTATTTTTATTAATTTAATTATGAAAAAAATAAAATAATAAGAAAAAGGTGGAATTGGGCCGAAAATAGAGGGGAAAGCCCAAGGGGGGTAATGATAAAGGATTAAAAATGATTGGAGCGTGAGTTGCAAAATTTAGGCATTTTAAAAGAGACCAAAGCGTGCACCAAAGACTCTAAGTGGCCGTTAATTATCCTCCCCCATGGACTTTCCCCACTTTTCCCATGAGCGCGTGTCTCTCACGCTCTTCTCCAAAAAATAACTTCAATAATATCCCTAAATTAAAATTTATAAATAAATAATCAAAAGGGAAATGACGTGGAGGGGTGGAGATGGAGAAGTTAAACTAAAAGACACTTTCTTGTCCCCCAAATGCATCATTTGCTTTTCCTTTGCTTCTTCTCTGTCCCCTCCCCTTTTACACCTCACCCTTCCCTTCCCTCCTTTCCAATCCAATATCATTTCATCTATATCTTCCTACAATTCCTAAAATACCCCTCCCCTACTCCACCCCGACCCATCACGTCTTTTATATATCTCTACAGCAGTATGATACTATTCGGGTTATCTTGTAAAGTCGGTTGTGTGAGATCCCACATTGATTGGAGAAGCCAACAAAATGTGTTATTATAAGAGTGTGAAAATCTCTTCATAGCATACGTGTTTTAAAACCGTAAGGCTAATGACAATACGTAATAAGTCTAAGTGGATAGTATCTACTAGTGATGGACTTGGGCTGTTACAGCTGGTATAAGAGTCTGACACTGGGCGGTGTGCCAGCGATGAAGCTAGGTCTCCAAGGAAGTAAATTGTGAGAACCCACGTCGCTTGAGAGAGGAGAATGCTCACAACATTTCTTATAAGAATGTGGAAATCTCTCATTAGCAGACGTGTTTTTAGACCATGAGGTTGACGACAGTACGTATTGGGCTTAAGTGGACAATATCTACTAATGATGAACTTGGGGCTATTACAACTGGTATAAGAGTCCGACATTGAACGGTGTGCCAGCGATGACGCTAGACTTTTAAATTGTGAGATCCCACATCGATTGGAGAGGAGGATGCTCAAAACATTTTTTATAAGGATGTGAAAATCTCTCCTTAGTAGACGGTTTTAAAACCATGGGGCTGACGACAGTGCGTAATGGACTTAAGTGGACAGTATCTATTAGCGATAAGCTTGGACTGTTACAATTGGTATAAGAGTCCGACACTGGACGATGTGCCAGTGATGATGATAGGCCTCAAAGAGAGTAGATTGTGAGATCCCACATCAATTGGAGAGCAAAATGCTTAAAATATTCCTTATAAGAACATGGAAATCTCTCCCTAACAAATGTGTTTTAAAAAACAACAATATGTAATGAACCTAAGTGGACAGTATCTACTATCGATGGGGTTGGACTGTTATAACTGGTATAAGAGTCTGACACTGGACGACGTGCCAGCAATGACGCTAGGTCTCTAAGAGAGTAGATTGTGAGATTCCACATCGACCGGAGAGAAGAATGCTCAAAGCATTCCTGATAGGAATGTGAAAATTTCTCAATGAACCGATGTATTTTAAAATCGTGAGTCTAATGGTAATCAATTTATGGATAAATTATACCTATTTTTATTATATTTATGTAGCTACTCGAGTACATATAGACTCTATAAATAGTAATAATAATAATAATAATTAAAAAAGTAAATTTCCATATATGCCCTTTGGAGGAACAAGTGGGCCCACATCATGTGAAAGTACCTGGGTTGGAATCCATTCTACCAAGTCATGCATGGTGCATGTCAACTTGGAATTGGTGGAATCATCGGGAAAGGGGTATTTCGGGTATTGTCCAAATTTCATACAGGAAAGATGCTCATTATATGTCCCCCTGGGGACGAGAAGTAGAGGATCTTATTCTATTATATATAATAAAAAATAATAATAATAAGACCAAATTAAAAAAAAAAAAAATCAAAACTTTCGTATTTATCTAAAAAATAGTTTTAAATTTTCAAAAAATTGTTGAGAAACTGTCGGTTATAATTTAAAACTGACTTTAAAAAATATTTAAATTTTCGAAAACTTCATCAATATTCTTAAAATATTTTTAAAATTTAAAAATATATTTTTTTTAAAAAAATTAATATTCATTAATATTCGTAAAACGAGCAGACCTTTCAAGTTAAGAAAGGTCTATTTAGTTTAAAGAAAATTTATAACTTACCCATTTGGTTTTTTTAACTTTTAAAATCGAAAATTTAAATATAATAGATAAATTAATTTAAAAATAATAATAATTTGAAAGAACATATTAAATAAATATTTTAAAATTTAATAAAAAAATACAAAATGAAGTTTCCATTTTGTCTAAAAATTATATTTCAAAATTTAAAAATTTTTAATAATACGTTAAAGTTTCATAAATTACTTTGTCGTTAACTTTTGATGGGCATATGGCCACTAAGGGGTGGTAGGGGCAGAATCGTCCAGTGGAAGAAACATGCTTGGATCAAGAGGAGGTGAAGGAATCGGACGGTCAAAAAGCAAGAGAGGCTTGATGATCGGGGTTTTCTGGAAGAAAGAAACGACAATGGAGGGCTGTGATCTGAAGATGTCGTAGTTAGTGATTGATTGATTGGCATTGAAATGACAAGTTTACCACTATGGGCAAGATTGATATTGTTCATTTGTTTGGCATATAGGACAGTACGTTTCCATGTGCCCACGGTGCCGCTTTTGGCTTTTTCTAAAACGGCGCCGTTTTCCCTCCACATTTTTCCATTTCTTTAATTTTATTAAAAAATTAATAATTAAAAGTTTAAAGGATAAACTAAAAATGATTGTAATAACCCTTTACTATGAGGGCGATTTCTGTAATTTCGCGTAAAATTAATGTGGGCCATAATAGGAAAAGGTACAAAAAGTACTCGAAAATCGGAAAAAATTAAGAAAATTCCACTCCCATTAATTAGGATTGGATACGAAACTCCAGTATACATGCAAGGAAAGGGAAATTGACGGCCTCGATTAAAAGTGGCGGAGAATCTGAGCCGTTGGTAATCGGTTCCCTCGAAATTCTTGGGCGGGACAGAGTATTATTATTAAAATGGGCGAAGATATTATTATTCAACCAGTAGGTAATCTTTTTAAATATAGAAATTAATTAAATATTTAAAAATAAATTAAAAAGTAACCTTTTATTTTATTAGAAAATCAAATAAATGATATAATCCAATTTAAAAAATTTATGATTTGGTTTCATTTATTATTTAGAATTATTATTAGAATTTAAAAGCAAAAAGAGAAATAGAAAAAGGAGAATAATTTTATAGTGAGGATTTTGTAATTTTGTAATTTGTGAGTGTGTTTTAAAAGTGGACATCGAAAGGCTTTTGTTTAGTTTTCTCTCTCTCTCTTTCTCTCTATACCCTTCACCTTCTCTCTGTTGCTACCATTTTTTTTTATTGATCTGCAGATTTATTGAGGTATAATCCTTTTCATTTTGCGCCTTGTTTCTGTTTCTTGCTGCATTTCTAATTTGTTTGAGCTTCGTTCTTCCTGATTCTGTTTTCTTACCCAATTTCCTCTTCCTTCTTCGATTCTTGCTTTGTGTTCATCTTACTTTTCTTGTTTTTTTTTCTTCCTATTTGTATCTTCTTTGAGCTTAGGGAGTTTATGAATGAATGAATGAATGAATGAATGAATCTCCTAGTTTGCCAGCTGAGAAAATTCGAGAAGCTGGAGGTAATTTGTTTATGAACTTACATTGTTTTGCGGCGTTGTTTTGACTTGCTCCATTGCGGCGTTGTTTATGAATCTTCTTCTTCTTCTTACCTTTTTCACTTTGCTTTTATCTGAAGAATTTTAGAATTTAAGATCTGCGACGTCTGTCTTTCGTTTTTCAACGTGTGAATAGGCGCCGAAGAGTTTATGAATTCCATTATTTCCTCTTTTGTTGAAACGAATTTTGTATGTACTATTTTTTTTTTATTTTTTATTTTTTAAATCTTTGGATTGATTTCGGCTTTGTTTTCACTGTTATTGAATGCATTCATACCAGCGCTGTATACATGGTCTATTTTTTTCTTCCTGTTCGCAGATTTATTTATTTTAGCTTGGGCACTCTGTATTCTCTGCCTCATAAAAGCTACGAGACTGTTCTTTTTTTTCTTTCTTTTTTTTTTTTTTTTTCCTTTCTGGAGTTCTATTTTAATTTTTTTTTTTTTTTTGTGTGTGTGTGTGTGTGGGTGTTTTCAGTGGCTCCCTAATTCTTTTCAGTTATGCAAATAATTCAGGTTTTTGCAGTTTGATTTGAGTCTCAAATGTTGTTATTTGTGAAGTTCTGATATGTTTCAGTGTACTGAGCGCAATGATTTGTAGACTGTTCTTTTCTAGTTATTCTGGAGAAGTATCTTTGGGTTAATGAAGATGAAAAATTCCATTTTCTCCCCTCTTTCTCGCGTTGTTTTTCCTTGTGGGTGCAATCTTCTTGGACGGATGGAAGAAAGTAATTGGTGAACTTGTAGATACTTAGGATGGCTTTAGTGCCTTATAGTCTAGTAAACTGGATGAATTACAAAGTAGACAGAACAGAAGGGTGTATGCAGTCTGGCTCTCTGATGGAAATTGGAAAATTCATAATGTTCTGTTTTATGCAGGTATAAGATCGGGGCTTTTTCATTCTGGAATTTTGATGTCTCCACCACTACTTAATGTTGGGGAGGGGGAGGAAAGTCGCAGCAATGTCACTCTGTTGGCTTCCTCGAGCTCTATGGAGAGTGTCAGTCAAAACAATTTGGGATTTGAAGAGCGTAATTACATGGGATTATCTGTATCTTCTTCAGAGGAAAGCTGTATGACTGCCACAAAGCCTAATGGTAACAAACACTTGCTGAATCTTAAGGCTACGGAATTGAGGCTAGGCATTCCTGGATCTGAATCCCCCGAGAGAGATCCAGATATCGGATTTCGTAGTTCTTCTCAACTTGATGAAAAAACACTATTTCCTTTGCACCCATCAGGTGATGGTCGCTACTCTTCACCACACAAGGCTGTGGTCTCAGGCAACAAAAGGGGGTTTTCAGATGCTATGGACGAATTCTCAGAGGTGAAATTGCCTCTGTTTTGTTTTGTTTTTTTTTTTTTTTTTGGAAAGATTTGCAGTAGTATTCAGTGTCTGGTCTCGAGTCTTGACTCTGAAGCCATTTAAATCTGGTGCAGGGAAAATATAACGCTAACATAGGCTTGAAAGCTGGTTCTTTGCTAGAGAACCTTGGAAGTGAAATGGGGAAATTGAAAGAGGCAACTACACAAAAGGCTGTACAAGAGAGGTCTCTAGAAAATAGTGAAACTAGGCCATCTCAAAGCGAGGCTGCAAATAACAACACCAGCGCACCTGTTTCCAAGTAAGTTAGATTGGGAGTGTTGGCGACAAGTTTTCCCTCAACTCGGAGAAATGGTATCTTATCTGCTGCATTTTCAGGGCACAGGTTGTTGGTTGGCCGCCCATAAGATCTTTCAGAAAAAACACATTGGCTACAACTTCAAAGAACAATGATGAAGTTGATGGAAAGGCAATACCTGGTGCACTCTTTGTCAAAGTTAGCATGGATGGTGCTCCTTATCTGAGGAAGGTAGATCTGAGGAACTACTCTGCATACCAGAAGCTGTCTTCTGCCCTTGAAAAAATGTTCAGCTGTTTTACTATAGGTGAGATATTAGAAACTTTCTCAATTAAAATAACTGTCACATGATGAAAATAGTATTGTTAAGTTTACAACTAATCTTTTAAAGTTATCTGTCTAGTTTGCGTGGATCTAGTTACTGTTGTTTCAGTATTGAGCAGGTCAATATGGAGCTCATGGAGCTCTGGGCATGGAGAAAATGAGTGAGAGCAAGCTGAAAGATCTTCTTCATGGCTCAGAATATGTTCTAACATATGAGGATAAAGATGGTGACTGGATGCTCGTTGGTGATGTCCCGTGGGAGTAAGTTATACCATTCGAATCTGGTAGTTTTTGTTTTTATTTTTATTATGTGTTCTTATGTGCAATCATGACTCCTATTCATTTAGGTTATATACTGCAAGTGAAATGCTACTCATATTGCTTGTAGTCACAACTTGCATCGCTTGTTCTTTTTTGGTGGTTTTGTGGGTAATTAGCGGGAGACAAATAGTAGGAATATTGGAGGGGTGAAGAGATCTTGGGAAGAGGATTGAGGAGGTTGTTAAATGTTTGGTTTAATGCTTCCTACTGGATTTCTGTCCATCGAGTTTTTTTTTTTAATTATCAGTTTATTTAATTCTTTTGCATTGGAATCTTTCTTGAGTTTTTGAGTTTTGGGATTTCTGTGTAGACTTGTTTTTTTTATGCCGATATACATTCTTCCATTCTTAATTTAATAAAGGTCAGTTTCTTAAAAAAAAGAAAAAAAAAAGAAGAAGAAGAAGAAAAAAACTCAAGAAATCTGGTAAAAAACAGGAAGCTACTGTTTAGACTTTCGCGAGTAGATGTTTATGAATTTAAAGGTTGCTAGTGACAGAAACATTTATTTTAGCCCTTCCCTCGTTTCTTATTCTTCGTCTTCCTTCTATCACTTCACCATTTATCTCTTTTATTTGCTTCAAGCTTGATCAAAACAACCAAACTCTGAATAAGCCATGCAAACATGTTGCCTGTTCTATGTAAACTCATGACTATAATTAAGAGAGCCAACAGTCCTCTTTCAAAGGTTCTCTTAAGCTGAGACTGTTTTTGCGAACATTGTATCTCTAATGATTGAGCATTTACCATTTCCATATTTCCAGTAGTAGGTAAGTTTCCTACCTCCCGAAGATGCCATTTAGTCAAATACCAAAATGTTTGCAGTTGGATATTGATGAAGCTTCATAAAATTATCTGTTACTTGGAATAAAAGCAAAATACGTGGTCAATAATAATAATATAATTGTGATAAATTACAATAGTAAACATCTGATTTCTAATTCTAAATTCCCTTATCCAGGATGTTCATCAACTCTTGTAAGAGGCTGAGGATTATGAAGAGCTCGGATGCAATTGGCCTGGGTGAGTACTTTGATTCATATGTTATGAGTTCTTGAATACATCAGGCTCTGCAGCATTTGCTATATGACACACACCTCCATCTGCATAATAGGATTAAAATACAAAACTCTATACATGCAATGATGCTCTTTTGTATAATTTCATTGAAGACTAAAAAACTTGTGTTATGGCTAATGGAGATTTGCCAATGTTCAGTGATACATTCTTCGTCTAAGAAGGATTTGATGATCTTTTATGGACTGGTTGATTATTACTTCTCTTGTTACGTGCTATTCTTCATTACTCATTAATAGGACAAAATGCATCGAGTGTAGGAAATTGTTGAAACGTAAAACTATATGCAATCCTTGGTTCTGACTTCGAAGTTTAAACATAAAGATGGTTCATTTTGACTATTTTATATTTGCGTGACAATAGAATTTCGAACTTGTTCTCATTTGTGTTCATTTTAATTTTACAGCTCCTAGGGCGGTGGAGAAGTGCCGGAACAGGAACTAGCTAAGCTCTATGCCACAGTTGATGCACCCATCCAAATGTTAGAACAAGATAAATCTAAACTAAAAGTACGTCATATGTGGCTTTGGAAGTGGTTCGAGGAATGACAGTCTTTGATGGGATAGGTTCTTGTGCCCATTTCCCTTTGTTACATTATGTTTTGTTTCAATTATGTTTATGTTACTTTGATGATGTCTAAGCAGTTGTCCTAGTTTGTGAATTGAACTACTTCAAATCTATTGGACAAGTCTGCAGATCTGTGGACAAGTTCCTGTCCCTCTGCAAGACACTCTCGAAAGTTTGTAAAGTTATTGGTTGTCAAACTGTGTTGTTTTGAATGCTCTGTAATATTGTAAACATTCAGTCTATTTGACTTGACTCCTTCAAATCCTACTTCAGCCTGAGTGTTCTTTTTGTTTTTACCATTTCTATGTTTTAATCTTTAGCATCATTGTTAGCCTTTGCTTTCACAGGCTATAACATTTTTTTTCAGGCAACGAAACTAAACTACTGGTTTGCAATCAAGTTCTGGATTCATATCAGGAAGGGGGTAAGTTCATTAAGTAGCAAAAGTAGTGTGAAATTTCACCAGATTCTTCCAAGGTAAACAAAGTTTGTAGTAATGTGGTTTCTATCAGCACTTGAATTTTGAAGAAAATGCCAAGCCTGCCAGTTAATGACTGATTGCTAAAATAATAATTTAGGCATTGCCAGTCTTGTCAGTTATTTGGTTATGGTTGTCGGGTAGTTGTTAGAGTATGCATGTGACTGCTTGATATAACTGTCTGCATTATTGATTCTTGAAATAAGAATTATATATTTCCCTAGAAGCTGCCTGCTCCTAATTGCATTCATGCATGCATAAGATACATTGCATCACTTGAATCTCAGGGCGCTCTGTGGGGTTGGCTTTTATGGGTCAACCATCTTCGTACCAAATGTGTAACCTGTAATTATTGGATTGCAAATAGTCTTAGGACAATGGGAACTAAGGTTTTCTAATGAATACCTTTTATGGCAGACAGTCTAGTGAGAGTTCATGAAAATTATTGAATGCTAATGGAACTTTCTGATTGTGTCGACCCACTGACTCTATCTTATCTTGTTGAATCAGTGGGACTATGTTGATTCTTTTGGAGCAATGATGAGTCCCATATTGCATTCATTGCCCTTCTCTGAAGATGTAAGGTAAGGAAAACAGTATATTTTGTCTGCTATGGAATTGTTCATTATCTTGATTTATTTTCATAGAGCTTCTCAATTGCGATCAGAGCCCCTTCCCCTTCCCCCTTCCCTCTTTCAACGTGGTTGTCAAGGTGTTTTTGGCTATTTGGTGTTAGATGAACACGACTCTCTATAATGGTGTGGTATTGTCTACTTTGAGCAGAAGCTTTCATGGCTTTGTTTTGGGCTTCCTCAAAAAACTTCACACCAATGGAGAGAATATTATTTGATTATAAACTCATGATCATTCACTAAGTTAGAATTAGTCGAAGCGGACTGTCATCATCCAACATTTGAAGGAACAAAAAACAGAAAAGAGATGAAAATATTTACACTCATACAAATGGGTGGTTCCCTTCCTACCTGCCGTACATCACGACCGAGGGATAGGAAGAATCTTTGAACAAGGGAAAGGTAATTAACTGACATCTAGGAGAGGTTTTGTTGACTGCATTAAATTTCTTAGATATAGTTGACTGCGTTCATTTTGGCAGTGAATTTATAGAATCCTAAGAAGTATGGATCATATGCTTGTTGTTCTTGCTACAATTGTAGTGTCTTTTCAACTCAACCAACTTCAAGCCATTAAGAACTTTTAGCAGTTATATAGAAATTCTTAGTATTTGAGTATAGTTATTGATGAAAAAAACATGAGTTTGGAAATTTTGACTATAACTTATGTGGTCTAGGTTTGTGAGAAGGAAACCGAAACTCCTCTTCGTCTATGAACAATGCAACTCAAGACCCGATTGGATTTTGAATCCAACTAGTATCATTAGATGTAATAGCTCAAACTTATCGGCCACCGTTAGCAAATATTATCCGCTTTGATTCATTGTGTATTTCTGTCGGTTTTACGATTTTAAAATGTGTATGCCAGGGAGAGGTTTCCACACCCTTATAAGGAACGCTTTATTCCATTATCTAACTGATGTAAGATCTCACAATCTACTACTCCCTTTGGGGGCCTTATGTCCTTGCTGGCACACTGTTCAGTGTCTAACTTTGATACCATTTGAACAACTCAAATCTACCGCTAGTATATATTGTTCGCTTTATCTCGTTATATATAATCGTCAGTCTCATGATTTTAAAACACGTTTGGTAGGAAGAAGTTTCCACATCTTATAGAAGGATTCGTTTCACTCTTCAACCGACATGGTATCTGACACCAGAGATGTTCATAGGTTAGAGGTTAGGTTAGATTGATTTGGGTTTGTTGACTCATTTACTTAATTTAGGTTAATAGGTAAAATATCTATTTGTTTTATTTTTCTTCCTCCAATGATAAAATTACAAACCTTTACATTCAAGTCTTCTTTGATTTATTATTATTATTATTTTTATTTTTTTTTTGCGCCTCATCACCTATTTTTTCAAACTATTAAAAAATCATGTCAAAATTTGAAAACTAAAAAAATAGTTTTAAAAGTAATTTAGTTTTTGAAATTTAGCTTAAAATTCAAATATATTTTTAAGAAAAATGAAAAATTTATACAAAATGGTAAAAAAGTGACATTATTTTACAAAAATATAAAACAAAAACAATTATTATTATTATTATTATTATTATTATTATTAAGAGAACATTTGTTTATATCAAAAGGGGATCACGATTGCAACCAAACAATTAAGTTAATATAGCATCTATTAGTCAACTCTTAAAAGCATTGCGTTAAATCACGAACAAGTCAAGCACCTGAGTTGTCCAAATTTTAATTAAATTCAATTAATCCAAACCTAACATCTCAAATCCAAATCCAAATTAAATTAATTTATATCCAACAAATCAATACTACAATTTAATTAACTAAAGGACATTATACCTATCAATAAATGGAAATTATAATTTGATTAAGAAAATCAAAATAAATTAGATTTTCGAGATATAATAATCCCAACTTTTGAATTAATGATTTTAGTTATCAAAATATAAAATTAAACTTTCACTAAATTCAAATTCCATATTACTTGTCACATCTTCCATTACAATATTAAAAAACTATATTATAAAAGAAAGTAATTTTTTAAAGAAAAAATAAAAATTATAATTTGGGAGGCCCATAAGACAAAAGTCCATTGGGCTTGGGGTGAATCTATTCAATCTTGAAAAATGAAATATATTAAATTACCTTTTTACTCATAATAATTACATATATTATTTGCAAAATATTTTTTTAAAATAATATTAACAAAAGAAAAAAAAATTAAATCAATAAAATTGTATATGCATTTCTATTAAAAAAAGAAAAAAGAGTATACAATGTTTTAGTAATATAATGGTAAAAATGTAAATAACCCAATATATTTAATATATTAAAAGAGAAAAAGTATGGATAATATAAAGATATGTAGATTCCTTATCCAAAATCACCCACGTGTGCATAAGGGTTAATTATGACTTTTATGATTTATCCAAAATCACGCGTGTTTAAGGAATGTTTTGTTTCCTTCTCTAACCGATGTAGAATCTCACATCTCAAGAACGAAAAAGATTGAGTTGAGGAAAGCTAGCAAGGAATTGGGCCACTTTGCATGATTTAAAATAAAAAATCAGTCCGTCATATAAGTAAAGAGATATATTCTTTGATAATAAAAAAATGTGAACGGTTATTGAATTAATGAGGTCAACTGTAGTGGAAGTCAAACAACAGGGTCGAGAATCTGTGATCAAGCAGAGGTGAGTAGTAAGCCTAGAGGCGTGTCCAAAGACTTTTTGGTTCTTGAGAATGGTCGCCACCTCTCGTGAGATCCCCACATCGATTGACGAGGGAAACAAAGCGTTCCTTATAAAAATGTAAAATCCTCTTCTTATCAACGCGTTTTAAAATCGTGAGACTAATGACGATACACAGACACTAAATAGTTTGCCAACTAAGACGCTAGATTCCTATTTCTTACTACAACATTTGCAGAATCCAACAACACTGATGGACCCATGTTTTCTCTCTCACCAATTATTTTCTCTCATTAATTATTTTTCTTATTTATTCATCGTAAATTGTAAACCGATAATAATTTAGCTTTCATAATTAAAAAATATGTAACAATTTGCACACGGCTCTATCGTTCAAAATCTCATTAAAATGATGTGGGTTGACTTTTATTATATGACGATTTAGTTCTTTATAATTTGATATCTAATAGTTTATCATTATATATACTAGTCAACTTGAACATAGCTCAATTGATTAAAATATAAAGAGGTCAGATATTCACATTAAAATTTTATAGCTAGTAACTTTCAATTTTTTTAAGTCGTTCTTAGTCAGTCTGTCCTCATAATCGCTCACAAACGAATGTAATATCAGTTCATTCGTATATACCTTTTTTACTCGGTTATCTAAATCCCAAAAAGAAAATAAATGATTATTATTATTATTATTATGGAAAAACTTCCAAACTCCTAACTTCCTAACCTCCATGCATTTGTGAGTGATGGTTCATGAACCAACAATATCATTAAGCTAATCACCAACCATAATTATTAAACAAATTACTAATTAATTTATGTCGGACTCATTAAAGAATCAGTTGGGGTGGTGAGCCAATGTCGGTTGAAACTAAACTTCTGTTTTGACTCTTCTAAATTCGTTCTTAAACGTTGAACTGAACTGAAGTGAAATTTCAATCTTAATTTGTTCATGTTTTTTTTAAATGACGACATGTGCAGATAGAAAAAGTCATTAACTATCACATCGAACAATTTCATTGCGACGAATTATATTTTTACAAAATAATTGAAAGAAAAGATGATTGTTTGTTTACGAGAGAGCTCATCGATCCAAACGCTTAATCCATAGGCATAGAAGGAGTATATGGGTGAAATATATGATGAAAAAGCTTGAAACTTTCCATCCGTCCCCCACAAGAAGAGACCATCTCACATGGGTATGTTTTGGCGCTTGTAAATAACATGACAAGCTAAGCTACAACATCGTTGTCTTCGAAAATATGATTGGGTTAACATAAACTGTTTCAATCAAGTCGAGGTTTTTTAGAAGGTCCCGAGCGTTGGAGACAGGTTTTCGTTGGATTGATAGAGGAAAGAAGACGTTCGATAAAACTCGAGTAAATTTGTTATATGTTTTTGTATAGGAAGAAGAGACAAAAGAGAAAAAGGGGAAGGGTTGTGTCGTTTGGTATTAGTTGAAAAAGTAAGAGAGGTTTGAGGATTAATTAAGGGTACGAAGTTATGGAAGCATCTCATTTTTTTGTTTGGTTTTCCAATTTTCAAACATTTCAAACGACAATGTCTTTTTAAATTGTCTAATGTCTCTTCTTCGATATGGTCTCTCTCTCTAAAAATTGTGTTTTTTAATTAATTCCGTGACTAATTAATAGCTTAAGCTCACCGCTAACATATATTGTCTTCTTTAGACGGTTACAAATGATATTAGAGTCAAACACTAGATGGTGAGCCAATGAGGAAGTTGGACCACCGAGGAGGGTAGATTGTGATTCTTTAGACGGTTACAAATGATATCAAGCCAGAGTCCAGACAATGTGCCAACGAGGTAGCTAGACCCCCATGGAAGGTGGATTATGATTCTTTAGACGATTACAAATGATATCAGAGTCAGACACTACGCAGTGTGCCAACGAGGAAGCTGGACCCCCAAGGAGGGTGGATTGAGATTCTTTACATGGTTACAAATGTAATCAGAGCCAAACACTGAATGATGTGCCAACATGGAAACTAGACCCCTAAGGGGAGTGGATTGTGATTCGTTAGACGGTTACAAATGATATTAGAATCAGACATCGGGCGGTATGCCAACTAGGAAGCTGAACCCCTAAGGAGGGTGGATTATGATTGTTTAGACGGTTACAAATGATATCAGAGTTAGACATTAGGTGTTATACCAACGAGGAAGCTGTGGACCTCGGAAGAGGGTGGATTGTGAGATCTCACAATCTCACAATCTCACATCAATTGAAGAGGGAAATAAAACCTTACTTATAAGAGTATTGAAACCTCTCCCTAGTGAACCTGTTTTAAAATCTTAAGAGAAAACTGAGCAGTAATTCACAGTTTATTAAAATATTAATAACAATTTTATAAGAAATAGAAATAAAAAATAAAAAAAATAAAATTGGATGACAAAGGATGTCATTACTTGGGTCATAAACTTGATTCATTGTATTCTCTATTTTATTTATTTATTTAAATAAATAAATAAATAAATAAAAAAATAAAAATCTAAAAAAAGTTTTGCTTCAAATCTGAGTGGCCACAAAGAAGGCTCCAATTGTCTTCATTGCAAAGCAAAGTCATAGTTCCCACCCTTATCACACATTCATTGTACAAACATTATTAAATAAATTATCCCCAATCCAAATTCCTCCTATACCCTCACTCGAGCAACACGTTTATAGACCTTCTCCGACATCAGTCTCGTTCAAAGTAAAAAAGGAACCTACTATAACCTATTTTCTCGATATGGGATCTCACCCTCCAATCTATTTGAGTCTCAGCGTCTTTGAGCACTAGTACAGTATCTATTGTCTAGATTTGATATCACTTCTCCAACTAATAATAGAATATCACAAATAGTAACGATAGTTCATTTAATTATAAAGAATTAAGAACGTGGAAATAAAAGGGGTAAAAGTGTAAAAGAGGTTTTATTTATTTAATTTATTATTTTTGTTGTTTTCTTCTTAATTTTTTTTTTTTTTGGAGTTAAAGAAAAGATGGGGACTAATAATGGGAGCATCTTAACAACCAACCAGAAGTAGTGAAGGCCCTTTCATATTTTTTTCTTTTCTATTTTTTTCTCATTAAAATTTCAATATTATTTAAAATTCAAACCAACTCTTTCTCTCTCTCTCTCTCTATCTCTAGACCTGTTTTTTAATGTTATCTTCCATGTGAATGATACGACACATTTTATGTCGTTTTTTAACCAACTCTTCTCCTCCACCACCATTTGCTTTCTCTCTCTCTAACCAACCTTATACCATTTTTTTTCCATTTATTATATGAAAATTGACGTGACAATTAATGCGAAATTTAAACTCGAGAAGTAATTCATTTATTTTTTAAAAAATTTAATTTTAATGAAAAAATGAAAATTTTCCAAGTCGAAAAGGGATGTTTTCTGTAATTTTTAACAATTTTTTAATTAAATTTATGACTAAATTACAATTTAATGGGATTTAAGGATGGTTAAAGATTAATGACGTAATCTCCAATATATTAATTATTTGGAAATTCATATTGAAGAAAAGACCCAATATTATTTATTTATTTATTTATTTATTTGTTCGATAATATGATATGGTAATATAAAATTGTCCAAGATGGGTTGTCAAAAAATACAGAGAAACCCACATGGGTTATAATTGAATACAAGCGATTACACAAATCCAGAGCGATTTGGTGCTTTGAAATTGATGGGAATCTTATTAATTTCAAATTTAATCCAATTTTTATAAAATAATTAAATAATTAAAAAGTTGAAGGAAAGTCTTGTGGGCTTACTTCCTTATGGGATGTTGAATTAAATTAAGGTCATGTGGTATGTCATTGCTATTTCCTTCATGAAACACCCTCAAACCACTCCTTATCATTCTTAAACCCCAGCACCCTAGCTACTATGCTCGTTGACATCTGAGTATATGAATAAATCGAGACCACATCCAAATGAGAATTATCTAGCTACCATGCTTAATGAAACTAGGTGCATGAATGAACCGATACCACTTTCAAGTGAGAACAATTTAGCTACCATGCTTGATGACACTGAGTGCATGAATGAACTGATAACACATCCGAGTGAGAATAATCTAGCTACCATGCTTGATAACACTGAGTGCATGAATGAACGGATACCTCATCCGAGTGAGAATAATCTAGCTACCATACTTGATAACACTGAGTGCATGAATGAACGGATACCTCATCCGAGTGAGAATAATCTAGCTACCATACTTGATGACAGTGAGTGCTATACATATATATATATATGCTTTAGGGAGAGTTGGATTCTTAATTTGAAAACCACCAACCTCATTTCTCTATTAGGAAAATTAAAGAGATTGATTATGATTTTTGGAGGATTGAGTCAACGAGTTTGACCGGAAGTAGACATGTGTGGTGCCACGTGGAGATAAAAAATAAGTTAGATGGTAATGACATGGGTATCCCACATGGAATGCTATTGTCCACGTTGGCTAATAAAAGGGGCCCACCATCCTCCCATTTAAATAAAATTAAATTAAAGAAACTCCAGTGCATTAAAAGATTAAACACCTCGGTACTTGGAACAAAAGGTTGACAAGGCAAGGCAAGACCAATTCATTTTTGATACGTTGACTTTGACAAATATATTTTCAAACCTCTATATATAAAAAAAGAAATCAATAATATATATAAATTTGAAAAAGAGAATAAAAAAAAGATTTGAAGAAAAAAGGGAAGGGACCAAACATTGTAAAACGGAAAGCTTGTGGCGGTGAATAAGAGACGTTTGGTTCGAGTTCGCCAATAATTACTTTGAAATAATTACCGAACATTATAATTCCTTGTGTTAAAGTAATGAACGAAACTATGCAAAAACGATCATGGGTTTGTTTACTTTGATCCATTATGTATCGATATTAGCGTTATGGTTTTAAACGTGTATGGTAGAGAGAAGTTTTCACATACTATAAAGAACGTTTTGTTTTCCTCTCCAACTATTGTGGAACCTCACGATTCACAGGGACGTTGATTTCTACACTGTTTTGTTCTCCTCTTCTCATAGATAAAAAAACGAGTTGAAGCTCTGATAATCACCTGACAACTAAATGTAATAGAATGAAACAATTCTTCATAAGCGTTCGGGTGTGTCGCAAGATAGCTCGAAGATTTACGAAAGAAGCAACTCAACAAAAAGACAGTGAGTTGACATTTGAAAGAGGGGGTGGAGAGAGGAAGTAAATTAGGGAAATGGACACGTCAGAAAATAAATAAATAAATAAATAAACTTCTTAAAAAAGTGAAATATTTGGCGTAATTTTCAACCTTTTCAAATCTTGCGTAGCTGGGGGGAGTGTAGTATAGTATAGTATAGGGCACACACATCAATTCTGTAGGACTAAAGGCCTAGACTGTCGTGATTTTATGTCCTTTTTCCACCACCGTAGGATCATCATAACTCAATCAATCTCATCTAATCATACGGCTAGTATCAGCCTCATCATCATATACTCTTTTCTACCTTACCATACATTATTATATTTTATATAACCTAAATTAACTACAAAATTAAATAAAATACTACATTCGTTTATAAATAATTCTATTTTTCCAAAATTAAAATATAACTCATCATAATTAATAGACGAAAATTAGAATTTAGACCGATGCATAATAAAAGAAACAAATTATTATTTTTTTATAAGAATTTATTTTAACGAGGTATATATATATATATTAATAAAAATTGATTAATGGTCGAGTAAATTATTATATACTAAAATTAAAAAAGGGTTAAATTTTATAGAATTGGGTGAAAAACATGAGCTCACAAAGAGCATGGAGAATAAGAGGGCTTGTCCGATCCGGAGTTAACGTTGAGGGTCGGTCGTTGACCGTTCTTCACTTTCCTTTTTCTTAAAGGAAAAAAAGGAGAAAAAAAAAGGTTAATTTGGTAATTTCATACCCGAAATTCACCTTTTCCAATGAATATTTATTATATATATACATATCCCCATAGATGCAAGGGCCTAAGGTCGGGAGGGAGACGAGCTGCCTGTATTTCTCAGAGAAAAACAGAGATCTTTTTGGGCCTATTGGTAACTAGAAGAGACCCAATATTCAAATCTAATAAATACCCATTCTAAACGCCAATCAACAAGAACAAACCCATTAACCTTTTCCCTTTCTTCTTCTTCTTCTTCTTCCTCTGATCCGATCCCCATGCCATGCTCTGTTTTTTTCTCTGTTTTTCAGATCTATCCTCTGTTCCTTCGTTAAACTGACTCCATTTTCATCGACCCTTTTCTTCTCTTTCTCTTCCCCCAAATGGGTACTGGTTGGAGGAAGGCCTTCTGTACTACTGTTTCTCGAGATTCAGATTCTAATTCAGAGAAACAGAGGAGTTCCGGCACCGCTAATCCCAGTCCTAGAAGCTGTGTCCGATTGGGTTTCTTCAGCAACCCTTCTACTCCTCGACTGCAGTCTAATCAGCCACTGACTAGCCCTGGCCTTCGCTGTCGGACAACTCACGACGCTGTTGAGAAGTCCACCACGCTCCAATGCAAGACCTCTTCTTCCTCTGCTTCTACTCCCAAATCTGCTAAATCTCAACGAGGGATTTTGGGTTCAAATCCGTCTTCTCCTCGTTCCCCTCTTAAACTCTCGCTTTTCAAGAACAGTTTCAAGTTTAGAGTAAGATTTCTGGGGTTTTCTCTGTTTTTTTTTAGGGAATTTACGAATTTGACTTATGGGGTTTTTGTGTTCTGTTCTGTTTTCTCGAAACAGAGTAGCTGTGGAATCTGTTTGAGTAGCGTGAAGACGGGACATGGGACGGCGATTTACACGGCGGAGTGTGGCCATGCGTTTCATTTTCCTTGTATAGCCGCTCATGTCAGAAACCACGCCTCTCTTGTTTGTCCAGTCTGCAACACCACATGGAAAGACGTTCCTCTGCTCGCCGCCCATAAAAATCTGGGCCCACTGACCCAACATGATTCTAAACCCAAGATTCAGGATAAACCCATGATTGAATCTTCCCCCACAGCCTTTAAATCCAAGCCATTGGAATTCAGGTCCTACGATGACGACGAGCCCCTTTTGTCCCCCACCACCGGCGGCCGGATTATCCCCATCCCTGAAGCAGATGAGAACCAAGAAGATGTTGAGGAATTTCAAGGCTTCTTTGTTAACCCAAAGCCGCCTTCGAGTTCCGTCAAATCTTTAAATCAGAGGACCAATGTTCAGGTCCGACTCCTCCCTGAAACGGCGCTGATTTCATCCGGACATACCCACGAGACTTACGCGGTGGCTCTGAAAGTAAAAGCGCCACCACCGCATCCGGCCAGAAACAGAGCCAACGCGAATTTATTAGACCCATCCCGACGTGCGCCGATCGATTTAGTGGCGGTGCTAGACGTAAGTGGAAGCATGACGGGGCCCAAATTGATGATGCTGAAACGAGCCATGCGATTGGTCATTTCGTCGTTGGGCTCGTCGGACCGACTCGCCGTCGTCGCTTTCTCCGCCACCCCCAAAAGGGTGTTGCCGTTGAGGAGAATGTCGGCTCAAGGCCAACGTGCAGCTCTGCACGTGATCGACGCGCTGGTCTGCAGCCAAGGATCCAGCGTGGGGGAGGCTTTGAGAAAGGCCACAAAAGTACTCGAGGACCGGCGAGAGAAAAACCCGGTTGCCAGTATCATGCTTCTATCCGACGGCCAAGACGAGCGGATCCATTCTAATCAACGGCATTTGAGGAAGCACGAGTCATCCACCCGGTTCGCCCATATAGAAATCCCGGTTCACGCATCCGGATTTGGAAAGAGCGGCGGATACTGTCAAGAACCGGCGGAGGACGCCTTTGCAAAATGCGTTAGCGGGTTATTAAGCGTGGTGGTTCAAGATCTCCGTATTCAGCTGGGCTTCCAGACCGGCTCCTCTCCCGTCGTGATCTCCGCCATATATTCCTGTACAGGACGGCCTACGGTCTGCAGCTTGGGTTCGGTCCGGCTCGGCGATTTATACGCCGAGGAGGAAAGGGAATTACTCGTAGAATTGAAGATTCCGACATCGGCGGCTGGGACCCACCACGTGATGACTATGCAGTGTCTCTACAAGGACCCATCCACACAAGAAGTAGTGTATAGCCGAGAACAAGACATCCTCATCGCACGCCCAATAGCCGTCGGATCATCCGCTCCGAAGTTCGAACGGCTGAGAAACACGTTCATAACAACCCGCGCTGTTGCAGAATCCAGGAGATTAATCGAATACGAAGATCATACAAGCGCGCATCATTTACTGGCGTCGGCGCGTGCATTACTAATCCAATCAGGATCAACCAGTGCTGACGTGTCCGTGCGTGAGCTGGAAGTAGAGCTGGCAGAGCTCCAATGGCGAAGGCAGCAACAATTTGAATTACATCAGCAGCAGCAGCAGCAGCATATAATGACGACAACGCCAGTTAGGAGAGGTGGCGGCGACAAGGAAGGTCCGACGATGGTGGACGAAAACGGAGAGCCGTTGACGCCGACGTCGGCGTGGAGAGCTGCGGAGAAGCTGGCGAGAGTGGCGATTATGAAAAAATCGCTGAGAAGTAGAGTCGGCGATTTGCACGGATTCGAAAACGCCAGGTTCTAGAAGCTGTGGCGAGGACTGATTTCGAAAAAGGGTAAAAAACAGTACAGTAGAGAGAAGGATTTGTGGGGGCAAAGTGGGGTTTTCACATCATCATGGATTGTGTTCTGGGTTTCATGAATTCCATGCTTACACTCAGCTTTGTGTAGGTTTCATGTAGAGAAAGATGGGCCTTTTTGTTTTTCTTTTTATTCTTCTTTATTCAACCAAAAGTTCCACCTTTTCTTCTTTTTTATTTTATATATATATATTACTACTAATGATTCAATGATGGGGGCATTGGTAATATCAAATTTGGTCGGTTTTGAATTTGATGGCCGAGATTGGTGGGGATGGAATCCTACGTTGGTTGGAGAGATGAACGGAATATTTTTTTATAAGAGTGTGAGAAGATCGTACAAGGGAAAAGCCCTGAACAAGACAATATTTGCTATAATGGTGAGCTTGAGCTGTTACAAATGATATTAGAGCTAATTATTGAGTTGTGTGTCAGCGAGAATGCCAGACCCCAAAGGTGGGTGTAAGTGGGGTGCTAGCGAGGACGCTAGATTTTGAAGGTAAGGTATATTGTGAGATCCCACAAAGTCATTTCTAGCTGTGAGCTTGGACTCTTGCAACTTGTGGAGTGTTTTCTAACACTAGTTAGTAAGATGAAAAACACCCATTTAATTTATTACTAACAACAAAATACGTCTTTGCTATTGTACTGACTCATGTTTTGAAAGACTCGAATTATCTACCGTCATTACAAACGTGGAGTATGTGAAAAATAGACAATAATTTATAGCTTTTAAAACGTGACAGCATTTAAAGAAATTTAGCTAAACATAACTATAATTGACATGTATCACTAAAAAAACAAAAACAAAAATAGTGACATGAATTGTTTTCACGATCATTGACATATATTTTTTTAACGTTGTCATTGTAATATTAATTTAGGTAATTATCGATTAAATACTTGTCTAGAAACTATATTATTAATTAATTATATATTTTTAATTGATGTCGGCTGGTTTAGGTTTTTGCTAGAAATTTAAACGTGACAATGTTACATGTTTATGCAAATGATTGAGAATTAATTTTAAATATCTTTTGCTTTATTTTTAAAAAATATATATTTTCGTTATTAGAAGGTGGAAAATAGTTATTAGAATTCAATAATTATGAAAACATATTATTCTCAATACATGTGGGACAATAAATGCAATTATATACCAATTTTCATTTTAAAAATATATTTTGAATAATTTTTATATTTTATTAATAAATTAAGTGAGTATTTACACATCACTTGTATTGATTTGAAGCTATAACTGCTTCACTCAAATACCTAATTAAGAGTGAGTTGAGACGCGATAATAATCGCGTAACTTAATTGTAATATTGTTCCTTTGATTTGTACGTTTCCTTTCTTGACATATAAGACCGTACAATGTATCGGAATAGTTGGAAAGAAGTAAGGGAAAGCCTTGACCTAGTTAATACTCAACTCGGTAGGCCACATCCTTTTCTAATGGTCGGCCTTACTCCTCGACTTGGGCTGATTGAGTAAGGCCATTCTCGTTACCTCATGGGTGACTTGATTGGGCTTCGGCTTGTCTCGGCTGCCTGTATAACAACGCAAGCCCACTGCTAGCAGATACTGTCCGCTTTTGGTCCGTTACATATCGTCGTAAACCTCACAATTTTAAAACACGTTTACTATGGAGAGGGTCTAGCCCTACTCCAACTAGTGTCCCACACCATCCGGTGACGGGCTCTCTCCTACCATTTGTAACAGGTAACAGCTCAAGCCTACCGTTAGTAAATATTGTCTATTTTGGTTCATTATGTATCGCTGTCAGCCGGACAATACTGACTTTGGTATCTGACTCTGATACCATTGGAAATGGTCCAAGCCCATTGCTAGCAAATATTGTCCGCTTTGGCCCGGTACGTACGTATTGTCGCCAACCTTACGGTTTTTAAATGGTCTACTAAGGAGAAGCTTTCACACTCATTTCTATCGTCATCAACCTTACAGTTTTAAAATGGAAAGATTTTCACACCCTTATAAGAAAAACTCCATTTCTCTCTCAGCCAACGTGGGATCTTACAATCCACCTCCCTTGAGGCATAGCGTTCTCGCTGGAACACCGCTCAATGTCTAGCTCTAATACCATTGTAATGGCCCAAACCCACCACTAACAAATATTGTCTGCTTGATCCGCTACGTATCACCAACGTATCTGTTAAGGAGAGGTTCTACACCCTTATACAAATGATTCATTCTCATATCCAACCGAGGTTAGATCTCACAGATCGGCTATAGCTAGTTCGCCCCCCGAGAAAAAAAAAAATCCCATCTCCATTATATTGAACACTCTAACTAGAACATGATTATACCCATTTTTGCTACAAATCGGGTGGTTAAAATAAGATAATAGTAAAATATAACAGAACTTTTGCACAAGAAAAGCTTCAGCTTCACATGAGCATTGAAACTCAAACAGTTTTAAATTCACTAAATTACACTGATCTTGATCTGTCCATGTGATTCACTGAAACCATTGCAATCCCAATACCATTCAGAGTAAATTAATATCCATACTGACTGAAGAGATATCACAGAATGACAGAAGAATCAAGGATTATCTCTATATATTGAAGAAAATCAGTATCTTAATTACAAAACTTAACAACATTTCAGATACAGATGTGAATAATAATGCACAAGGAACAAGCCAACACAACGGAGGTATTAATCCAGAGTACTTACGAATTCGAATTCGAGATCACGACGAACCGAGCTGACTGAGGAGTTTTCCCCTTATTTTCAACACTGAAACTAAATGAGAGTTTCATATTACTTCTGGTTTTGTTCAACTTTAGCTCTGATCTTCTGTTCCAACACTGCTATCTCTGTCTCGAGGCTGAACATTCTATTTAACGCGTGCATATTCTCCAACGTCTCGCTTAATGTCCTGCTGTCGCTACCGTCGCATCTCAAATGCTGCATTGGACCATGAAGCAGCTTGTTAACTATACCACGACTAAGATCGTCCACGGCTCGTCGAGTTTTCTTTGGGATGTCATCACCCATCTTTGAAAGACATTTTTCGAGTTCAGCCATTCTGATTCTTTCTGCATATGCTCTCAGTTTCTTGATTGTTGGAACAGTCTCCAATGAATCCCTCCATGCTTCAAATTGTTTGGATTCTTCAGTGATAATTGATTGTGCTTCCATAGCTTTTCGAAGCCTATCCTCCTTATTTGCAGCAACTACCTCCTTAAGGTCGTCAACATTGTAAACTCGTACATTTTCTAGATCATTGATGCATGCTCCGACGTTTCGAGGAACGGAGATATCGAGGAAAAGCCTTAGGTCCCCAACATCATGCCCAACAGGGGGGAGATTCTTAACCTCCTCCTTTGTAAACAAAAGGCTTTCAGAAGCTGTGCTGGTGAATATCACATCTGCTTCAGCTGCACAACTAAGCATTTCGGTGAGCGGCTTGTAGATGATCTCAACATCCTTGATTTCCTCACGGATGGCTGTGACTCGCTCTTCCGATCGATTCACCACGACCATCTTTGTGCAGCCTTTAGCTACCAAATGTTTAATAACAAGCTTTCCCATCTTACCAGCTCCAATCACCAGCATTCTTGCAGTGGCATGTGAGGGTTCAGGAAGCTTCATTAAGGCCAATTCTACAGCAGCTGAACTCACAGAAACAGCTCCAGCAGCAATATTAGTCTCCGTCCTCACCCGCTTACCCACCGTGATGGCGTGCTTGAAAAGGCCACTAATGTTCCTTCCAAATCCTGCAACACCCTGCCCAACCTTGACAACTTGTTTAACCTGAGCAAGGATTTGGCCTTCTCCTAGGACAAGGGAGTCAAGGCCAGCTGAAACTTCGAAAATATGTTGCGTGGCATCGTTGTTATACAACAAGAACCGGTGCTGGCAAATTTCCGAAACCGGGATTCCACTTGTCTGAAAACAACCAGCAATTCATACAATTTCATTCTAACACATAACATCAAAATTGAAAACATATTCTTTCAGATGATACAATCCTTTTCTAAACTTTCAATAAACAACTATCTAGCATTGAAATTTTGACATAATGAAGACTCATCCAAATATTCATTATCTCTAAGCAGATGGCTACTAAGAGTTGAATCTATGACACATTTGGAAACATAAAAGCGGTGGAGATGCTTGAAAAGAAGAGAAAACAAAAGCATACGAGCATATTCTAACATGAACAAGGAGTTTTGAACAATTATGAATGTTAATATCAATGAAAACAACAACAGGACAGTTCATTTTCAGCTCCCGAAACTTAAAAGAAAACGAAGAGAAAAGAAGGAACCTTAGACATCCATTCAGTCACTTCTTTCACTCCACGATGCTGAGATAGAGCAACAACATATATCTCCATTCTGTTGCAGGTGCTAAGAACAGCTGCTTCTTCTATGTGGTTTAAGCCACAGAGCTCTCCAATGGCGCGAGGCCACTCTGCCTCAGGAATAGCCAGTTTTTCTCGCATTTCAACAGGTGTTGTATGAATACTAAGCCCAATCACAACAATGCTGCTTCTCTCCTTTGTATATCCTAATTTCCATACAGAGCAAACCCAAAATTTCAGTGAACTCTTCCAATCATATAGCATTTTCTAAAATTCTCAATCAGATACCCAAAAGCTAATCATGCAAGTTAAACATTGATGAATTGGGAATGTCGAAATTAGGATTCTAGAGCCGATTCAAGCAATAAAGTAGCAAAAAGGGGAAATACATACTGTCAGCAGCAGAGGTTTTGAGCTGTTCAAGCGCGGAGAGATTGGAAGATTTCGCCCGATCAATTTCATCATTCTGAACCAAAACATCCGATGAAGCAACCTCGCACCTCAAAGACGAAAACTCACTTCTCTGAAATGGGATTCTCCTGCTCCGAATGGATTTGCAGAAAAGGGGAAGGTGAGAAAAAGAGGAAGTCGCCGCCGATTTCAATAAAAGGGCTTCCAATTTGGTACCGGAAAAACTGGTTGAAACAGCCATGGAAAGGAAGCCCTAAACCCAATACGGCGAAGCGGAAGGAGAGGAGAGGAGTGGAAACCAAAAATGGTGGAGGTCGTCAAATGGGAAGAAGAAGTGGTGGAAGGTGGTTTGTGCAAGAAAATAAGAGTTGGTGGGTAGAAAAACAAAAATTAGGAATTGGGAATTGAGAAATTTGGATCAAATCAGAGAGAGAAAAAGAAAGGATTTGAAATTGAGATTGGGAAATTGAAGGATTTGCGATATCTCTGCGCTGTGATTGGCCGGTTGAACACACGCCTTTATCCACACTCATTTGCAGCCTCTATCTTCTCCCCCTCGGTATCACCCTCATAGCCTAGGGTTTTCTTTATAAATAAAATTATTATAATTAAGATTTCCAATTTATTACTTAGTCCAACGTACACCGTTCTTAACCCGGGTATGTTGTATCTAGCTGCATGTCTATTTCAATGCACAATCGTGATAACGAGTCTCAAAACACTGCAATTGTGATACTCGTTCGCTTATTTAACAGAGTAAAAGTGAAATTTTTCAATATCTACCGAAACCCTTTTGTTTTAATGGCAAATTTTGGAACTATCTTCTCCTTTCAATTTTTGTTGGAATTCCTATAAAAAAAAATCTCGTGTTCCTCGACGTGTCTGGGTGGCCAATGGTTAGACACACAACCATCGGTATCTAATATAAAAAAAAAAAAAAAAAAGTATTCACGTGGTTTCCTTTCTTACATAAAAATTATTATTATTTAATAAATTTTGTACGAAAATTACATTTAAACCAAGTGATTAAACTTATATAGTATATACACGAAAATTTTATTTTAACAAATAAATGAAATTTATGAATATATTATTATTATTATTATTATTATTATTATTATGAATATTTGATTTTGTAGTAAAGATAAGATATCAAAGAGATGGGAGTTTCCATATATGTGATAGGGATTGAATCATAGGATTTCATGGTCTGTGTTTGCCACAAGTTTCTCACAAACTCTTACGTGGACCCGACTGTGTCACTCACCTTTTACCTCAATTATTATATATTTAATTATATTATAAAATTTCTTTTGGAGGATCAAATCGTGAAGAATTTGTCGTGCATAAAACAGATCTGAATTACAGTCAGTTTAAAGACGGAATATACACAAAAATTATAAAGGAAGAGAATGAATATGCTTTTCTTAAGCCTAAAGTAGGGAACATTTAAACATAGACACGTGTATATAATAAAGAACATTATGATTATTGATGAACGTTGAAGATTTCCTTAAAAAGAAAAACTTTGGCTTAAAAAATCCTCATTTGGGTCCTCAATTTAGCAAAAATTGAGGTGGATTCCAAGTTATAGTTGTTGTTGTCCGATCCCATTTTCTTGTTTCATGACATTCACGTTTCTGGTTCTTTCAATTTTTAATATAAACATGTCCTGTTTTTCATTTTTTTTTAATGTTTTTTAAATTTGGTAGAAATTTAGGAAACTACCATGTATTTTTCAAAAGTATTACCATTGTCCAAATATCTTCAAAATAATAATAATAATAAAAAATTATATAAAACAATAAAATTTTAATGACTATCCATTTTCAGAAAAATAAAGTTGACTTTATCCCAATTCTTCCTCGGATGTCTTAATATCATATAAGAATGGTGAAGAAAAGTTGAATCTCCCATCTTAAAAGGAGAACAGTTCAAGTGGAAGAAGCTGAGTTTGCTAATATGGTATAATCGACGATAGCTTCAAAAATGGAAACAATGGTATCGTATAGTTGAGGGAGACTGCTTTTCGAGAATAATTCTATCTTCGAAATTGAGTTTATTTTTCATAAAATACAAAGAAATTAGAGGACGACAGACGGTGTGTCTTATTTGAAGGGAATATGCTTTTTCGAAAGCAGTAGGTATGATTATCGGGCTCTCTCCTCGTTTCGCCCGTTGGTCCATTAAGTAGGATAGCTATTTTCGAGCTTCGCTTGCCCATGTTGGATGATGAGAGTCCCACATCGGCTAATTTAGAGAATGATCATGGGTTTATAAGTGAGGAATACTAACTCCATTGGTATGAGGCCTTTTGGAGAAGCCCAAACCAAAGCCATGAGAGCTTATACTCAATGGATAATATCATACTATTGTAGAGAGTCGTGTTCATCTAACCGCCCATTCTACCCCTACCCTAACTTGCATGGTATACCATCAAAGATGGTCGTGGGCTTTGCAAAAAGAACTGGGCCAATTCAAAATGGTGAGATGGGATGGGCTGGGCCCAAAACCCAAATGAAAACCAAACTGGGCCTTTACTATGGGCCTTTTTCTAAATTCGAATTTCAAAACAATACTACAAATATTGAATATTAATTTTATTTTTTATTTTTATTTATTTTTTAAATTAAAAAGAAGACAAAATTTTTGGAATTCCAATTTTTTTAAATGAATTTTGATTGCTTATGAAGTACAAATTTGTAATTTTGCATCAAATAAGAATATAAATACGTAATGACAATTGCAGGAATTTTTAAAAAATAAAACTGCAATATATATATATATATATATATATAACTCGCCTAACCCAATAAAAAAATTTGTAGACTTTTCAAGAAAAGAATAATTTAATTTAATTTAATTTAATTTAATTTAATTTTGTTGCTTTGGGGCCCAATTTTTCCAATTCCACCAACAATGAAAGTGACAGAAACCTACAGGCCCAAACCCAATAAAAACCTTTTTATTTATTATTTTCTAAAAAAAAAACTATTTATTTTAAAAAGGAACTAAATAAATAACCTTTTAAATTCCTTTTAGATTCAAATTAATCGTCGTATTTAATTATTTAAAGATATATATAATTGACATTTAAATGATATTATTATTATTATTATTATTCTTTCTATTTTTTTTTTTTTTGTGTAAAAAATAATTAATGAATAGAACAATTTTGGGTAAAAAGGGAGGAAATTGGTCAAAACCTAATGGATTGGTATGGATATGACAATGGGAGGAAGCATGCTTCCGTATTGCTTTTTGCCAATGACCAAGTCCTCATTCGTTCCAAATTGATACACATACCTAGTTGTTTTAAACTCAAATGTCATATGGTTCTTAATTTTTTTCTTCTCGAGTCATTTTTATTGGATAATTTGTTGTTCATAATGATTGCGTATTTGAAGTCGTAGTAAAACTTAGACCAACGACTTTCAAACTTCTTTCTTCCTTATGACATGTCTGGTAGACGTGAGTTGCTTTTTCGATTTACAATTTTCGAATGTTTGACAATGATTCATCACGATTATAAGTTACAGTAGTAGATGTTCGTCACTATCAATTATCACATGTTAGCATCATCATCATCGTTAACTTCGTGCTGACATTGATAATTCAATATTCCACAAAAGTTACTTTGAAGTTTGACCATAGAAAGAGAGCACCATCTTTCTCAAATGCCTCTATTGGAAGATCTCATTGGTTGGGTTGAGTATAAATGTGGAATCCAATCCAATTTATTATAGTGGAACCTTTTTAGTTTTCCTCTCATATATTATAATCTCTATCTTCACTTCAAGGCAAAGATACAAAGTTAATCCTAAGGGTTGCCCTAGTTTTGATGCCTTTCAAATTACATTACAAAATAAAACATACCCTTCTTTCCGTTCGATAATATATACTACTGTAATACTAGAAATTTTTCTGATCGTTTTACGAGAAATGTATAGTAATATCTCGAAGGAATGCAAAAGTGATAGCTGATAAGTGGCATGACTCGTTCTTATCCAAATTAACTTTGATTGACTTTCGTGTCAATGGGTGTGTGTGGGAGAGTGAGTGGTGAATGAAAGACCAAAAAAAAGACAAAACACTAGGTGTTTTTTTTTTTTTTTTTTAATGAAGTGGGGTATGTTCCAAACAACAAAATAATTGACATAAGTGAGTTTTTTTGAATAAAAAAAGACATTCCTTTGTGTGGGTCGGTTTGAAATTGATATTATTAAGAGAAAAAGAATAGAAAAGAAAGAAAAGCAATGATCTTTGGTTGTAGTAAGATGTAAGAAGACAAGAAGATGGCTTAATTTGTCAAAAACCCTCCATACCCTAAGGCCTTCCTCATATGCCCTACAAATGGCCACTTTTGTTCCCTAAAAATGGCCTCCCACTTGACCACCCTTTAACACAAAACCCACTGCCACAAACAAGCCTGTCGGAGAGCCCTAAAAGGGCAAAGACCCAATAATATATATGAAAAAGAAACATCTTTTGTTCTAGGGCATGCAAAGTAATGCTCCAATTCAGAAACCCTTTTGTAAAGGCATTGCATTACGGGTTCTGATGGATGATGTCCTTTCTAAATTGGCATCTTTGAATTCTACGTGATGTTTCTTCTTCATATTGTGTATTGTATGAAGGATTTTGTAGAGATTATATGAGTTTGTGGGGTGTCGCTATGCATGGAGGAGAATATTGTAAAGATGAACAATAATAGAGACCAATGAAGGCATCGTGGTGTGGGGTCTTTGTTTGTGTTTGTATGAACTCAAAAAAGGGGTCAAACCAAAAACATGAACCCTAAATCAAGGGAAGAAAGTTAAAGCATCTTGTAACTTCAAAGGAATCGAGCTATGTATTGGACTTTTGTTATTGTTTTGTTTCGTTTCGTTCTGTAATTATGGGTTATGTTCATGAACTTTAAAATTTGTTTCGGTTTGGTCTATGATTGAATCTTGAAAAAAAGAAGCTTAGACATGTGTGTCACTGTTTGGTTCTTCAAATCACTCAATTTAATATTATCTATAATCTACATTTGAGACACGTGAATTCTATATCTTAGGTTAAGATTGGAAGATTACTTTCAAGGGTTTAAGAGATTGGTCGGCGTCTAAGATGTACGTGTTTGTCTGAAGTTCAAATTTACAAAGTTAATTGGTATGAGTTTTTTTCTTTTAAGTGTGTAATGTTACGGTCATGCTTGTTCAATAAGTGCTATCTTTGCGAGTCTCGAAAGAGTGCAATTGTGACACATAGTGTCACAATCTCACTAAGAGAAAGTAGATTGTGACTCTCAAACATGGTCGAATGGGCGCCTATTGAGGGTCACCCTTCGCCCCTTCTCAGTCTAAGTGAGGTTGTGACACACTCTCCCACTTAATTTAGTCATCATCTTCGATACACTACAAGGGACACAATCGTTATCGTCATTGTGACACACAACACAAACATTTAGAAAGTTAGTTTGTCTGAATTTTTTTTTTTTTTTTTGAAGTGTGCAATGTCACGGTTATACTTGTCTAATAAATACTACCTTTATGAGGCTTAAAAGAGTACGATCGTGACATACAGCATTACAATTGAATATGAATATAGATGGGACTAGGGTTTCTTTTTTGAAAAAAAAAAAATAATTATATTAAAGAAAAGAAAAAGGTGGGCCAGAGCACTAAAGATTCCATTATTACCACCAATGGCAACGGCTGAATGGGACGGTCGGATTTGGTCGCCTTTGTCTGATATTTTGTTTCTTAAAGAATGTTTCTTTTCCGGCAAAAATTACTCTTTTTTAGCTACAATTTCCAACCTTAACACGTGTCCTCTTCCCATTGGCCACTTATCTTTCCTTTTAAAAAATGTCGTGCTCCGTTGCCACGTCGGATTAATGTTCCCAATTTCCATCCTAAACTATGATATTCCATTTTGATTGGACCTCATTCAATTTATATCATTATTTTTATGGGATTTTTTTATAATAAAATTAAAAGAGACTAAAATAGGAATAAATTAAATATAAAATAATTATATGCATCTGATTCCTTTGATTAAAATTCTTAATTTTAATTAAATGGTCCTAATTAAAAGAATTAAAGTTAGGAAAGGGTCCCATTAAGTTCTTACTAAATCAATATATTCTAATACACATTTAGGGAAGATTCCTCTTGGGAACTACACCCTATATCCATCCATACTTTATAATATATACTTTTTATATATATAAAAAACTTTATAATATACACTTGGGGAAATTTCCCATATTTTGAATTAAGGTATTCCAATTACAAAAAGGAGATTCTCTAACCTCAAATTTAATTTCCCACATATAAAAGTGCAGTATGGAATATATAATTTATTCCGAGCATAAAATGATTGTATAGAAAACATACGCATGAATGATTTCGAGTCGGGTGAAAGGACAAATTGTTCGAGAGAATCAATCTTTTCCCATGTAACATCCTAGACTCTGCGCATGACCCGAATCGTTCTCCCTACTCGAACCCATGCTCTCGACCTCGACTGACCAACCGCTCGCGCCACGTGGCAGCACATGAGCGTGCATCCTTCTTCTTCAGGTGTGTGTGAGACGCATTTTACAACTTTGAGAGAAAGCTTGAAAGGAAAAGCTTAAAGAGAACCATATATAGTAACGATGGGCTTGAGTTGTTATATCTCATTTCTACCGTGTTGTATCAATTCGAAACAGTGATACTCTCGTAATAATGAAGATAGCTATGTTCAGGAATAGAGTAGGATCGGAGATAAAAAAAAAAGAAAAAAGAAAAGGACCCTTGGAGAGGGCAGGTGTACCTTAAGAAAAAGGGTAAAGATTTGATATTGAAGGCATGATATAGGGTTGAAGATATGAAGAAAGAAACATTTAGTACAGTACTTATTTGGGGAGAGGGGAAGGTGTCCTTTATCCTGCCCACTTTGAGGGGTACCCCTCCACTTAACTTATCCAAAACTGAGAGATATCAGTACCAAATGTACGGCACATTGACCCTAAAGTCCTCAATTTATTATTATTAGGTTAAAGACAATAACTTCCAAGCCCTCTAGGGTAAATTCCAAGTACAATTTAGTTTGTACGAGATCCTTCTTTTTTCTTTTTTTAAAGTATTTCCACAAATAATGCTCGTTCGTCTATTTGATCGAGTCAACTGGACCTCGACATTTCACGTGTGACCGTCAGGTGATGACAAATTTGTCGTGGAGTTCAGGTGATGGAACAAGGTACGGGTACATCTCTTCTTTCTTGAAATGTCTCAGCTACCATGTTGGTCAACATGTCTCGAACTTCCACACCAATCATTTGTGCTTGGATGCCAGTGCTACATGACCTAAATAATTGGTATATTTCGTCGAACTATTTGAATCTTTTACGGTACGTTTGTTGAACTTATTATCTTGAGAATTACTCGAACAATCTACTTTTTCTCTTTCAAAGATAAATTTGTTCTTCGTATGATAATGGTATTTTTAAATATCAAAAAGATCATATTTATTAGACTAACATATTTACGATTTAATCTGAGAATCTATCATGTGTCATGCACGTTCGAAAGTTACCGTATACTCTTCCATCTGATGGAGGAGTTTCAATCAAAACGGGTAGACAACTGCCCCAGCCGCAGTTGACGTTCACTTGCTTCGTTTGCCGTCCGTTAAAATGATCACACCATCCTTCGGCTGTAAACGCGAGTATCCATTTTTCTTAAGTGAAGTCTCTGGGATGAGCGCGTCACTCGCCACCTCTTTCAACAATTTCCCTTCCTTTTACCATTTTCAAACCAAAGCGAGGTTGATTTTCTTATAAAGATTTGACCTTCACTATTTTGCTTATATCATTGAGAAAACTCATCCGTTATTAATAAGAAATATAGGTATGGTGAGATTTTACGTCGATTGGGGAGAAGAATGAATAGCAAGAGTATAAAACCTCCCTAGCAGACACATTTTATAAACTTTGAAGGATAAGCCGAAAGGGAAAGCTTAAAGAGAACAACATGTGATAGTGGTGGACTTGGGTTATTACAAATGGTATCAGAGCCAGATACTGGACGATATGTCAGCGACGAGGCTGAGCCCTGAAAAAGAGTGGACACGAGGCAGTGTGTCAGCGAGGACGCTAGGCCCTGAAGAGGAGTGGATTAGGAGATCCCACATTAGTTGGGAGAATAATGAAACGTTTTTTTATAGAGTGTGGAAACGTCCCCTTATTTTAAAAACTTCGAGGGAAGGCCCGAAAATACAAATATTCTCGAAATACAAAGGTTAAAAAGAATGATATTTGAAGGAAGGAAGGAGGAAGAGGAATGAAGATAGGGTTAGTGGTGGGTATTGTGTGGAGGTGAAAAGAGAGGGCTCAGAATCAGAGCCACACCTACACACACTGCTCATAGTTCTTGTCATCAAACAACTTCACATCCCCACATATAATAATTGATATTAGCTTCATTTTGTTTCTTCACAAACAACCAGGCCCCCCCTCCCCCCACCCATCTCCTTCTTCTTCTTCTTCATCAATAATAATATACCCTTTCTCTTTCTTCTTTTTGCATGAGAGATGAACCCTCCATGCATGAGAGCTTAAACGAGCAAAAACTTGAGCGAATACAAATTAACCAAACCCTAAAACTACAAATCTACTCATATATTCGTTGAGGATGGTTAGGAGATGAGTCCCACATTGGTTAATTAGGGAGTTGATCATAGATTTATTTATAAGTAAGGAATACATCTCTATTGGTTAGGAAACTAAAAACAAAGCCACGAGAGCTTATGTTTAAAGTGGACAATATCATACTGAGTATCTATCTTTTTGAAATTTGAATAGAAAAAAAAAAGAGAGAGAGAAAAGCAATGCCTTTTTTGGGATTGTACAAGTTCTTACCTGATATGGAAAGAAACCCATAACAAAAGTTTGGCCAAAGCCACACATACATACATTAGATTCCTTTCGATACAAAGCCTCTCAAACAACCGACAACCTACCACTCTCTCCCTTTCCTTTCTCCTTTTTTTTAACATACTTAATACTATATTATGGACATTACATACCAAAATAACCTAATGCTTCCCATAATAATGACCCAACTTATAATATATATATATATTACACACAAGACAGAGAGAGAGAGTCTCTATATTCACTTTGGTTCGTAAAATTTTAACATCAAAAAGTTTTACTAGATTTTCTATGCTCAAGTTGGACGTTTTTTTGTGCAAATAGAGTTTGGTTGCTCGGGTTGAGTGATAGTGTACATTATACAAGAATCTACCTTCATTTTTCTCATAATTCTTAAACAATATAATTTGTCAAAAACATGAACCTGGGATTTAAATTTTTTTTTTTTTTTAATATGCTACTTATGATTGTTATTTAAATAATGTGAAGATAGGAAAGATTAAAATGAATGAAATTAGAAGGATAATTGATCCTAAATTGAAATACATAAGAAATTAGGAATTTATTAAAAGTATAGAACGAAATAGCCATTGGCCCAAACTGATAATTTAACCCCAAAAAAAGAAAATGAAGAAAGTAGTGATTTCTACAACAGGTGGGGTCGGTTAAATAAATTGGGTTTTCAGATCAGGATTCCTCGGGAGGGGGCAAAAATTAGAAAGAAGGAAAAATTACAAAGAAGAAAAGGAGAACTGAGACCTTAAGGAACAGTAGTGTGTGCTGCAGTGGGTATGAGAGGGTCAGTTTCATGATTACTGCACAAAATCTGCTCCAAATTTGTCATCTTTTTCATACTCTGAGTTTCATCTTTACCGTTTTCACTGCTACGAAGATTTTCTGAAGAAGAAGCTGAAATTGGCAGCAATGGCGGATTGCAATTAGAAGAAGCCTTTGTTAGTTGCATCGCTCTTTCAACTTGAACCATCCAATCTGTTGTGCAAAGTACATAAATCATCATCACAGCGCATGAACCTTGAGCCGCAAGCAATCCAATCCACAGCCCTGCAAATCCCAATTTCACCACAAACCCCATCAAAATCGCCACCGGAAAACCCACCAAATAGAACGACCCCAAATTTATGTTTGCTCCCGTCGTTGGCCGAGCACTTCCTCTCAACACACCGCAGCCGGTGGTTTGTGGGCAGTTTCCCAGCTCACAGAGCCCCACAATCGGCAATGCCACCGCTGTGAGTTCCAAAATATCGGCGTCGTTGGTGAAAAATCTGCCCCATTTGTGCCTCATCAAAGTGGTAAACACCATGGCCGCCACGCCGAGTGCGGCGGCGCAGGCGAGTGAGACGATCATGGAAATGCGAGCTTTGGCTGGTCGATTTGCCCCTAATTCGTTTCCAACTCTGGTAGAGACACCAAGGCTGAGAGAGGAAGGGAACACGTAGACCAAAGAAGTGGTTTGAATCAAAATCCCCATTGAAGCAATTGTGGCCTTGGGATTTCCTAGAAGCCCACAAAGCATTATCATGAATTCGTACCACCACCATTCAAGGCAAACAGAGACACAAGTGGGAATTGCAAGAGAAAGCAGAGGAGCCCATCCATGGAGGCAATCCACACTTGGAGAAACCCAAGAATCCTTGTAAACTCCAGAGAAGTAAACGAAAGAAGCAAGGAACAAGAAGACGTTCAAATTGAACCAAACCATGGCAATGGCCACTCCGGAAATCCCCATTTTGAAATGCACAACCAGAAGGAAATTCAGGGGAACATGGAGCAAAACAGAGAGAGCAGAGCAATAAGTCAATGGGAGGGTAATGCTTTGAGTTCTCAAGTAAATTCGAAGTGGGTGAAGAAGGGAGAGGAAAATGAGGTCCGGAATTGAGAAGAGGATGAAAGTTTGAGCGACGGTAGAGATTTCCTCATCTTGGCCACACCATAAGAGGATTCTCTTCATGTTGAGCCACATGAAGGAGATGGGAACAGAAGAAGTGAGTAAGAGGAGGACAGTTCTTTGAAGCGTTATGCCAAGGAGTTTCCATTGCTTAGCTCCATAAGCTTGGCCGCAAATGGGTTCCATCCCCATGGCCAACCCAGAGAGAACAGAGTAACCAGTGATGTTAGCAAAGCCAATCGAGAGGGAACCCCCTGCAAGTTCAAGCTCTCCAAGGTACCCAAGAAAAAGCATGGAGATCATAGCTCTAGAGTACAAAAGCAGCCCTGTAACCGCTGTTGGACCAGAAATCTTCCCTATTTCCTTCATTTCTTCCACAGCCTGAACAAATAACGAACAAAAAAACACAAAGTTGAAAACTTTAGTAAAGAAAGAAAACAATTTCATTCTGGGGTCGAGGAGATTCTGTTTATTAGTACGAAATTACCTCAGAAAGAGTTGGAAATGTATGAAGCTGAGCAAGTTGATCATCGGCAGGTTTGAGAAGATTGTTATTATGAAGATTACTACAATTAATATTGTCCAAATTCTTGTTGGGAGTAGCAGTCATGAGGTTGGTTTTGGTTTTGTAGTTAGGAGGAGATGGTTTTGGGTTACACATAGCTCTACCTATACCTTATTAGCTACCACAATCTTCTGTTCTAATTCCTTCTTCTATCTGATATCTGTATTTGAGGGATAAAATAGATAGATATAAGACTGAGAGTAAATGACTCTCTCTCTCTCTCTCTCTCTCTCTCTCCTCCTCTTCTCTCTCTCCTCTTCTCTGATATTTGTGTGTATTTCTTTGTAAGAGCTTCTCGAAATGGAATGATGAGAGTGAATGGGAGAATGGGTTTATATAATAAATAGAGGGATTGCCACCCCACAAAATTTCCTGCCGTCCTATTTTCGAACGTGTCTCTATAAATCAACGACAGTTTACAAGAAAGAAAAGGTTAGGGGCCGACTGTCCTTCTTAAAAGCCTTCATCAACTTTTCGACCCCATTAGCACAAAATCATTCCATCACAAGAACAAACAGATGGGATATGGGGGAGCCAAGAATTTCAAACCTCTTTTATCTTATCTTGAGGTACAAGTGAAGGCAATTGAAAATTGAAAAGGATTATTTTGAAACCGCCACAAACCCATTTGGGAAATTTTATTCAATTTGTGAGTAGTGGGAATTAATATTCATAATGGGAAACTGAGAGGATAATCTTTTTTAACACTCCAATGTCTTGTGGTTGAGTTTTGAAAATATGGCTGAAAGGGATAAAAGAAACTTATCTTGTAAAGTCAAGTGGACGAGGAGTTCGAGAAACAAAATTCTTTGAAATGACAGGGAGCATATAAACTGGTGGTTTATATTTTTCTTTTGGGGGTGCTTTCTCTGGAAGATTACTGGCTTATAGCTTCTATCATCTTCGTAGGCAAAGGAGATGTTTGCATGTTCAAAAGCAACATGCATGTCCGATTCTTGAACAACCCATGTGGGAAATCATCATATCCATTATTACAACCACAACTCCATGTGTCTGTAACAATTTCAACGAAAAAAATCGATAAAGTGGTTCGACTGTTATCGATCTTGGTCAAGAATGAAGGGGAAAAGAGAACAAAATATGTTCTGAAACAACTTTATCCTTGATATTCTGTGGTGACGGTTCGTGTTGTTCTTCACAGATTTTGGTTTGGTCGTGGGGATGAGATAAAAAGGAGTGAAGGATGTGGATTGGGAGGAATAATATTTAACATATACTTGAAATGGGTTAACATCTGCACTCCATTTGCTCATTTGGACCTATTATTATTCCAGGTGGGTAACTTGGGCTTAGAGCAGATAAACCAAGGGAGGAGTAGTGAATTTCTCAGGGTCAAATCCACCACAGGATGCTTAGAAATGCAAAAAGAGGAAGGAAAGGGGTGGGGGGGGGAGAACTGTTTGCCATCTTATTTGGTTGGTTTTAGAGGATTAAATAGAAACAGGATTCTTCATGGGTGTGGTGCTGCAAGAGGGCATAAGAATGGGACCACCTGATGGTATGTTAATGGGGAAGGTGACAGTGGAATGGCTGTATGAAGGAGCAGATGGGAGAAAGGGAACACACAGATTTAGGTGCTCCAATTACAACCATTAAATATGTATCCCTTTTCTCCCTACAGAGATGAGTCTGTCTCTCTAGAGGGAAGAGCAGCTGGGGGACTGTGTCCTTACCTGAGGCACAGAACCCTATCATCACCACCCCCAGCCACCCTCTGAGCAGCAACAGCAGCAGCAGCTGTTGCACAAGGACCAGTTTTTCCTTCGTATAGGATATTACATCTCTGAAACTCATAACACAATCCAATGTCAGATCCCATGTGTCTTTGGCTCTATCAGTTGATATGGGTGAAAGGTAAGTATCAAGCAACAGAACCCTCTGGACAAAAACAAATAAATTCGAGTAAGAAAAGATTTAAAAAAAAAAAAACAGGTCGGTAAGTACACTACAGATTGAATTTTTTTGCAGTTTGGGGAAGCAAAATTGGTGGGGGGAGGGGTCCATAAAATTCTAGATCCCAAACAGGATTGAAGCAAAAGAAGTTGAGAAGCAGCAAAATGTATCACATGTTGATGCCCATGCACTTGTTCCCTTCCTCATCAAATCAGAAAGCAAATTAATCAATACCAAGTTGTTGTAATGGAGATCATACAGAATTTTGATTGGCATCATGGCAAACAGGTAATAATAAATGCCAAAACAAGTTTCTCGAAAACGATCTGCAGAAGTTGACAGGACAGAAACTTGACACCAATAATAAAGATTATACCCTTCCAGACACTGGAATAGATTCACCATCGTTCCTCCATACCAAGCTCTCTTCGTTCTTTTCAATTGAAAATTTGATTCTATCACAAGATTCTAAACATCTTATTAGACCTAACATCTCCTTTCACCACCATGAAGAAAAAATGTACTTAACTGGATACCACTCATGCTTTCTTCATCAATGGCAGTATCTTTTCTGGAATGAAAATGTATTAATTGTATTCCCACTGTGTTTTCTGAATTCAAGCACTGATTATGTTATCCCTTAAAAAGAATTTTATTCTGTAGTTATGCTCTCTCCATTTAAGATGGCCAAAGAACAAAGGAATATTACCCTCCAAACAACCATTTCATGATACTTCTCATCATACATTTCAGGAAGCATAGCAAACCACATTAGTTGGTCAATGGAATCAAACATGGGGAACTTATTCTAACGTGTAGATGCAAGATCAGAGAGAAGCTAAAATGAACATTTAATAACAATAAAACCAATTTATCCAAGCATACTGTCGCTCAAAATCGCTTGAGCTTTCTTTAACAAATTAACTAAAAGCATAAAAGAAATGTCCCCATCAGGGTTTCAATCAGCGCAATGCACTAAATAACTGTTGCCCACCAAGCACATTCCAGCATACTCATACAGAAATTCATGCACAAATGAATGAGAATCCAATACATTGTGATTGAACCACCAACGCACTAAATATTGGCTTAGAAGAAAATGATACTTCATATGGAATAATTCCCAATCAGAAGCATTACCTTCGTTGGTAAGAAACTAGTCCTCAGAGTAATTTTGGAATCCACAGCTCAGGCTTCCCCACTTTTAACGCAAAAATTGTCATAAAGCAACATTTCCATGAGGTGGGACTGATGTTCATAAAAGCAAATTCCTCACTGTTTGCAGATAACTTGTCTCTCTCAGCATTTGGTGACAGCTAATTCCATAATTATCAATGACTAGCCAGTATGTCTGCTTAATCAATATCTTGTTTTACCTCATCTGTCGCTTACTAATATAAAGCACCCATCAATGATCACACCAGCGCACCCCCAATGTATAGACCACACCTCCTTCCTACTGAAATCTACTAAACAAGCTTTTCCAAACCCAATGCAATTTGCATCAAAATTCAGATCAATTATCTTGTTCATCATGGATGAGATGCACAGCAACCAAGCTTTTTAAATATTCTGACAATCAACTAAGGGAACTTTTTAAAAGGAGAAACCCTGTATAAACAGAGTCTCATAAGGTTTATTTAAAGCTGTTTACAAGTCTGTAGGATGAGTTGAACGGATTTCCAATGAGATGATAAGTTCTATAAAAGAAAAAGAGAAACGGATATAGCTGATTACCTCATGTGAGGGTTCTGGGTTTCTGAGAACTAGACCGAGGAAGAGCCAAGATGGCAATGAGGCCACTTGCAAAGGCTGCAAGTGCTGCCAGAGCAAGAGCTGGAGAGTTCCACCACCAAACAGCTGATCCTATGGTCCACATCTCAGGAACACCACAACCTATTATCAGAAACAATAAAATTAGTGAAAAAGATAACTACAAAATGGTTAAGAAAAAAATGGATGGCAAGTTAGTAATAGCATTCTACCACCATTTGTTGTTGTGAGAGCAAATATGGTGATTGAAATTGTAACCACCCAAGTCCACCGCTAGCAGATATTGTCCGTATTGGCCCGTTACGTATCGCTGTCAGTTTCACAGTTTTAAAACCCATTTGTTAGGGGGAGTTTTCCACACCCTTATAAAGAATATTTCATTCCCCTCTCCAATCGATGTATGATCTCACAATCCACCTCCCTTCGGGTTTAGTGTTCTCGCTGGTACACCGCTCGATGCCTAGCTTTGATACTATTTGTAACAGCCTAAGCCCACCACTGGCAGATGTTGTCCGCTTTGGCCGGTTACGTATCGCCATCAGTTTCACGGTTTTAGAACGCGTCTGCTAAGGAGAAGTTTCCACACCTTATAAAAAATGTTACATTCTCCTCCCAGCCAACCTCGGATCTCATAAATAGGTTTACTAATATTAGATGAATTAGTTAAAAGAATTTCTTAATACTAGATGATGCAATCCCTCCACTGGTAAAATAATTGGGTTGCAAGTACAACTGCATATGCAACATTTTCAGGACATGACATGCACTAGAGACTAAATGCTTGACTTTTATTATTTAAATAAAAAGAAGAGAAAAGGGAAAAAAAAAAAAACTCAAGTGCAATCCCAAACAAGCTTCGAGTCTTCAGAATGTCTCATGCAATTACTGTCTCTCAACAAAGTAACCAGCCCCACCCTGCTGTTCTGTTCGGAAGCAGACAGAAGCACAATGTATGGGACCAAGAAAATAAATGGCTTTGTGAAACATAATTATCCCGCAGAATTGCTATACTGTTTTTATCTTTAAGCCACAGATGTAAAACTAGACCACATATTTATGAGAAGAACGGTCCCTTCCTCAAAATTTAAATTGAATCATGTGGCATATGTTTATGACAAAAAAAAAAGTTCAGCTAAGATTAAAATGTTTTACTACTATGGCCTTCAAAGTCTACCATATCTTACAGATCAAAATATGTTCCTGACAATGTTACCTAAGGCAACAGCCAAATCTTTCAGCTGGATTGAATCCTACAGAGAGGCCCACTAACAACTAAAAAGCTTTGAAGAAACAACAAAATGTTATGTCAAATCATTTTATTTCGATTACCATCCATTACATATTGGATAGTGAGTCCAGGACTACAGATAGATATGGACGAACTCTAATCCTCTCCCTGTGATCTCTTCCACATGGAAATGTATATCATCTGCATCTCTAAATCTTTTCCCAAGACAAAAGGCAAAATTGACTAACGGGGATATCCACAACTGGATTTTCAAGAGAAGTTTGTCTTAGTATGTCCCTGAAAAAGGCCAGTCCAAAATTGACAATCTTTCTCATTTAACAAAATCAAACGATTAAAGACGGAGCGCACGAACTGTAACGTTCCTTCATTATTTCAAAATAAAACCTTCAGTGTTTTCCTTCTTGCAGATACAAGTTGAGAGGACTCATGTTTTCCCATGTTAACTGCACTTATATCCCTTCCAGCAATAGAAGGTTCCATGCATTTCGTCAATGATTTTGATAACAGTGAGTATTATTTATAGATTAACTTGTCCCTTTGATGTTGGTTGATATTGTGCATAGCTTCTACATAATATGAACAAACACTTCTAGTTTTTCATTTGAAGAAGGCAACATCAATCCTGCCTTGATCAGGTTGTAAAGATACAACACGCGAGGAGTTCATGGCATATTGAGCACTGTAAGTAATCTGCAAAGAGCTATTCCAATAAACAAATAAAAGTGATGCTTAACTGGACCTCCGTCATGCGTCATCACAAACTGATTAATTTAATGTAGATTAAAATTTCCAAATCCAATATGACATACAAGTAAATTTATCCTTGAAATCTCCATGTTTTCATCTAATGGCAGTAGTATTTGTGCTAAGACAAGAAAGAAGGGGCAAAAAGAAGTAAGATGAAACATGTGCGACCACATTTTATACAAGAAAGGAACTGCTACTGCCAAAGGGGCACCAAATCAATGCAGCTGATACAATACTATTTGGTGGGAGATCATGACGTAATGACCAAGATAGTAAGAAAACCAGCACCCACTTTCTGCCCAGCTTCTCCATAAGTAATGAAGCTATTCCAAGGACAACAGAGTTACACCAAATGCTCCCATTCGGATTCCAGAACTATAACTCTGTCCTTCATTTGGCTTGCCACCATAAAGCTCTCTACCCATCCAAGCAGTATTAAAAAGAGAATAATTATAACTGGAAACCATGCCATCCTTGTCAAGGAACTGACAAGCAAAATTACCCGCATATACCCAGAGAGGTGCTAAAAGTCCAAAACCAAGGAGGACCTGTCCCTGGAAACTAGAGGTTGCTCTTGAGCTACTAATACACTAAAATATGTTCTAATTGCAATGAACACCATAAAAATCAAGAAAGCTGACTTCACAATTAACGGAACATTCAGAGTTAAGAGTAAACGGCAAGAGATTGTACCAGGCATCAAAGATCCAGTGGCATACCCAAAAACATTACCAGTGGCGATAAATAGAGAAAAATAAGCATTTGCCACCCGATTCCTTCAATAATCCTTACCTAGCACAACATTAATTTTTTGAAAACATAAGTGTCTCAAGGTCCACACAACATAAGAGCCTTCTTAGGTTTAATAGAATATGTCACAGCCACAAGCAGGTACCACAAATGATCGCTTTGGTTAGAACAATAAACTTTCAAGATTCACATTAATTTATCATTACAGAACAAATATTTTATACGCGACTATAACTTGTTAAAACCTTCTGCAGTTTGGCACAGTTAAAGAATTTAAACTCCCTTGGTTTTATGGAATCGCGATTTCTACCTTAAGTTTTTCTGACTACATACAAAAATAATGGAACAAGCGGGGAAACTTAGAGATTAATAATGGCATACATTGGAATTATAACGGAGAAATCACAATATAAACACACACTACCAGCCTTAATCCTAAAATTAGTAGCATATTACTTCAGTAAATTGGAAGGCATCCTAATAACAGTTGAAGGAAGCTAAACATTTTCAACTAATGTTACACTAACAGAGGTATCAAAGTTCAAACGTCATACCAAACAACATAGCGATAAGAAGAGGTATTAGCGACCACGAGAATCCATATCGGCTGGTGCAGCGATCTCTCATGTGACTAACGAGCGACTGGACAAAGAGGCCGAAAACCAGTCCACAAAGCCACGTGAGACTAGACCAAGCGTGAGGAACACCGATCCCATGCGGGGTCGATCATATGAGAATTAATGGTCACGTAATGGACATATGAGACTCTAACAAACTTTCAAGGGCATAGGGTCTGTCATATGGACTATAGGTGTTATAATTGCACTCTCACAAGACGTTTATAAATAATTGTGCAACACTCACTCTCACTACCGATACCCATCGACTACATATACCCAAGTTTCGAGCCCCATTTTAAAAAAATTTTAGAAAACAGGGCAGAGATATTAACAAAATATACATATACAGTTTATATAACATATAATTCAGTGCATGAAGAATTGATGATTACCTTAGAATACATTACGAGGCATTTCAAGTCTATTCCGTGTAGAAAAAAATGAACTATACCATCATAAAAATGATAAATGAAAGTAATAAGAGATACAATGCATTAGTATGCGGCTAAAGACAACACACATTAAACAAGCATGACTGTGACAATGGGTAACCCTATTATGAATCTTGGCTGATCACGTATAGAGTTGCCCATATTATCGAGGCGAACCCCATAGGGTTTGAATTTGGTATGTTTTAGACACGACATTTGTCCACATGTTAGGATTTGGTTAAAAGAAAAGCACATTGGTGGGCTTATGGGACAGAAGGAGCCAAGACCCTAGCAAGGAGGTTGAGTCCATTGACATTGCCGGCGCACACACAGTCCACGCCACGTCATGCAAATGTAACCAAGTAAACAACAAACACGAACCACCGTTGCCAAGGGTTAAAATGATCCAAATAATTGTTTGTATTATATTATTATGTGATTCTTCTTATACCCAAAAATGCAATCATATTGTTACGTATATTGCTAGACTGAAACGAACCCAATCCAACCCAACAACTCAAATTATTCGAACTCTAATCGTCAATTTTTAAATATTTGGTTTCGTTCTTAAATTACAATTTTTCGGTCGAATCAATTCAGTGAACAAAAAAATAGAATTTCTCATACCTTCTTCCCGTTCCTCTCCTACTTCTCTCGAGCACGTTCTTTTCACAATTTCTTCGACACCCATCGAGACACTTTAATTATTGCTAATTTACGTGTTTCACTCATTATTTAGATCTTCAAAATAATTTACACTTATGGTTTTCACAACAAAACAAAAAATAAATTAAATTAAAAAGAAAAAAAAGAGTGAGATGGCTTAGTGGGTTATTTTTTAATCAAACAAAATGTTTTTTTTTTCGATAAATAAAATTTTTCAACTTAAAATGTCTTCGTAATTAATTTAAGAAATTAAAAATTTAAATACACAAAATATAACTAATTAATTTTAAAATATGAATATTATTAAGATTAATCTTTTATTTTTTTATTAAGCAATTTCTTTATTTTGAGACTAACATAAGTCTCTTGAAAATAAAATAATAATAATAATAAAAAGAATTAATTACGTGTCAGAGGAATTGACGCGGCAACCCGACAAGCAGCGAGGAAATTGGATTTAACTCGAAAAACCAACCGGCGAAGGCAAAAGGCATATTCCCATTTTGACGACCGCCATTGCCGAACCGACACGGCGCCGATACGCTCTGCAACTCTCCACCCTCCAATCACCGGTTTACACGTTTCAGCTTCGTTGGTGTTAAGGATAGTTGACCGTTCATTATAAGGCAAATATCTAGATATTTGCCTTCCATTACGGGTTACCATATTTTCCCTTTTACTAAATGCAAATATATTGTATTCATTTATTATTCTTTCCTTTTATCGCTATTTCCTTATTATTTGTAATTTACCTTATTTCTGTATTTTGTAAATGATTATAAATGAGAGAAGTCTCACACCATTTGGGTGTGGTGGATTAATCAAACATTCACATGGTATCAGAGCCCTTTCGGTTTAACAACCCTGATCCTTTCTTCTCTATGGCTTCCGAATCTTGTTATCATCTTCTTCCTTTCAATACTCTAATCCATATGATCACCATCAAACTTTCTTCCTCCAATTATCTTCTTTGGAAAAGCCAACTTCTCCCTCTTCTTGAGAGTCAAGACATGCTGGGCTATGTCGATGGAACTATGGTTCCACCACCTCGCTTTGAACCAGAAACCTCCTCAACATTCAACCCCAAATATTTGGCATGGAGAGCAGCCGATCAACGACTTCTCTGTCTCCTGCTCTCCTCTCTCACTGAGGAAGCCATGGCTGTTGTCGTTGGTCTCTCTACTGCACGTGATGTTTGGCTTGCGTTGGAAACTACGTTTAGCCATCAGTCAAAAGCTCGTGAACTGAGACTCAAGGATGACTTGCAGTTGATGAAACGTGGCACAAAACCTGTTGCTGAGTATGCCCGTGCCTTCAAAAAAATTTGTGACCAACTTCATGCCATTGGCAGACCCGTCGAGGACATTGATAAAGTGCACTGGTTTCTTCGTGGACTCGGCACCGAATTTTCAGCTTTTTCTACTGCTCAGATGGCTCTCACCCCTATCCCCTGTTTTGCAGATCTAGTCTCTAAAACTGAAAGTTTTGAGTTGTTCCAGCGCTCCCTTGAGTCCTCTGACTCCACTCCTACAACATTCATAGCCACTAATCGTGGTCGCACCCATGAAAGTCACCCTGCTTCCTTTACCAACCAGCGAGGTCGTTCTTATTCTCACAAAAACAACTCTTCTAATCGAGGACGAACCCACTCAAGTCAGGGTCGTCGACCACCTCATTGCCAAATATGCCGCAAAGAGGGCCATTATGCTGACCGCTGCAACCAACGGTATGTTCGACCTGATTCTTCTCATGCTCACCTTGCTGAAGCCTTTAACACGTCATGTTCTATTGCTGGACCCGATGCTGCTGATTGGTTTTTGGACACTGGAGCTTCGGCCCATATGACTGCCGACCCATCAATTCTGGATCAGTCTAAAAATTACACGGGTAAGGACTCTGTGATTGTAGGAAACGGTGCATCCCTACCCATTACCCACATCGGTACTCTTTCTCCTGTTCCAAATATTCACTTATTAGATGTCTTGGTTGTCCCTCACCTCACTAAAAATCTTCTTTCCATAAGTAAATTAACGTCTGATTTTCCTCTCTCCGTTACATTTACTAATAATCTTATTACTATCCAGAATCATCAAACAGGAAGGGTGGTGGCAACCGGTAAAAGAGATGGAGGGCTATATGTGCTGGAGCGCGGCAACTCTGCTTTTATTTCAGCCCTTAAAAACAAATCTTTACGTGCTTCATATGATTTATGGCATGCTCGTCTGGGTCATGTGAATCATTCTGTTATTTCTTTTTTAAATAAAAAAGGTCATCTTTCTCTTACGTCTTTATTGCCTTCTCCATCATTATGTAATAGTTGTCAGCTTGCGAAAAGCCATCGATTGCCTTATTCCCGCAATGAACGTAGGTCGTCTCATGTGTTAGATCTTATTCATTGTGATCTTTGGGGTCCTTCTCCCATCAAATCAAATTCAGGTTTTCTTTATTATGCTATTTTTATTGATGATTATTCTCGATTCACTTGGTTTTACCCTTTAAAATTTAAATCTGATTTTTTTGATATTTTTCTTCAATTTCAAAAATTTGTGGAAAATCAATATTCTTCTCGTATCAAGATATTTCAAAGCGATGGTGGTACCGAATTTACTAGTACTTGTTTCAAAACTCATTTACGTAATTCTGGCATCCACCATCAACTCTCTTGTCCATATACACCTGCTCAAAATGGTCGTGTTGAGAGAAAACATCGTCATGTGACTGAGACTGGCTTGGCCCTTCTCTTTCACTCTCATCTTTCTCCTCGTTTTTGGGTTGACGCCTTCAGCACTGCAGCTTATATTATCAACCGGTTGCCTACTCCACTTCTTGGAGGTAAGTCACCCTTTGAACTCCTTTATGGCTACACTCCACATTATGACAATTTTCATCCCTTTGGTTGTCGTGTTTATCCTTATTTGCGTGATTATATGCCTAACAAGCTTTCTCCCCGCAGCATTCCTTGTATTTTTTTGGGTTATAGTCCTGTTCATAAAGGGTTCCGCTGTCTTGATCCCGCCACCACTAAGCTATATATCACCTGCCATGCTCAATTTGATGAAACTCACTTTCCTGCTATCCCTAGCTCCCAAGCCCAACCTCTTTCCACTATTCCTATTTCAAATTTCTTGGAACCACATCTTCATCATATTGATTCATCCCCCCCTACCACTTCATCACCGCACATTCCTCAATCCAGTTCATCCCCGTGTGATATTTGTTCTGACCTTGTAGATGAGTCTGTGCAGGTTGATACTTCTCTTGCAGGTTCCACTTTGTCACCCTCGACTTCTAATTCAACCTCTATTGAACCTCCTGTTGATTTCTCTTCTTTGGGCACTCATCCTATGATCACACGCGCCAAAGCTGGTATATTCAAGACTCGTCATCCAGCAAATCTTGGTATGTTGGGCTCATCTGGACTTCTCTCTGCTCTTCTTGCATCCACTGAGCCAAAAGGATTCAAATCTGCGGCTAAGAATCCTGCTTGGGTGGCTGCCATGGATGAAGAAATTCGAGCGTTACAACAAAATGATACTTGGACTTTGGTTCCTCGCCCTGCCAACACCAACATCGTGGGCTCTAAATGGGTGTTTCGTATTAAATATTTGCCCGATGGATCCGTCGAGCGTTTCAAGGCTCGTCTCGTTGCCAAAGGTTATACTCAGGTTCCTGGTCTTGACTACACTGACACTTTCAGTCCGGTTGTCAAAGCTACCACTGTCCGTGTTGTGCTTTCTATTGCAGTCACAAATAAATGGCCTCTTCGACAACTTGATGTCAAGAATGCTTTTCTCAATGGAACGCTTATTGAACGTGTTCATATGGAACAACCTCCTGGGTATGTTGATCCTCGATTTCCTATGCATGTTTGTCTATTAAAGAAAGCTCTCTATGGCTTAAAGCAAGCTCCTCGTGCTTGGTTTCAGCGTTTTAGCTCATTTCTTCTCACACTTGGGTTTTCTTGTAGTCGCGCTGACACGTCCCTTTTTGTCTTTCATCAGCAATCTAACCTTATCTATTTGCTTCTTTATGTTGATGACATTATTGTTACCGGCAACAACTCATCTCTTATTAACAGCTTTACTCGCAAGCTTCATTCTGAGTTTGCTACCAAAGATTTGGGTTCTCTCAGTTACTTTCTTGGTCTTGAAGCTTCACCCACTCCTGATGGTCTCTTTATCAGTCAGTTAAAATATGCTCGAGATATTCTTACTCGTGCTCAGTTGCTCGATAGCAAACCAGTTCACACTCCCATGGTTGTTTCTCAACACCTGACTGCTGATGGTTCTCCTTTCTCTGATCCTACTCTCTACAGATCTCTTGTTGGCGCCCTTCAGTACTTGACTATCACGCGTCCAGATATTGCCTATGCTGTCAATTCTGTCAGTCAATTCTTGCATGCCCCTACTGCAGATCACTTTCTTGCTGTCAAACGTATTCTTCGCTATGTCAAAGGAACACTCCACTTTGGTCTTATCTTTCGTCCATCCACTGTTCCTAGTACGCTAGTCGCTTATTCGGATGCTGACTGGGCTGGTTGTCCCGATACTCGTCGTTCTACATCCGGCTATTCTATTTATCTTGGTAACAATCTCATTTCTTGGAGTGCCAAAAAGCAACCTACTGTATCACGCTCCAGCTGTGAATCTGAGTATCGTGCTCTTGCCACAACTGCTGCTGAACTTCTTTGGGTTACGCATCTTTTGCATGACCTCAAGGTCCCTATTTCACAGCAGCCCTTACTCTTATGTGACAACAAAAGTGCTATTTTTTTGAGCTCTAATCCTGTTTCTCACAAGCGGGCCAAGCATGTTGAACTAGATTATCATTTCCTTCGAGAACTTGTTATCGTTGGCAAACTTCGTACACAATATGTACCCTCTCATCTCCAAGTTGCTGACATCTTCACAAAGAGTATTTCTCGACCTCTCTTTGAATTTTTCAGATCCAAGCTTCATGTTCGTTCAAATCCGACGCTCAGCTTGCGGGGGGGTGTTAAGGATAGTTGACCGTTCATTATAAGGCAAATATCTAGATATTTGCCTTACATTACGGGTTACCATATTTTCCCTTTTACTAAATGCAAATATATTGTATTCATTTATTATTCTTTCCTTTTATCGCTATTTCCTTATTATTTGTAATTTACCTTATTTCTGTATTTTGTAAATGATTATAAATAAGAGAAGTCTCACACCATTTGGGTGTGGTGGATTAATCAAACATTCACAGTTGGTTATATAAATCCCCGAACCCAAACCACCTCCCCTGTTCCAGTTAACCCAACCAACCACCTCCCCTATTCCAATTTCACCGGCTGCTCCGCCGCGAAACATGGCACACCCACAACCCGTCCTTCCCAATTTCCATAATTTCCACGAATCCTGGCTCAGCACCCAACAATCCTTCCTCCAACAGCTTCTCGATTCCGCAGCCTTACAGAGCAACGACAAGGAAGACGCCCAATTGCGCCTAATCGCCCAAGTCCTCGCCCACTACCAGCAATACTACGACGAGCTCTCCAAGGCCGCCGCCGAAGACATCTTCCAAGTCCTCTCTGCCCCATGGCTCACTTCTTTTGAGCGCACCTTTCTTTGGATTTCTGGCTTCAAGCCTTCCCTCCTCATCCGCCTCCTCTTCGCCGCCGTCAACGACTTGACCCCAGCACAGTCGGCTAGACTAAACGAGGTCAGAGCCGAGGTCAAGTGGAAGGAGAGGGAGTTGACTGATGCTATGGCTAGTTTGCAGGAGACAATAGCGGCGCCGCCGATGTTGGAGCTGGCGAGGCGGGTCGGAGCTGGGAGGCTTGTGGACCGAGAGATTTGCGAAATGGAAAGTGCGATAGAGGATCTGAAGATGGGAATGTTGGGGGTTGCGGATAAAGCGGATTTGCTGCGTGGGTCGACGGTGATGACGGTGGTGGAGTGTCTGAATTCCGATCAGATGGTGAGGGTTTTAGCGGCGGTGGTGGGGTTTCAATTGCGGGTTAGAAGATGGGGCCTTCAGAGAGATTGAATTCACGCCATGAAATTCGATTTGGAATGGGCTCAACTCAACCAATACATAGGCCCATTTCCATCGCCTGTTGTGCTTCAAAAAATTTCAATTTTCTGTTTTTTATAAACAAAATAATATAATAATAAATATATATATAATATTTAAGTTTTCTTTTTCTTTTCTTCGTAGGATTAAAATTGTGAGTACTTTAATTTGGTACTCATTACAAGCTGGTATTATTTTTCTTTGTTTTAGAAAATTAATAGTTAAAATTTTATTCTCTAACATTATAAATTAGACAGGTGTGATCACACCTCAAATTGGTTTGGGGAGTAGAACAAACCACCATTTATAAGGGTGGTGTGTAAACCTTTCCTTTAGCAGACGCGTTTTAAAGCCTTGAGGGAAGCCCAAAAAAAAAATCCAAAGAAGACTGCTAGCAGTTGATCTGGATCATTACAAGTGGTATCAAAATTAGACACCAGACGATGTGCCAGCCTTCTTGCTATTCTCCAAAGGGGTAGAGACGAGGCGGTGTGCCAGTAAGGACACTGGGCCCCAAATGAAGTGGATTGTGATGTCGAAATTGTTATGTTTTGACAAAATCAGAAATTTGATAAGCAACCTCTAAAATAATACGACGGGATTCGAGATTATTAATTGATAAAGGGATATGCCTTTGTTTGTGTCTCCACTTATGCCCGCCTAAAAAATTAGCTTGAGAAATGACTGGTCAGTTATGGGAGGTAGGAATCCATATCAGGTTGGAATGTCGCTGTTAATGTAGTACCTCTAGGGCTGACAACTCTCCTAGTCTTTAGACACTCACCCTAGTTCTAAATCTCGATTAGAAATGGGTAGTGCCATAAGCAGAATTAGTTCCAGTCACAGCTATTAACGTGGCATAGTGAGAGGTGAGAAGAATGATAAGAGAGGCAACAGATGATCTATATTCGGTTGTTTGCGGTGGAATAAATTCAAGCATTCGAGCTAGTAGATCTAGAGCAAATAGACATTGACTTAGTTACTACTAGTAGATCCAGAGCAAATAAGCGTTGACTTAGTTACTAATCAACATCCAAGTGATAGTTGTCGCACCAGAAGCTTTCAAAGGCAGCGACACGTATATCTCGATATTTTAAAGAACGAGAAAGAAAAAATTCTTAACCAAGTACAACGAATTAGGTCAATATGAACACAATTTTTAGATATAATAATACTATTTGTTACTCGTGAAATTTATTAATAAATTAAAACGTGAATAAAACGTAAAATACAGTAATACCTTAGGAAAATCGAAGTGCCCAACCATTATGAGGACTCGAAAGAGGTTGAAACTGGACCAAATAGATACCATGCACCAATGCCTTCAAACACTCATAAAAATCATGATTTTCGAGTTCCCATGATATTGTTTCCCAATGTTTTAAAATATTAACATAAAAAAACATGCACGCCTATCTGTCAACAATATTTCGACACGAGTCCCACAAATAAGAATTAAATAATAATCATTAACCAATCATATTTTTGCTAATTTTACTTTTTTTTTATATATTATAAATAATATTTGTAGGTATTAAACTTTTAACCATTTTGATCCTACCTGAAAGTTATTTTATATATTCTTACACTATTAGCTAAATTAATAAAAATATATATTGTATTTTAAAAAATAAAACTATTAATAAAATTTCAAAATTTTATATATCCTTAATAATATAAGAATGAAAATGTTAATATCGCGTTAAAAAAATATTCATAAACGTACTCATCTATTTCAATCTATGACTCGACCCGAGTAGTATGGAGCACGTGGAATCCCGTGTGAATTAGCAAGGACCATCTTGCAAGGCTAAATACTCTTGGGTGATCAATAGTGAAGTAGTACCGTGAGGAGAGGGTGAAAAGAACCCTCATTACGGAGTGAAATAGAACATGCAACCATAAGCTTCTAAGCAGTGGGAAGAGACTAGGACTCTGACTGCGTGCTTGTTGAAGAATGAGCCGACGACCCATAGGCAGTGGCTTGGCTAAGGAAACTCATTGGAGCCGTAGCGAAAGCGAGTCTTCATGGAGCAATTGTCATTGCTTATGGACCTGAACCTAACCGTTTATTATTATTTTTTATTTTAATTTTTTACTTAAATACCCTTATCTTATTTCCTAAATTTATTTTTTTAATTTAACGCTCAAATGGACCATTTAAAATTTTTAATAAAAATTTAAATGGAGATATTAATGAAAATGGGGATGTTTTATTAATTTAATTTATAATTGGAATATTTTTTTTAATGATAAAAAGAAAATAAATAAATAAATAATGGGAAGTAAATAAAGTATTTGGAGAACATTGAAGACGAATCTGTAGATGGAACAGATACAGATAATGAAACCGCCCGTACTAAGTTTATTGCATCACATGTCGATCCACACTGCCACGTATACACCCCAGCTGCAGCCTGGACACTGGACACCACCTTTTTTTAATGCCATCAAATTCCACTGCCGATGTGGCTCTCCACGTCAGCCGCTGCCACCGCCACCGCCGCAGCTCTGTAGTCTTGCCAACGAAGCAACCTCCTCTGTTTTTGCTTCTTTTCTTTCAAGGAAATCAACAATGGCGGCAACACCACGACCAACCACCACCACTACTAATCTGCCAGTCTATAAATAATTCCCTCCCTCTCCCTTTCCTCCACTACCCCATCTGGGGATTGGCCGAGTGGCGCCGCCGTGACAAACCATGTCGAACCCATCAAGGTCGATGGCTCACTCTGCTTCTGCAATCGAAAATTTCGGGAATTTTTACGAGATTTGGCTCACAAGACAACGGGAGTTTCTCAAGGAGCTTCTCCATGTATTGCAAATCGAAGAACACGAGGAGGAGAAGCAATTTGGAGTGATCAATCAAGTTTTGGCGCATTACCAGAATTACCATGAGGAAATTTCCAAGGCGGCCGGAGAAGATGTGTTCAGGGTGTTTTCAGCGCCGTGGTTGAGTTCTTACGAGAGGACTCTGCTTTGGATTTCTGGGTTTAAGCCCTCGATCGTGTTCCGATTAGTGGATGGGGCTGTGAAGGATTTGACGGCGGTTCAGGTTATAAGAGTGGAGGAGCTGAAGGCGGAGGTAAGGCGGAAAGAGAGGGATTTGACGGAGGCACTGGCTAGTTTGCAGGAGACGGTTGCAGCGCCGCCGATTGTGGGGCTCGCACGGCGAGCCGGGAGGCTTGTGGACGGAGAGATTTGTGAAATGGAGAATGCGATTGAGGAACTGAAAATTGGGATGTTGGGTGTTTTTGATAGCGCCGATTTGCTTCGTGGGTCGACGATGAAAAGGGTTATGGAGATTTTGAAGACTGATCAGACGGTGAGGCTTTTAGCGGCGGCGACGGAGTTTCAGCTGCGAATCAGACGGTGGGGCTTGCAGAGGGATATGCAGGGAACAAGAACAACATGAATCACCGCCGATTTGGTAGCTTTGATGTGCGTGTGTTTGACGCTAGCCAATGAAATAAAAATAAGTGAGCTTAAATGCTTTGATTCTCCAGGGGAAAATGAAAGTAAAAGTTCCTAATGCAAGTGTCTTAAATTTAGTTTTTGTTTTTAGTTCAACAATGTGGATGAGTCTACGATTCAAGAGTTTCCGATTCGAAGTTCTGTCTTGTTCATCAGTACTATGTGTGTGAGTCTACGATTCGAAGTTCTGTCTCGTTCATCAGTAATACTCGTCGGTTTGATCTTAAGACCTTGAACTTATTTCAAAGTTGTAATTACAAGACAAAAAATGATTCGTCGTCGGTCGGTCGGTCAATATTCGAGAAGGAAAAAAAAAGTAACTAAAGAGAATAAAAAGAAACTTGGAATAAGAATTTTAGACTCAACTTTAGAATGAACACTTGAATATTTTACTGAATTCCATCAATTTCTTTTGCTATTCAATAATTTTTTTAGGTATATGGGCGGCTAATGCTGACGAACAGTGCGAAACATTTCTCATAAGAGTGTGAAAATTTCTTCCTAGCAGAAGGATTTTAAAATAATGAGGCTAATCATATTACATAACAAGTCAAAACGAACAATATCCGGCAGCGGTGAGCTTGAGCTGTTACAAATAGTATCATAACACCAAGCAATGTGCCAACGAGAACATTGGGTCCTCAAGGAGGTGAATTATGATATCTCACATCAGTTGTTGAAGAAAACAAAACATTTCTTACAAGAGTGTGAAAACCTTTATCTAGCAAACACGTTTTAAAACTGTGAAGCTGACAACGATACATAACAAGTCAAAGCAAACAATATTTGTTAGCAGTGGGCTTGAGCTGTTACAAATAGTACCAGAGCCAAATATCAATGCCAACAAGAACGTCATGCCTTCAAGAGAGGTGGATTATAAGATCCCACATCAATTGAGGAAGAAAACGAAACATTCCTTATAAGGGTATAAAAACCCCTTTCTAAGAGACGCGTTTTAAAACCATGAGACTAACAACGATACCCGACAGACAATATCTACCAGCAATGAGTTTGAGCTATTAGAAATGGTATCAGAGCCAAACACTAAGCAATATGCCAACAAGGACACTAGACCTTCAAGGGGATGAATTGTTAGATCGCACATCGAAACATTCCTTATAAAGGTGTAGAAACTTCTCCCTAACAAACGCAGTTTAAAACTATGAGACCGAAAATGATACATAACAAGTCAAGACAATATCTACTAACGATGGGCTGTACTGATACCCGGGTTCATAGATTCTCCACAGCAACACATAGTGGGGGAGTATAAACATAAAGTTTCTTTATACAAAGCTGTGTGTATCATCTACTACTTTTCTTTGCACCTTTTCCTTTTTATTTAGGTTTTCCTCTCACCTTCCTTCTCCATTATCAGCCATGGCTTTCCACTCAGCCTTCTTTCTTCTTCTGTTCTTGGCTTCCTCCATTGCTTCTTCTCAAGCTCTTACTGCCACCATAGCCAACCAGTCCCAGTTCTTCCTTCTCATGCAAACAACTGCCTCAGGTGAGCTCCTCTCTAATTGGGATCTTTCACAAGGAAAATCCTTCTGCAACTTCACTGGAATCCGCTGCAATGACCGTGGTCACGTCATTCGGATCGATATCTCCGGCCACCCTCTCTCCGGTACCTTCCCGGACGATGTATGCTCTTACCTGCCATCACTCAGAGTTCTTCGCCTCGCTGATACCGAATTGTCGGGGCGTTTTCCCTCAGGAATCACCAACTGTTCTCTCATTCAAGAGCTTGACATGAGTTCTCTATATCTCAATGGAACAATCCCGGATTTATCGCAAATGAAACAACTCCGTGTACTCGACCTCTCCTACAATTCCTTCACCGGCGATTTCCCCATGTCGGTTTTCGACCTTGTTAATCTCGAGATACTGAATTTCAACGAGAATTATAATCTCAACTTATGGAAATTACCTGAGAAGATCTCTGGATTGAAGAAGCTGAAATCTATGGTGTTGACAACATGTATGTTGGATGGAGAAATCCCTCGATCGATCGGGAACATGACGTCGCTTATTGATCTCGAACTAAGTGGGAACTTTCTCAAGGGAGAGATTCCAAAAGAAATCTCCTTGCTCAAGAACCTGCAACAACTTGAACTCTATTACAATGAACTCACAGGAAACATACCAGAAGAGCTCGGAAATCTAACCGAGCTCGTCGATGTTGACATGTCGGTGAACCTTTTGACAGGGGAGATTCCGGAATCTATATGCAAACTCCCTAAGCTTAAAGTTCTACAGATTTACAACAATAGCCTAACAGGAGAGATTCCAAGTGTATTAGCTAACTCAACAACACTAACTATGCTATCACTTTATGACAATTTTCTTACAGGACAGATTCCACAAAAGTTGGGGAAGTTCTCACCTATGGTCGTCGTCGACTTGTCGGAGAATCGCCTGTCGGGGCCATTGCCATTGGATATATGCAGAGGAGGGGAATTGCTCTACTTTCTTGTTCTTCAAAACAGCCTTTCCGGAGAAATTCCGGCGAGTTTTGCTGAATGCCGGTCACTTTTAAGGTTTAGAATTAGTTTCAATCAGCTGGTCGGAGCAATTCCCGAAGGTGTTCTTGGTCTCCCCCATGTTTCAATCATTGATGTTGCTCATAATAACCTCACTGGTTCCATTTCAAATTCAATCTCACAGGCTAGAAATTTGTCGGAATTGTTCTTACAAAAAAACAGGATTTCTGGAGTTATCCCGCCGGAGATTTCAGCAGCCACCAATCTGGTGAAGCTAGATCTCAGTAACAATCTCCTCTCCGGCGCAGTGCCGCCGCAGATTGGTAGCCTGAAGAAACTAAATCTGGTGATGTTACAGGGAAACCAATTGGATTCTTCAATCCCTAGTTCATTGACATCGTTAAAATCCCTCAATGTTCTTGATCTCTCAAACAATCGTTTATCCGGGAAAATCCCAGAAAGTTTGGGTAAATTGTTCCCAAGTTCTTTGAATTTCTCGAACAATCAACTTTCCGGTCCGATTCCGATGTCTTTGATCAAACAAGGGTTAGCCGATAGCTTCTCCGGCAACCCAAATCTCTGTCTTCCACCGGCGTATTTTATTTCATCGGATCAGAAATTCCCCATTTGTTCACAATTTTCCTTCAAAAAACGTCTAGATTTCATCTGGGTAATCGTAATTCCGTTGCTTATTTTCTTCACCGGCGCCGTTCTGTTTCTAAAACGAAGAAAATCACCAGAGATCGAAAACGAAGAAACCCTCTGTTCGTCGTTCTTCCATAAACAGAGCTTCGACCAAAACAGGATTCTCGAATCCATGGCGGAAAAGAACATCGTCGGCCACAGCGGATCGGGAACGGTTTACAAAATCGAGCTCGGAAACGGAGAAATCGTCGCCGTGAAAAGGCTATGGAATCGAAGAACGAAACATTTCTTCGACAAGGAATTGAAAACAGAGGTCGAAACCCTAGAAACTATCAGACATAAGAACATCGTGAAACTCCACAGCTACTTTTCCGGTCGAAATTGCAGCCTTCTGGTTTACGAATACATCCCAAACGGAAACCTATGGGACGCCCTTCATAAAGGGTGGGTTTATCTCGATTGGCCGACGCGCCGCCGCATCGCGGTGGGGATCGCCCAAGCCCTCGCCTATCTCCACCACGATCTCTCGCCGCCCGTAATCCACAGAGACATCAAAACCACAAACATTCTATTAGATGAAAATTACGAACCCAAAGTGTCAGATTTCGGCATAGCCAAAGTTCTTCAAGGAACCAAAGATTCAACGAACTCTGTAATCGCCGGAACATACGGCTACTTAGCTCCCGGTAAGTTCCTCAATCGATTCCTAATTTCAGCAAACACCATTATCGATTTCGTTTAATTTCTCAGAACAAATCACAGAATATGCATATTCATCGAAGGAGACAACGAAGAGCGACGTGTATAGCTTTGGGGTGGTGTTAATGGAGCTGATCACCGGGAAGACGCCGATTGCGGCGGAGTACGGCGAGAACAAGAACATTGTGTTCTGGGTTTCGAATAAAATGGACACAAAAGAAGGGGTTCTTGAGATTCTTGACAAGAGATTAAAAGGGTTGTTCATGGATGAGATGGTTAAGGCCTTGAGGATCGCCATTCGCTGCACTTACAAGAATCCAGCGCTCCGACCCGCCATGGGAGAGGTGGTTCAGCTTCTCCAAGAGGTCAAAAAGGGCGAAGATACGTATGATGTCACTCAAATAAAGTACCCTTTTTGAGTCCAAAATCTAAGGGATGAACCCTTTTTTCCCTTTTATGTATGAATTAATTATAATATAAGATAGGATAATCTCTTATTATTCGGTGGATATAAAATTGCTTTTTTTTACTCGTTCGATAACGTTTTTTCTTCCCTTTTTGAGTGTTTTTGTAAACGTTGTTACCTTTGATTCTTCCTTTCCGTGCTGATGTTAAAGTTCAAAGTTTTTCGTATAATTAACGAGAGAATTCTAAAGAACAGTGTAATGAGTAATCACCTCTCCGATCTGATATCGCATATGAAAATTTATAAATTAACTACCAACCCAACAAGAGATACCTATGATGTCACTCAAATAAAATACCCTTTTTGAGTCCACAATCTACCGGATGAACCCTTTTTCCCCTTTTATGTATGAATTAGTTATAATATATGATGAGATAAGTGCTTCCTTCAACACTAAAGTGAGGGAGAGATTGATTTTTATTTCATTTTATTTTAATTACAACCCTTTTTGGAGGATGATTTGAATCTATGATCTTTTAGTGAATATAAAATTACTCTCTTTCACTCGTTTGATAAACGTTGTTATTTTCAGCTTCTTGTATTATACCTAATAGATCAAAGTTTAGAGCTTTTCGTATAATTAACGAGGGAACCCATACAAAAATTTACAAACGGATGACGATTTCAAAAGGGTATTCGAAACCCATCTGAAAAAAACAAACGTTTAAATCTCTCATCTCACACGTTATTGAACGGATAAACATCAGGGTATCTTAGCATAAACCGAAACAATCTATATAAGACAAAATTCCTTTTAAAATTGTCGGTAGATATACCCAATCTTTCTTTCAGTGTCGTAAAAGAAGATTACATCAATCGAGCTAAACGAATTAGGGTTTTTTTTCTCGTGATAATACAAATAATTGATCTCGATAATTGAATAGAAAAGGATGAAATTGAAAGATTTAACACAAACCCAACAAAAAAAAAAAAAAAAAAAAAA
>NW_019272033.1:1831916-1891321 GCF_002738345.1 Cucurbita maxima | reverse complement strand
AAAAAAAAAAAAAAAAAAAAAAAACGACCCATAATAAACAATTGTCAAAAAAGATTCCTTTCTTAAAAGAAGTCCTAGAATTCAAAGATAAGATCTTGAGAGGGGTGAGGTGGAAGATGGTGATTGGCCAATGATATCCCTTTTTGGTTCAAATTTTTCCAAAGATATTCAAATAATTTAGTTATAGCATGATTGTCTTCTTAGGGATTCAATTCCCCACTTTCAAAGCTATCTTTTTATCTCCTCCATTTTCTTGTACTTTCAATTCTATTGATACCCAAAAGCCAAAGGTAATACCTTTTCTTTGTTCTTCTTTTGGCTCACCTCGTTCGGATGGCACTGTATAACAGAAGGATGAGTCGAGTCGAGTCGAGGTAGGGCTTTCTTTGTCGTCACCATCCAACCTATCTAGTGATCAGCATTACCATAAACTCTAATGCTTCAACCTCACGCAGGTCATCTTGTTCTCATCGACCTTAATGATCTTGCCCTTTTCAGTCAATCAAGGTTATTAGCTCATATATACTTTCACGATATGATACAATACGACACAACCCATTTGCTTTTCTTTGTGATGATAAATGATCCGACCCATCATACATTTAATTCTCTTCGATAGCCAATTGCAAAAAAACAATCATTAACATTTTACTGTAATATTATCTTAATCTTTACATCTTAAAGAATCTAATATATCTGTGAAGTTTCTAGTAAAATAACTCACTTCACACATAATCATTATGAAATAGTTGTCTTTAATTATAAGCGCAAATTTGTAAACCAAAAAGTGCTTCAATTATTAAGAAAAGTAAAACCCTAGCTTGCCTATACATCCTAGTGATTAGATTTGAGAGGTTCGTATCAAACCAATAATTTTAGAGCCCACACACTGACCTAAGGTTTTTATATCTAATTTAAATAGATATTTATGATTAAAAAAGAAATACATGAATGAACTGAAATTACATCGGAACGACGGTAGCTTTAAATTAAAAAAAAAAAATTATAGTAGACATTGCTTTATAAGAATCAACGTTATGTCAGATTTCAATTCGATTGAATTAGAATCTAAAGACAAATGACTCTTTAAACCGCGACCAATTCTGCTTCTCGAAATACTTTTTTTTTTTTTTACACTGACTGTTGGATGACGGGTCATTATATATCTACTCAAAATCAAGTCATGGTTCGTTTTATGAACGTTTAGAACAACGAACAAAAATTGGATTTGGGATTTCTCTACGCTCGTCCAAAATGCATTACCTTTCCCGACGTCCTAAAGCTTAGCGTCGAGAAGCGTCGAAACATGTTTTGATGGAGGCATCTGTTGCCATTGCCAAGGTGGAGAGTCCATTAAAATTTAAAACCACCACTGACCAAAAGGAACAGTTTTAGAACCAAATCTTTAATTATTGCATCTTTGTCTCTTATAGCTACTACACTTCCCCATCTTTTTACAATATCTATTATTAAATATTCATCCTCATATAAATATTAAAAAAAATATACTTTTTTTTTTCTAGATTTATAGTTGACCGTACCCAATTGGACTAACTCCAGTTAGGTTGGTGACGTAAACAACTCAAACAGAGTTTACAACCCAACCCAATATTTTATTTATGGATTGGATTATCGAGTTATTTTTCTTTTTTCTTATTTTTTTAAAATTAAAACTTATTCAAAATCTATGTTACATTAATAACTAAAATCTTATAAAGTTCAAATATCAAACATTCACAAGTCACAACGTATCACTAACATCTAATCAATGTCAAATATTCTTAATATTTATTATAATCTTTAAAGTGTTGGGTATATATATATATATATATATATATATACCATAATTATGTATTCCATTAATTATATATACCTAATAATAATTCACAATATGGTATTTGGTGACATTATACTTGGAATGCATTACAAATAAATTTATTATTATTTTTTAATGCATTTAAATTAAAATAAATATAAATATTTATTTATTTATTTATAATTATTGCATGTGAAATGCTTTTGAAAATAATGGATTAGGAATGGGTTGTGGGGTTTAATTCATGAAATAAAAACCAACACATGTGATGTGCACCATAAAGTAATATCAATTATACACACAATGTGTTCACACTACTGTGTTCTCAACTATCTCTCCCCATTTATATATATATAAAAAAAATCTTTATTAAATTTTAAATTCAATTTTCGTACTCGTTAACCTGCTACCTACCTAATTCTCGAGCTTCATAATGTCTCAATTTTATATTGTTGCTTTGATTGTTCAACTGTTGGTGTGAGCACGAGTCGATCTGAATGAATCAATACCTATTGAACTATATTCAAATCGTTATGTATCGTCATCAGTTTCACGGTTTTAAAACGTGTCTGCTTAGGAGAGGTTTCAACACCCTTATAGAGGATCTTGTTTTTTTTTCATAAAAAGAAATAATTATTTTATTGAATGTTCTCGCTTGGGCCTATCCACAAAATTTATTGGGCCGTTAGTTATGGGCCGAAGGTGGGTCGTAGTGGGCCTTTATTGGGCTGGAGGTTGTTATAGTTAACAGAAGAACACTTTTATCCAAAATTTTTAAAAAATGGTGGGCCGAATACAAAGTCAACCAAAGCCCACAATGACGTGGGAATTAAATAATAATAAATATTATTATTAGAAGTCGCTAACTTAATACCTTAATCAATTACTTAAATGCCCTTCTAATCTTCAATGACTGACTCTTACTAAGCCGATTTCATAGGGCTAAATGTGTCATTTAGTTATTTGGTAACTGAAATCGAATTTTATTCTATTTTGTCTATTCTATGTTATTGCATACATCACTTGTTGCTTATTATGACATTGTGGTTTCCTTTGCGAGAACCATGAACCTATTGCGGTACTGAGACACTGTTGTCTTGACTTGTACACTGATAATCAAATTTGTTCGATACTTGGCCTACGTGAGCTTGAACAGCAATAGTAATAGTAGTCCCCATTTTGAGGTCTTGGTTCTAGCTTCGTCTCGCATGCCACCAAATATGATAGAAAGAACGATTTGATTTTGTGGTTCACACTCATTCTCAGCTATCAAACATAAAATTAAAAGTTCTTCCATCTATGCATCTATGCACGTGTAAATCAAAATTTATATTATAAATTTAATTAAAATAATAAAAAAAATGATAGAGATAGGATGATAGGATTAGTGGATTTATTTTTCAAAGTAATTCCACTTCCTATATTAAAAATAAATAAAATAATAATAATAATAAAAGCTACCAAATTAATCTCACTTGGGTTAATATAATATAACTAATATGTCACATCTAAAAATATCAGATAAAATTATGAAATTAATTAATATTAATAAAAGTAATAATTATAATAAAATGAGTTGTACGGTAGATAGGTACTCCCTTTTGTCATCTTCTTACGTGGCATCCTTTCCTATTTTGTCCTAAACAAAAAGACAAACTTATCTACGACTGTCTCTCGGCCGCTGGGGACCGATACACGGAATTGACGGATCAGAGAAAAGTTCAGTGCGGCGGACGGCGGTGGATGCAGACGGAATTTCATTTTCTGTCCGATTCCACCAGGCATAGAAACAACTTCAATCTTCTAATTCTTGCGAGTTTCCAACTTCTCAATGCCGGCGGGGCTCCGGCAAGGCCAAGTCTTCTCAGGCACTGACATTTGATAACGCTTTAGGGCATAGAAGGGGCAGTTGGTGGTGGTGGTACTGGTGGGGACGATTGTGGACTGCCCACCATCTGTTCGACGAAATGCGTAGGAGGAATTGGGCGTCAACTTTTGCTGCGAGAAAAAAGATGAATGTGTCACACTCTTGAAAGAATGTTTCGTTTTTCTCTCTAACCGATGTGGGATCTCACAATCTACTCCCTTAGGAGATGGCGTTCTCGTTGGCAATCGTTCCCTTATCCAATTGATGTGGGACTCCCAAATCCACCCTTCTTCAAGGTCCAACATCCTTATTTGTACACCACCTCATGTATACCCCTTCAGGGTTTAGGGCTCTTATACCATTTGTAATAGCTCAAGTCTACCGATAGTAAATATTGTCCTTTTTTAGCTTACACTTGAGGGGAGGATTTTCTCTCAAAGTTTTTAAAACGTGTAACGCGTCTGTTGGAGAGGTTCTCCTCTCCAACTGATGCGGAGGGTGGGTGTGTGTGAATTGAAGATGAGACACAAATGCAAAAGAGAGAAATGGGTTGAATTATCATATGTGACACCATTATCAATCAACTTTTAGCCAAAGAAAGGGAAAAAGGTGGGGGAGATGAAATGAACACCATCTTTTAGCCATTAATTATTCAAGAATGTTGTTCTTGGAGATCTGGTTGCTCTTTTCTTTTGCTTGGTGATGAAGCATGGTGGGTTGTATTTATCAGTGATGAGTATCATTGGTGGCCAGGCGGATAGTCCAACCAAGCAACATGAGCATATCATAAAAGGGTAAGAAGTATTGTATTGAATTTATGTTTGGGAATGCTTCACCATCACAACTTTTGTGTTTGATTATTATTTACAACCTTCTTTTTCAAAAGAAAAAGAGAAAAACCAAAGCACTTGGAACTACTTTTTTTCCCTTTCATTTTGACATGAACCTGACTGTTGCTATGAAAAAGTGCATTTTGTTCTAAATATTTCCTTGAACTGTTTTGGTTACATTTTGGATTTGTTTGCTCTATTAAAACTGCTTCTACTTAGGTTAGATTCAATGTAAAAGACGAGTATTTAACTTCAAATTTGAGTGGTTGGTGGAGTTGGTTGCCGAATGTGGAGAGTGATTATCAGTCACTAGCCTTGATTCCCAGTCTTGGTCGTCAGAGACAGGTGGCTAGCGACCAAGATTGGGGATCAGTGACCAACGACCAAGACTGACTGTTAATGCCTTGCAATGAGACTAGGGATTAGCGAACAAGATCATAGAAAGGTAACCAATGACTAGGATCACGAAACCAATCGAGCCACCAATTGTTAGGGCTAGGTGATTGTTGTTGGCTGCTAGTTGCCGATCATTTTTCCCTGGTCCTAGTCGTCGATCGCCGGTCCTCAAGCTTTGTTAGTTGTTGGACTCGATTCCTAGTCACCAACACCCAATTGGTGAAGTAATCGTAACTCACATGTCCCTGATTTCGATCGATAATCTTAATTGTCGACCACAAGTAGTCGGTTGCTAGTTTCGATCCTTGGCTCCTAGTCTCAATCACCAATGATCAATGGCCAACAACTAGTAATTAGCAACCACTTTGGTGATCATGGTCGAAGTGGTCATTGATCACTAATCCCCAGTCCCAATCGTTGACCATTGATCCTCAGTCCTAGTCGTTGGAGGTACTGATGGTCACCCATAGTCATTGGTGGTTTGTGATTATCAACAATGGCCACGACGAGAGTGAAGCTAGAGAAATTTATTAGAATTTTGCATCTTCTCATCAACACGAGCACAACTAACAATCAAAGTACCAATTAGCCTTCCTCAAATCTTCAACTTATTCTCTCACTTATCAAAGTATCACACACATGCCCATTGTGCCATAAAGATGTGGCTTTGCATAGTGCCACACCATGGGGGGACGAATAACCCCACATTTTCTCAACGTGGGAAATCTTTTACTACTTTTTCTTATCTTTTTTTCATTCATCCCGAAAAAGAATTTAAGAATTTTGTAATACCATGAAATGAAATAAAGTAATTTCTCGTATAACGACGTTCCAAATGTCAGAATCAAGTAAACGAATGATACACAAATGAACTGAAACCATATATTCGGACAAAAACCATCCTAAAAATAAAACAACTAAGAAAAACTTTAAAAAAATTTAAGTTATAATAACTTCTTCAAAATTATGCTACAAAACATGTGAACAAAGACAAATTATGTTGAAACGACTCGTGTTGGTTTGTAGGGATAATTTTTACTTTTAGATACGAGAAGTAAGTAACGTAGTCATATTACAGAAGATACAATAAATGTCCGAGCCAATCCAAATTCGATTCCTAGATATTATTCGCTACATCGACTACGACTAAGCAATTTTAAGATATATACAAAGATCACCACCAGGAGCTCCTTGGGGCATTATTGTTATTACTATTATTAATTACATGATAGTGACTAATTAAAATAAGGGTTTGGGTGTTCCTTTTTGTTGTCTTTTAAAGCCACTCATACTCATACATATCATATTAATATATATATATATATATTTATATTTATTTATTTATTGGTCTCTTTAGCAATGTTTATCTACATTTATTTGTTTTGTGGGTATGGCCAAATCTTAATTTTTAATTTTTATATAATTTAATGAATATTAATATAATATTTTATTGGAGCATTATCCAAAATAAAAATTAAGTGATAATTTGGTAATTACTCGGTATTTTGTTTTTAAATTAATTTAATTTCTTGGCTTTGAAAATTATATTAAATATTTATACTCTTCTATCCATTATTTATTACTGATTTTAAGGTTTATATATATTCAATAAGAACATGTTTTTTCATTTTATAATTGAAAATTAAATACTTTTTTAGAATCTTAAATATTTAAAAAAAAAGTATAATTATTTGAAAAGTAAAAATATTCCTAATTTAAGAATAATATACGATGGCTAATGCTCTTTAATGAATGCTAAAAATGGAGAATAATGAATATTATATATTCTCAAATAATGGGAAATTACTAAATCCACCCTTATCCTTTAACATTGGAAAGCCACCTCTTATATTTTACAACATTTATTCTTAAATTTAATTAACCTTATATCTCAATTACATTTTTTTTATAGATCAAAATTAAATTTTACTCAAATAATTTCTACAATTAGTCATGGTTTATCGACCCAGCAATAATTTTATTAAAATTCGAGAATCAAATTTTATCCATAGAAGGTAAAATCGAAATTCATACGCTTTTTGGAGATGTCTTCAATTAAAGCTAGTGGTTCCATGTGCTCGATCGAACCATTTGGATTTCTTACTGTAACTCCCATAATCATAATCATAATCATAACAACTTCAACAGGGACACCGTCTTCATTACCTAAGAGTCCAATGTAGACTGCATTAAGCACGAAGAGCTCCTCTTTGGTTCCATTTGTCCACATGCTTCCTTTCCATCATGGGAATTCAAGCTTGATTGTTTTGTGTATTCGATTGGCTTGGTAATTATTCATCATTCAATTTATTGTGTTCTTCTTTCGAGCGGACGTCAACTTCTAAGCAACCAACTAGTACTGTTGATCTTGACCTACGTAAAGAATAAATAGAAATAAAAAGAATCAAAATTATATATATAAATAAATAAACATTTTTTTTTTAATTTTCATTTTCATAAGAACTTAAATGTATTATTATTGGTGTATAAAATTTAGAATTAAAAAAAAAAAAAAAAAAAAAAAACGTTAGTAACTGCAAACCGGCTGCCATGGATTTGCCTAAACTTGTCGGAACGCAAGAGGATTTGTAACGGGAAAAACTGACCACAGCGGTTATTTAATTAATTATTTAATAATAAATATATATTTTTAAACTCACTAAAAAAGAAAAAGAAAAAAACAGTACAGCNTTTTTTTTTTTTTTTTTTTTTTTTTTTTTTTTTTTTTTTTTTTTTTTTTTTTTGTCTATATATATTGTGAAACTCCTAACCAAAATCTGTGCAAAAATAACTCATCTCCGGTTCCGGCCTTGCCTTCTTCTCTGCTACTCGTGACGTTTCGTTTTCTCTCTCGCCCTTTTTTCTTTCTCTTTTCAACCGCCATTGGAATTCTGCAGCTCCTTAATCCATCCCCTGCATTTTCTGCGGTTCTTTCTATTTCTGTTTGGTCCTCTTGTGGTTCGATTTGCAGGCGGTGAAATTATTGGAGGAGGAGATTATGAGGTTGAAGGAGGATTTGCCTTACACCGCCGACGAAGACGTATCTGAAATGGAGGAAACGGTGTCGCTCCAGGCTAGGTATTCGAATGCGCACCAGAGGAAGGTGGTTGTTGTAGGCTATGCTCTTACCTCCAAGAAGACCAAGAGTTTTATGAAGCCTAAGCTTGAAGGACTGGCTAGGTATAATCCAGACTCCGCCATGTTTTTTTTTTTGTTTTGTTTTGATTTGGTTTGGTTTGGTTTGGTTTGATCGTTTATTCTTGCGTTGTTTTTGTTTTGAAACCTTGGAATGCGAAGCGATTTTGATTTTGATTTCTTCGGAGGGGCTGTTCGTTTTTCTTTTCTTGTTCTTCTTTTAGGAATGTATGAATCGTTTTTTCGGCTGTTGTTTCACCGAGGAATATTCCAGAGCCACTTACGTCGTTTTCCTTTGCCTGCAATTAAGATTGTTCCAAAGATCAGTAGGTTCCAAAGATTTCGCAATCGAGAACGATATTATAAATCAACTTGCATTTTTTATTTTCTGTGGATTCTTAGGCTGCAATTAAGATGGGGACCTGAAAATAAAATTCTAAGATATGTTTAATAAAAAAAGAAATGGATTCGATCGATTACGCTATCATTAGTCTCCTATCACGATGTTTATTGAGTTATTGTTGCTTTTATCCTATAATCTGCGCTGGCAAATGCAGGAACAAGGGTATATTGTTCGTTGCAATTGATCAAAACAGACCTCTGTCGGATCAGGGTCCTTTTGACATTGTTCTACACAAGGTTAGTCATTCTTTGGAACTTTCCTCCATGGTAGAATTTCCTGGAAATAAACCTTATGATTTTGGGAAGAGGACCATCTATGTCTTTCTAAGAGTGTGAATTCATAAACCTTCTTCAACTTTTTTGACCATTTGCTGGGGCCCAGTTGTCTGTAGTAGGTTTTGTGCGGTGCTTATGGGTCTTCAACTCTTTGCCACAGTACTTATTTCTGCCCTTGTTTTTCTTACACGCAGTTGTCAGGAAAAGAGTGGCGTCAGATTCTCGAGGTTGGTTCTCTATTGACTTTCGATGTAGTTTCAGTTTGACTGTTTTAAATGTGTGTATATTACATTTAAGCCTTGTTGAATGTAATGTTGTATGCCTAACTTGTCGGCAATGCGACATCTATTCACTTTGTTTGAGTCGAATGGTCATTGACATTGGCTAATCGACTGACTAGTTTTGATATGTAAAGCTTACCACATCTGGCATAATGTGCAGACTGGTTCTCGTATATCGTGAATCATAATTGAGTCATGGCTCCATTGTTATAGCAATGGTTGTAAGGACTCCACTTACATTTTTATTTTTAGTTGCCTTTATTTTAGGAGATGATCTTCAACGATTGAGTCATGGTTCTTCCAAGATTGAGTCATGGCTCCATTGATATAGCAATGCTTGTGAGGACTCCACTTACTCTTTTATTTTTAGTTGCCTTTATTTTAGGAGATGATCTTCCATGATTGAGTCATGGTTCCATTGATGTAGCAATGTTTATACATGACTAAACTGATGAAGATGTCTTACAAATTTTCAATTTAGTCTCACAGATATTAAGATTCTCTCTATTTCAGCCTTGCAAGTATTCAAAATAGGTCCACATACACCATCTACCTCCACTTACAGGAGACCCATGCCCGTAACAGATTGTGGATTAACGAGTTTTTTTTTCTTTTGAAAAATAATGTCATTTTTCAATTGATTCTTTGAGGTCGGCTTAGAAATCATATGAGATTTAGCTTTTAATTGTATTCTACGTTATTTAGAAATATTTTGTTGTGTTTTCCTGCTCTCGTCGACCATTCCTCTCTTGAACATCAGTTGTTAATTACTACATATTATGTCATTAGAAGATTCAGTATGTTTTTGCAGATGTATGAAAGGGATGGAAGAACTACCCTAATCTTTTCATTTTGTAATCTGAATAACTATTATTATTTATCTTTTTTTTTTTCTGGCTTCCTAACCTTAACTGGAGCCCATTTGGCCATGATGGACCATATATATGTCGGAAACATTTGCATTAAAAAAGAACTGTTTCATAAAATATGTCCAAAACATTTCCAAATTCATAAACTCCAATTTTTTTCTTACCCTCTTTGCATATGTTTGTAGGAATACAGGCAAACACACCCAGAAGTGACCGTTCTAGATCCTCCGGATGCAATACAGCATTTACACAGTCGCCAGTCTATGCTCCAGGCTGTTGCTGATATGCAATTATCTGAATCCTATGGTAAATATTGGAAATATGTGTTGCTTGAGCGCCGTATATATGAGTATTACTCTCTGACATTTACTGAATGTGAAGGGACCTTTCTGCTGTGCAGGTAGAGTAGATGTTCCAAAACAATTAGTCATAAAGAAAGATGCATCAACCATTTCTGATGGTGTGGTGAAGGTCGGGCTAAATCTTCCTCTTGGTATGTATATCTAGGCGATACTGATCCCTATGTCGTTGGCATCATCTTTTAGGCAATCTAGGGGAGTGATTTTTGTTAGATATGTCCGTATTATTGATCTCTTATTTTTACGCTTCATCTTTGCATTCTTTGTCTCATATTGGCATCAGTTGCTAAGCCGTTGGTTGCTGATGGAAGTGAAAAGTCTCATCAATTATCTTTAGCTTATGATAAATACTCCCTCCAAAAGCTTGAGCCTCCTCTTGTTCTCCAGGAGTTTGTCAACCATGGTGAGTAATTCTAACCTACTTCCCTTTATTCCATGTTACATCATAATTCGAGTCGTGAATTTTATTTCTGAATTGCTATTACTCATCGTGCCAGGGGGCGTCATGTTTAAGGTCTTCATCGTCGGTGAAGCTATAAAAGTGGTCAGACGTTTTTCTTTACCAAATGTATGCATGAGGGAGGTATTGAAAAATGCTGGCATCCACCGTTTCCCAAGAGTTTCTCATGCTGCAGCATCTGCTGATGATGCTGATCTTGATCCTCATGTTGCTGGTTAGTCATCAAATTTCAAAACTTGTTCATGATCGGTCATTGTGTCCATAATTTAGAGGAAAGGTTTAAGATGTGATAGGACTTTTCCCCTGCAGAACTTCCTCCTCGACCTCTATTAGAGAGACTAGCAAAGGAACTCAGGCGTAGACTGGTAGGGATTTTGCTCAGTTTCCTCATCTTTCTTGGGGCAAATCATGTGTTGTTGGGAAAAGTAGATTGTGTTCATATGGTCATGCTATCTGTGCAGGGGCTTCGTTTATTCAACCTCGACATTATTCGAGAGTATGGAACTAGAGATCAATATTATGTCATTGATATCAACTACTTCCCTGGTAAGTGTTTATCTTCTATGAACGTGATACCAATTTTGCTTCATTGATATCAAAACTTGTTCTCGTTGTAGGGTATGGGAAAATGCCGGAATATGAACACATATTCACAGATTTCCTGTTGGGCCTGATGCAAAGCAAGTACAAGAAGAGAACAACTTACTAAGACATTCTTTGATACTCATACGGTCATTCATGTTCAGTACTCCCCACAAGGGCCATTCGAGGAGCTCGTACAATCTTTACTTGGCTGAAGGACGGGAGAGGTGTTGTAGTCGATGGGTTCGTGCGAAATTGATTACCTAAAATCTCTTCCCTTTGGTTTTTAGCCATTATCTAATGTGTTATGCTCGCTCACAAAGTTGACGAGTTTGCAGTTAGGAAGGTGTGTGAAAATATGCCTTTTTTACTTGCATCAATTAACTCAAATTTGAACTAATTTCCTCTGGGGCCCCTGCTGCTGCTTTTGTTGGGAGTTTTGGTAGAATGACTGTAATATTTCTGGGGTAAATAATGGATTTAGTGTCAAGGATGGAATGTAAATTTTGTTTTGGAACTAATTAACGCTTATAAGTTATAACATCTTTCTTCCCATCAAGTGATTATCGAAATCATATGTCAATACTAGTAATGCAAGGTGATTGCATATAGGTGATTGTGTATGGTTCAGAATTGAATGGGTTCTAAAGAAGATCCCCTCCACCATTTTCAGATTAAACCAAATGAGTTGCCAGCAGAGATAATATGAAGTTCATGGAGCTTTATATTACAGGCATTAGTTAGAAATGAGCCTCTAGTTATGATGATTAACTCATTGTCTATGAGATCTCACACAAAAGGAGAAATGAAGGAGTGACAGCCTCAAAGGGGTGGGTTGTGAGATTCCATATCGATGGGAGAGGGGAATGAGTGTCAGCGTATCGCGCTGGATCCTAAAGGGAGGTGGATTGTGAGATCTCACATCGGTTGGAGAAAGAGAACGAGGAACGAGTGTCGGCGAGGACGCTGGATCCTTGAATTGTGAGATCTCACATCGATTGGGGAAAGAGAACAAAGAACGAGTGCCAGCGAGAACGCTGACCCTAAAAGGAGGTGGATTGTGAGATCTTACATCAGTTGAAGAAGAGAACAAGGAACAAAACGCTGACCCTAAAAGGAGGTGAGATCCCACATTAGTTGAAGAAGAGAACAAGTAACAGAACGCTGACCCTAAAAGGAGGTGGATTGTGAGATCCCACATTAGTTGAAGAAGAGAACGAGGAACGGGTGCCAGTGTCGTGAAGACGATGGGCCTAAAAGGGGTGGATTATGAGATCCCGCATTGGTCGGGGAGGAGAACGAAACAAAAAGAACAAGGAATGAGTGCCAGCGAGGACGCTGGACACTGTAGGGGGTGGATTGTGAGATCCCACATTGGTTGGGGAAAGAGAACGAGGATCCTAAAGGTGAGTGGATTGTGAGATCCCACGTCGGTTGGGAAAAGAGAACGAGGACGCTAGATCCTGAAGGGGTGTGGATTGTGAGATCTTATATCGGTTGGAGAAGAGAACGAGGAATGGATGCCAGCGTTGCGAAAATGCAGGCCTAAAGGAGGGTGGATTATGAGATCTCATATTGGTTGGGAAGTAGAACGAAACATTATTTTACAAGAGCGTGGAAACTCATTCCTGGAAGGCATTTTTAAAAATTTTGAGAGAACCAAAAAGGAAAAAGCCTAAAAATGACAATATCTGCTCGCCTTGGGTTGTTACGAATGATATCATGACGACAATATCTACTCGTCTTGGGCTATTACAAATGATATTACAGTCAGACAGTGGGTAGTGTGCCAACGAGGACGCTGGCGCCAAGAAGAGTAGATTGTGGGGTTGGGCTGTTACAAATAGTATCAGAGCCAGACATCATACGTGCCATCGAGGACGGGTGAGCTTGAGCTGATACAAATAAAATATCAGAGTCAAACACTGAGTGGTGTGCTGATGCTCGGCTCCCATCACCGTGAACTTAGAGTATTTTAGGAGCTATATTTACAAGAAAATGTTGTTAGTTATTCATTCGGCCCTATTGAATCAGAAGAACAAGAGAGGTGAACAGCACAAGAGAAGAACTGCAACAGAGGGAGAAGGGAAAAGGGATTGGATTTGTTGGGTTTACCGTAGCAGATAGCCATGAAATTGTATTGATAGATTCAGAAATCTTGTAATATACGAAACCCAGAATTGTCTGAATTTCACCTGACACCACACTGCCTTCCTCATTTTCCTCTGCATCTTCACCTCCCCACATCATCACTGTCATAAACCCAATAACTCCCCCTCTCTCTCTTCTCAAACACTTTCAAAATCCCACTAAAATCACCCCTTTTTAACCCCAAATCTTTGCATAATTCACCCATCCAATCACCTCCCTTCCCTGGAAATAAACACAGAAATTCAAGCATTCCCAACAAAAACAGAGAAGAAGAACCAAAGGATTTTGATTTTTACAAGCAATTATTAGTATTCTTATTCAAAGAAACACAAAAAATGGAAGAACAAAATTCACGGGTTGAAGATGAAATTCCCACATTTGCATTTCCAGCTGATAGGTTTGTAATTAGAGGTCTCATCTTCACTAGACAGAGCAGAGAAATGGGTGGTTCTTCTTTTTCTTTGATTCTGATGTGAAGAATCACGCAGCGCCGCCACTGGTACTTGTACCGCCTCACAACGCCCTCCACATGCCTTGCACCTTCCTCTGCAGCTCGGCGGCCGTGACCCTATTTGACTACTCCTCACCATCTGCCCCTCCACCAACCCTGCATGCAGCCAAACCTCAATCATCCGTTCAAGGAGAGAAGTGAATAGAATGAATGAATGTGGGTTACCTTGAGCCATGGATGTGAGATGAATGAAAATGGAAACAGAGAGGAATAGCAAGTAAATTGAGGCTTGTTTGTTTTGAAGGGTGGTGGTGGTGCCCATGTCTTCAGTTTCAGAAAACAGGGTAATGGGTGTTGAAGGAGAAGAAGAAGAAGAAGAAGAAGAAGAAGTGCTTAAATAAGAACAGAGGAAAGGGAATTTTGGTGGCAGAAAAAAGGTATGCAGAGAGGGAAGAAAGAAGGTGAATCCTGAATAATATAAGTGTACCAAACCAAAAGAGTATCAGCTGCGGTCAGCAGAGATTGAGTGGCCACTCTATAATTCAAATTGACCCATCATTTTTACTTTTTAACTCTTTCCCCCTCTCTCTCTCCGCGCACGGTAAACGTTATGGTGCATGTTTATCAAGGAATGAACGGTTGAGTTATGATATGAAATATAGAATGAGTTGAGATGATACATGTTGAATGTGATTATGTTTGTTTACCGAGACGTGTATGCTATCTTATGAATTGAGATTAGTGACTAGATATCTATGTTTAGATCGTTATGTTATGTCTCTATTTCATATGTTTATGATGTATGTGATTATACGGGACGATTAGGGGTTTGTCAACTAACTTTTAATCGTGAACCTGACTCGATTGTCAAGGGTCTGGATAACCATAGAATTGACATGTGGTTTTATGATATATGATTTGTGTCATGTGAGGATTATTAGGAAATTTGTCAATTAGCTTTCTTTTGGTGAACTTGCTATGAGCGGTAAGGGTTCATAGTTGCACCTTAGAGTTGGTCAAGCCTTGACATGCATGACCCTACGAGATTTATACTGAGGTCGCACTTCGAGGACATTGAAATATGATGAAGGTGATGATAATGATGAGAGACTAGCAGAAACGACTAACTAGAAGACCTAGAGATACCTGGAGAACTTGAAAATATTTTGAGAACGGAAGGTCCAGATAGGACTAAGAACCAAGAGAATAAGAAAACCTAAGGTGTAGTTTTTAAAAAGAGCCTATACGGTGGAACGAATTCTCAAAAGAGAATAAGATACCGAACATATGAACAAGATCAATAAGACTTAATAACGAAATACGAACTACCAACAAGCTGCTTACTAAATATATCTTATACACTTCTGCTTGCTACTTCAACTATCTTTTCAAGTGGAGTTCAACGTAGCAGTCGAGGCGAAGGCACTTATTCGAGTCTGGAGTTGCTTTCTACTTATCGCCACTATCATCAATATCGTCACTATCATCCATATCGTCACTATCATCAATAAGAAAACCCTTNCAAGTTTGTCTATGAAGAGCAGATCTAATTATATTAGTGTCTATAATTGATTTCTTCTGCATAATACTAATCGATAGGGCCTCATTGGTAAGTGCTACAAGATCTCGTACATTGGAACCCATGGTTATGGAACCGAATCCATTAGTATGGAACATTTTCTTTTCCAAGTGAAATCCCCTAGTATATGAAAGAGTGAAAAAGTGCTTTCGTTGTTGTGGAATAAGAAGCCTTCGTATTTTAATGCATGTATTTAATTTATTCGGAGCTATTAGAGCGGGATCCACTTTTTGGGGAATATGGGTCGAAGCAATAACAAGAATATTTCTAGTGGAACATCTTTCACAATCCCTGGAGAGATAGTTCACTAATAGACCAAGGGATAAGTAATTCGACGCATTCACATCCAGATCATGAATGTTTGGAATCCATATTATGCAAGGAGACATTGCTTTTGCTAATTCGAATTGAAGGGTGATATAAAATCGGTCTATTTCCGGCATCATATCCATAGTTAGCGGCGCATTCATCATAGTTAGAAGCTCCAGCTCCGTATCAAGGTCACGGTCGATATCGTCACTATCATCAATATCGCCACTATCATCAATATCGCCACTATCATCAATATCGCCACTATCATCAATATCGCCACTATCATCAATATCGTCACTATCATCCATATCGTCACTATCATCAATAAGAAAACCCTTAGGGTTGTTATCCGGGAACTTGTTCAGAAATACTGTAATGAAAGGAAGATAGGAGTTTGTCGTTAGGTATTTGACCAAATAGGATCGTCCAGTTCCTATAGAACCTATCACTAAAATACCCCTACGGGGGGATAGGGCTAAGCGGAGCGAAAAGGGTTTTCCATGAGATGGAAAATTCAAACTATTAGCCCCACACGAGGTTTGTGAATAAGTGATTGTCTGATAATGAACAAGGAATGTCCGTCTTTCTGCTAAACAGAATGTATTGAACTCATAATTCATTAGATACTTTTTATGAATGTCAACTAAGTATCGTAAGTAAATTACTCCCGGTTGTTCAATCATTTGATAACCAGAGTCAGCACTTATTCGGGTCTGGAGTTGCTTTCTACTTACCTTTAAATACCTATTTTAAATTTGCATTCACGTGTTTAAATATTTTAAATTTCACGTATTTTTTTATTATTTGTACGTCACCAAGTAAGGCTCGAATAGCTCGAAAAACGGGTCGTTACACTCGGTTTCTACGAAGATAAAAGGCAAAGGGTAGTACAAGCAATAAGGCAAAGAAGAAAGGGGAAGGACATGAGCCTCGTTTGATGAGCCAACGTTGTTAATGCCTTTTGGTCTTCCTTCATTTTGTCTCCCATTTCCCTTTCCTTCTTTCCTTCTCTTTTAATGCATACAATCTTTGGCAGTTCCATTTCTACACGCCATATTCTTTGGCCCCATTCCTTTCCTTTTCTCCAAATCATTTTGATTGTTGTTAATACGTCATCCCGACCAACCTGTTTTTCTTTGGCATTCACGCTACAAAATTTGAATAGAGCTAGACACCGGATGATGTGTTAACGAGGATGTTGGACTCCTAAAGAGCGGATTGTGAGATCTCATATCGGTTGAATAAGAAAACAAAACATTCATTATAAAGATGTGGAAATTTCTCCCTAGTAGATGTGTTTTAAGACGGAAATATGTAACCAGTCAAACAAGTAGAGGTATCAATCTTTGCACGTCAAAGATTCATCATTTGAGCAAGGGGTGAGGCAAGGGTGGACGGAGAATTTTTCCATTTTTGTTTCAAAAACCGAGGATGAGGATGTGGATTGTAATTATCTTTGTTCCTATCCTCAATTTGATCTCTCGACCCTTTATCGTCATCTTTTTTTCTAAATTTTTTAAAGGGCAAAATACACTTCTAGCTCGTAATTAATTCGGGGTTAGTATCTATTTTGTTCCTAAAATTTCAAAACGAACACTTTACTTTACTATTAGGTTCGAGAAATAACTCTTAAGTTGCTCGTAAACTCGTATAGCCATTAGTTGAATAACGGTAACACAAACCGTGCAGATTCTTTTCATCTTTCTCAATCTCCTTTGGAATAACATATATTCATTGCATCACTCGGTGACATGCATCCAACCAACCTTTAATCTTGTTTTAACAATCTGCTTTTTAATCCATATGTTGTTCAATCATTGGTAGAAAATAAGGTTTAAAATCCGACCGACGCTTGTTTAAAATTAGAGTTAAATGATCGATTTTTGTTTGAGACTTCGGTTTGGGATTTGGATAGAGAAGTAATGCTTCATTTTCTTTTCATGTCTAAATAACAAATCCTTACACAACCAAGTTCTTCGGTACCGTTTGTGATGCTCTTCTGGATGTCGTTCTTATTGCCACGTCACAAGTGATGACACAACTGAGTAAATAATAAATTAAGTTAGTTATATGCATGTATAGGCAGACGGAAAGTATTTTAGTATATCAAAACTACAAAATGTTAGTGATAAATATTTTGTTTATTTTAAAAGTGTAAAAATATTTTTTGAATAAAAAATAAATGTCATAATATGTTAGTAATTAATAAATGGGTCAAAATGGTACCAAATATAAATTAATGAGATTGTAGAGTATGAGAAAAATAACAACAAAATAGAAATTAATATAGGATATAAAAGTTGAAAAAAAATGAAAAAATAATGAGAATTAAAAAATATAAATGATATAATATTTAATAAAAAATTGAGAAAAAAAAAACCCCTCAAATATCAGCGATACAGGGTAAAAAAGACTTTTTCTCCCTCCAATATTTCATATCATATGTTTGGTTCTATATTTTAAAATTTGATTTTTAATTTGTTAAAGTGGGAGAATCCTAAAATTTAACTACTTATTTAATATTTTAAATATATTAAAATTTAGTATTTTAAAAAATCAAAGTTCGAGCTCCAATACCAAAACAATAATAATAATAATAATAATATATATATATTAAAAATCTATTTGAGCTTTTTTAATTTTAATTTTTATATTTTTAAGTTTATATTTATTTATATTAACAGGATATTTTGGAGATATATTAGTTAGAGTTGTTAGTATAAATTGATTAATGGTGTATTTTATTTATTTACCTTAGTTATATATTTTTTTTCTATTTTTAGATATTAGTTAATAGTTTGTATCTATTTAAACGGGTAAACTTGAATGAAGATCCTACCCTTTTCCAATTCTATTTTCTATTTTTATTTCTTAACATAGTATCAGAGTACCGATCTTGGTATTTTTAATACCCGGGAGTATTAAACCTAAAGCCAAACCCTAACCAATTAGTGAAGTCTTTACAGCCGCCAATCATCCAATATCAAGAATACGTTATAAGCATCTTTCAAATTTCTCATCAAGCTCAAAGGTGACATATTCAAGATGTTCGTATTTTTTTTCACAACCTCTCAAGTGATCCAGAGCACCGATCTTTGTGTTATTATCCAGTAAATCATTTATGCATAGACCAAGAAGTGATCAGGGAAGATATTCACTTGTTTCAAATCAAATTAAATGGAGCAAGTTACCAATCCTCGAGTCAATCATTGCAGTCTATTTCTATTTTTATTTCTCATTCTCAACATGGTGCATGAACCAAGAAAACCACATTGGGAGGCAGCTCTTCGAGTTCTGAGGTACATCAAAGGCACTCCTGGTCAAGGACTCTCCCATATGAAAACAAGGCACTCCTGGTCAAGGACTCCTACTCCCATCTGAAAACAATTTAAGATTACAAACATATTGCGATCTAGGGTGGTTGTCGAACTTCCAGATGGTCTATTTCTGAGTTCTGCATTTTCCTTGGAAATTCAATTATTTCTTGGAAGTCTAAAAAGCAATGTGTCCAGATCATCAGCAGAAGCCGAGTATCGAGCTATGACAAATACTTGTTTAGAGTTAACTTGGTTAAGATACATTCTTCAAGTATCGAGCTATGACAAATACTTGTTTAGAGTTAACTTGGTTAAGATACATTCTTCAAGTATCGAGCTATGACAAGTATAGCTATGACAAATACTTGTTTAGAGTTAACTTGGTTAAGATACATTCTTCAAGACTTGAATGTTCCACTGTCCAAACCAGTATTATTATATTGTGATAATCAAGCAGCATTACATATAGGAGCCAATCCAGTTTTTCACGATCGTACGAAATACATTGAAATAGATTATCATATAGTTCAAGAAAAGTTACCAACTTGAATCATCAAACTGAATATATTTGAGATATTTAGGGAGTTGTTAGTATAAATTTGATTAATGGTGTATTTTATTTATTTACAAGATTTAGTTAGTTATACATTTTTTTCTAGTTAATAGTTTGTATCTATTTAAACGTGCTAAACCTGAAGATGATACATTCTCCAATTCTATTTTCTATTTCTATTTCTTAACCATTTATATTTATCCACTAATAATCAATACTAAATTTAAGATAAAATTTAATCAATTATCAAAATTCAAGAACTAAGATATATATATATATATATATATATATATGTATATATATATATATATGTATATATTAAGCTGCAATGATTAAAAAGGATGCGTTAATGGGGTTTTGGACCCGACCCGTGAAGGAGTATCCATTTGAAGCTCGTCGTCGGGGAGGAGATATTTTTGAACTTTTTTTTTGTGGAAAAAGAAATGTTGTTGATTTTTTTTCCCCAAATTCTTAGAAGAAGGAGATTTAGAATTGGTGGTAGAGAATTTGCAGTTTCCACGTCCACATTTTCACTCATCAGATTGCATGAGTAATTACTTCTTCATCACCAATCTTCTCCCTCTCCCTGCCTCCGATTTCCACGATGGGAACAAGTTTCCGCCCAAATCTCAAGTGGGCTTTCCAAATTCAGACTCATTCCCGCAGGGCCTCCCCTTCCAAGCTCTCTCCCTATGCCTGTTAGTTCTTTCTCTCTGAACTAAGATGCTGAATCATGAACAATCTCGATTCATATCTGGGTTTTTAATTTGTTTCTGAAATTCCGTGGGTTCCCGCTTGCTCTTTGTTCGGTTTTCTCGTTTTCAATCTGCCATTGTTCTACTTGTTATCGATTTTGTGAGGCATTTTGAATTGTTTTCCGGTTATCTCGATCATTTGAATAAGGCACGTTTCTGGGATTTCTCGGGAATTTTGTGTTCTTGCTCCTGAATGATTATAGCTATATATATCTGTTACATTTCCTGAATGTGAACTTGTTTTGAGTCTTTTGGAGATTGTTAGGCTCTCAAATTTCTCCTGGAATGGTTATGAAGTGTGAATATTCGATCTATCTTTAATTTCTTTGGATCAGACTGAGAAAAGCCTCATTTCTTAGCATGTTTTAAGGTTATACGATTATTATTGGCGTGGGAATGCATTATAAATTTTGTTCTGTTCTACATTTTAAAACAGCTAAAGGCAGGGAAGCTTCCTTTAATTCAGGAAGGCTTTCGTTCTTCTCCAGTACTTGTGAGGAAGGAGAGGCTATTTCTAGAGAAGCCTTGAAAACATATACTTGCTTATCTGAAGCTCCACAAACCTTAGCCGATGGTCTGTTAGATTTGGAAGAGAAAGAGGTAGAGGTTAGCCCTTTGCAATGAACTTCACAACACCCATTTGTTGGCTTGACCTCGCTTGGTTTCTTGTCCTTGATGGGATGTATCTTATATGTTATTTCAGATAAACAGTGGGGCAAAGTCACTCAGTCATTTGCATTACGGGTCGAAAAATTCTGGGCCATCCAAGGTAGAGGACAATTTTTGTTCCTGTACAAGCTTGCCTACTGGCAGGGCCTCGCCTTTTGACATGTTAATGGAAAACCTTGATGTTTTGGAGGAAACTTTTACTGAATCAGGCATGCTAAGCTTGGAAAGAGATATTGTATTGCAACTAACAAAACTTGGAGCTTTGGAGTTTTTCAATGCCTGTCTGTCTAGGACGCTTAAAGCATCATCAAGTTTTCGTGATTTGTCGGACTTACCTATTGAGGTTGGTGGAGATCATAATGTAAACCAGAAAACCGATGACCAGAACCACAATATCATAGTTTACTCTGGAAAAAGAGCAGGAAGAAGATCAGTAAAAAGGAGAGCAATGGATAATGCTGATAAAGTTGCTTCACGGCCGCTAGCTACAAGAGCTGCTAAAGAAAAATTCCGTAGTTCGAGGAAAAAAGCATCTAATTCGAAAAAAAGAAGATCGATTGTTGCTCGAAATGAAGCTGAAATGTCCACCGGGGTTAAGGTTGATTCGTGTTTGATGTTCGCACAACCATCCTTCCAATACTTTTTATGCTAAGCTTCTGTTTCATTGCAGGTAGTTGCAAATTTAGAAAGAATTAGAGAAACTTTAGAAAAGGAATCCGGAAGAACAGCAAGCATGAGTTGCTGGGCCGACGCATCCAGCATTGATATAAAGGACTTGCAGAAACAGTTACAATTTGGTTGGTTCTGCCAGGATGAGCTCTTAAGGAGTACTAATTCATTGGTTATATTCCTTGCAAAGAAATATCGATGCTCCGGGTTACCAATGGAGGACTTGGTTCAGGTCTATTCATTACTATTCTATGAGAAACCTCGGTTCTTCGAATTTCAATGAATATATATATATATATATATATATATATATATATATATATATACATTTCTCAATAGAAGTATAGTAAGAAAAATGCAAATGTATACACATATACATATATATATATACACATATACATACGTACTCCACTTTCTTTTTTGCTTTCATGAATGCAAATGTTGAATACTGATGCCTTGCCTTGAAACATACATTTCTCAATAGAAGTATAGTAAGAAAAATGCAAGGCGCTATGCATCTTGATGTTTATTTTCTCGTGTACTCGTAGGCAGGAGCCATTGGCGTGCTGCAAGGTGTGGAAAGGTTTGACCCGAAAAGGGGTTTTAGATTCTCAACCTATATTCAATACTGGATAAGGAAATCAATGTCGAGAGTCGTGGCACGAAGTTCAAGGGGAATTCAAATTCCAGTACGATTCTTTCTTCACTGGGAGGCTAATTTCATGAAGTTTTCATATTCATGTATGACTGACTCATCCTTATAATTCTTTTGTAGTGGTCATTAACCAAGGCAATAAATCAAATACAGAAGGCTCGAAAAGCGTTGAACAACAGTGGTAGGAGATATTCGGATGACGATGTAGCCAAGGCTACTGGTCTTCCTTTGGCCAAGGTTAGAGTTGCTAGCAACTGTTTAAAAGTTGTGGGTTCAGTTGATCAGAAGATAGGTGATGGACTAAATATGAAATATATGGTAAGACTCTCGCTCTTCCGTCTAGGATATCATTAGCTCCCTATTTTCTTTGAACTTCTTGACAATTCTTGGGCATATTTTGTCTATGTTGATTAATTGAGAGCTTTTTCTTTTTCTTTTACTGAAGTTTGTTCATCAAAAGCTTATATATGAATTCATAATTGGCCATGCCAATGTGTGAAGTCGAGCTATGTGAGATCCCACATCGGTTGGAGAGGTGAACGAAACATTTCTTATAAGGGGGTGGAAATCTCTCCTTAGTAGATGCGTTTTAAAATTTTGAAGGGAAGCTTGGAAAAGAAAGCCCAAAAAGACAATATTTGCTAGTAGTGGGCTTGGGCTGTTACAAATGGTATCAGAGCCAGATATTGGGCAGTGTGCCAACGAGGACGCTGGGCCCTAAAGGCGGGTGGATTGTGAGATTCCACATCGGTTGGAGAGGGGGAACGAAACATTACTTATAAGGGTGTGGAAACCTCTCTCTAGTAGACGCGTTTTAAAACTTTGAGGAGAAGCCCAAATATGGTAATATCTGCTAGCGGTGAGTTTGAGTTGTTATAAGCTTATTTGAAAAGAGCAAGTTTAGAATATCCCGGCCTTCTACCGGATGTTACAACTTACCAATAAATTAATATAGTATATTCTTTAAACATATTGTGACTCTTATGGTGCAGGAATTGACAGCAGATACATCAATAGAGAGCCCAGAAGACACTGTGAAGCGGAGGCTAATGAAGAAAGACATCTTTAATCTTCTTGAAGTGTTGGAATCAAGGGAGAGACAGGTCCTGGTGCTGCGATACGGACTCATGGATTCCCAACCCAAGTCGCTCGAGGAAATCGGAAAACTTCTGCGCGTAAGTAAGGAATGGGTTCGAAAAATTGAAAGGAAAGCCACAACAAAGCTGAAAAATGAAGAGACTGTGAGAAACTTGAGCCATTATTTGGATTGATATACTTCTTTCAGCTTCAGCTCCCTCCAGTCTTTTCAAAACTTGCAGCAGCCCAAAGAAGCCAAGAGATTGGCATCGCGCTTTCGGGGCCATACTACCAAAGTGTTCGTTACAACGAGCATATCTCAATCCTCAACGAATCTCACCGGTTAGTACAGTTCCTTACATGATGCATTACCACTGAAACATCGACTCGACTTGTCTGGTTGGTGGTTCATGTTTTTTGATGTAAAATATGATCTTTACTTCCATCATATGCATGAATTGAGCTGTAGATAGAGATGTGCACCTGGGCATGGCCAAACCTTCCATATATATATAAACATATATACATATTTACAGCCATTTTTAGCCATATGAGTCCACATTGTATTAAATTTTATTTCATATACAGGGCAATTCATGCCATTGTTGTAGAGATGGATGTCTGGACGATCATAGTAGATTTATTAATACCAAGTTTATGACCTTTCATGCATTTCTTAGCTGATAAGAAACTTGAGGGATCATACAATACTTTACTTTCTTTAGAAGAAATGGAACAAATGAGCTGAGAGACAAATCTGTTTGGTTTTACAACTTTGGTAAAAGCATATGCTTTTTTCTCTGCTCAGAATTGAATGCCATAATTTATTGTTATCAACTGCTTTTCTTTATGGAGGGGAAAGCTACAACGACGTATAACGTATATTCTTTATTCTAAGGTCGGAGATTCAAACGTCTTGTACTTCTAATTGATTGTTTTTTTTTTTAATCTTTATTTGCGATATAATATTTCTTTGACGAATAAATTTTTATGACGATGGTGAGAGGTCTATAGCATTTACCAAACATTGCTTATACTAGGTCTTGAATAATTGATTGCTGGTTTAATGAGTATGTCGCATCAACGATCAGGTTGAATAACAAGTTTCGTTGAACTTCGGTCTCGATTTAGTATGTAACTCGCATTTGACTTACAACGTGATTCCTATGATTTTAAAGGCTTCAACTTAGTTATTATGGTTTAGTTGAACCTAATGAATGATTCACGTGAAGTTTTTTTGTGAGATCTCACATCGATTGGAGAGGAACGAGTGTCAGCGAAGATGTTGGGTCTCGAAGGGAGGGTGGATTGTGAGATTCTACATCAGTTGGAGAGGAGAAGGAAACATTCTTTATAAGTGCGCGGAAACCTCTCCTGAGCAAGTATGTTTTTAAATCTTAAAGCTTATAAGGGGAAACCCAAAGAGGATAATATATGCACCCAAAGAGGACAATATCTGCACCCAAAGAGGACAATATATGCACCCAAATAGGACAATATCGGCTAGTAATGGACTTGAGTTGTTACATTTTAATCATACATATTTTTTAAGAAGACATTATAATATATAATATCATACGAACCAAACTGATACAAAATTCAAACTATTTTATCTATTTGATATCTTTGAGTGTATGGGAAAGTTTGTGTACATCTCGACTGTTTTCAACGAGACAAACTACCTGAGCTCGCTACAAACTCCATTATGCACCTGATCGAACCCATAACCAAAATTATATTATAACTCATAATTAAATTAGAAAAATTTAGAAAGTAGAATTAATTTGTTGGAAAGTCTAAAACAAACACTTCTATTTATATTCATGATGGGAATTTATTATTGAACCCAAAAATTGAGTTCCAAAAAAGGAAAAAAAGCGTTATTTGTTGAGTTGGTGGTAGGCTAGGCACGGTGCCGTGTTTCCAAAAATTTCAATCCAACGATCAGATCACCACCAAATCCATTCCGAAAGTGACCGGCTTCATCTTATCTCACAGACAATCCTTTCCGTTGAAAAACAGTCAAAAGCCTTGACCACCCTCCTAGCTGTTTCATCCTTACTGGGCGGTGACAAAATTACGTCCCCCAACCGAAACAATTTATCACAACCCTTGAATCTCTCTCTCATCCACGCGATTCCACCGCGGTTGAAAACAGTCGAGAGTATTAATCTCGGACAAGAAACGACGGATTAATAGGGATGATGATGTTACACGACGTCGTTTAAAAGTAGCGTGTGGTTTTCACGCTCTTAGAACAGGAGTAGGGTTTATTATTATTGAATGATAATGTGAGGAAGTACCACGATTAAACCTCCACACGTGCCAACACCCGCGCGGGAAAACAACGAAAAGTCAAAAAGGAAAGTTGACTGTGATTATTTAGCCAATGAGAAAATGACACGTCGGCGAGCGCATTGAACTCAAGCCGCTTTTAAACATTTCTCTGTCATTTCAGTCGTCCGGAAATAAGTAAAGGCCCCTTCCTTATTTTTTCTCCCACCTTCCTCTTTCATTCGCTCTTCTCTAGAAAGAAGAAAAAAAAAAAAAAAAAGCCTCAATCTTACCTTCTCTGTCTGGTTTTTTGCAGAGCGATTTCTAGGGTTTTCAGTGGGAGGTGGGGGGGTTTTTCACCTCTGAATTTCATGAATTCGTCTTCCATGGTGGATGGAGTTTTGACCCTAATCGCATTTGATAATTCAGCTCAATCCTTGCACCTTCTGACCTAATGACTTTTGACAGTAGTGAATGGCTCGATTTCACTTCCGCTTCCTTTTTGTTGCGCTTGTAGTAGTTGCTGTTCTTGTTACAAAGCCTCACTCTGTCTTGTCATCTACGTCCACCGACGAATTTTCTATTATCGATTACGATGCGTTTCTTTTTCACCAGGATTACTCGCCGCCGGCCCCACCGCCACCGCCGCCTCATCCACCTTCGGTTTCCTGCACCCGTGATTTAGATGGCGTTGGCTCGCTGGATACTACATGTCAGATTGTCAACGATTTGAACCTTACTCATGATGTTTATATAGCCGGGAAGGGGAATTTTTATATCCTGCCTGGGGTGAAATTTGATTGTCCTAAACCGGGGTGTTCGATTACTATTAACATTACTGGCAATTTTACGTTGAGCAATGATTCGTCTATATTTACCGGGAGTTTTGAGTTGGCCGCCGGTAATGCTAGCTTTCTCAATGGGTCTGTGGTGAATACGACGGCTTTAGCTGGGAATCCGCCACCACAGACTAGTGGGACGCCACAAACTATTGATGGGGCAGGTGGGGGACATGGAGGGAGGGGAGCCTGTTGTTTGACGGATAAAACTAAGCTTCCTGAAGACGTTTGGGGAGGTGATGCATACTCATGGGCGTCGCTGCAGAAGCCTAGCAGTTTTGGGAGCCAGGGTGGTTCAACGAACAAGGAAGTGGACTATGGTGGAATGGGTGGCGGGAGGGTGAAGTTGGACGTCCACGACCTTCTAGTAATTGATGGGGTTGTTCTTGCCGATGGGGGTGATGGAGGGACAAAAGGTGGAGGTGGGTCGGGTGGCAGCATCTATATCCTTGCTCACAAAATGTAACTATCATCTTATCTCCCCATCTGTTTGTTCGCTCTCTTTAATTTCAGCTTGTTTTCACATTGGAACAGTGCATATCCTACTCCTATTTGTTCGATTATTTTACCGTTGGATGAGTGAGAATATTTGAGAGCCTAATGCAGCTGGTTTCCATTTTACCATTATTTTTTTAAAAAATCTGGTTCTTTTTGTTTTCATAAAACATGGACATGGAACAAAATTGAATATTAAAGTATTTTTCTTGTGAAGAACAGGATTGGTGACGGCAAGATAAGTGCATGTGGAGGTAATGGATACGGTGGAGGTGGTGGTGGAAGAATCGCTGTTGATGTTTTCAGCAGGCATGATGATCCTCGAATTTTTGTTCATGGTGAGAGTTCTAAGCAATTGGCGAACTTCAGTGTCGTATATGTTACGAAGTAATGTGGTATCTATAATATATTGATATACACACATCCACGTATACAAACACATACCCATTACCAGTACACAAACACACGACTAATACATATATATAATGTATGTATGCATGTATCTATGTATGCATGAATTTTGTTCTTCAATCTGTGCTTCAGTTTCATATTAAGATATTTATTGAACTCCAAGAATATGCATGGGGAGAGGCTGATTTATGTATGCTTCAGTTGCATACTTTGCTATTTTGTTGGACTGGTGTTTTCCCCTCCTTCTTTTGGATAGGAAACAAAGTATTTTCTTGGTATTATGAAATATTACGAAGTGTGGGAAAGGGAAACCCTGAGCCGTGGGGGATTACAAAATAAGAAATCCTCTATAAGGTCAAAATGTCATTAAGACTGAGAAATAGAGTAAAGAGGAGTAAAATTTACACAACATTAGGATGGAGACTTGGAAATATTTGATTTTATATTCTACCAACTTTTATTATTTCCTTCTCATTTCATGCTCTATTGAGACTGTACTCTAATTTTTTTGAAGAAACATTATTTCACTAAATTATTGAAGTGTTTACTCCTACAAAAAAGGGTAAAAGTATTTTCAGAGGAGTGTGGATGATGCATTCTACAAGAACTTAAAAATATGTTTAGTATTAAAACTTGAAGCTTGTTTAAAACCACTCAATTTTCTATTTACTGGGAGACCGATTCTTGTTTATAGTATCATAAATATCTATTTATAGAATGGACTTCAGAAACATCCTTCTTGAGAGGCTCCATGTTCTTTACTTTTTCCCTTCATTTAGCTCTTCATGATGTTTGGTCCCCTTCTGGTGTTCAATGCTGTATTCAACCTTTTCCCCCTTGTGTATTTAGCACGAGTGAATGAAGCGAGATTGGACTGACTACTTTCATCTCTCAACAATTTTTCTAGAATAATTCTTCTGTACTTTAACTGCTTGTTTGCAATGTAACTTTGTGCTTACTATGGATGCCGTTGTGTTAATTCATTTAGTTGTATTGCTAAGCTGTTGCCATATATATGTTATTCATGTAGGGGGACGTAGTTTGGCTTGCCCAGAAAATTCTGGTGGTGCTGGAACTCTGTACGATGCTGTTCCTCGAAGCCTTACAATTTCCAATCATAATTTGACAACAGATACGGACACACTTCTTTTGGAGTTTCCTAATCAACCACTCATGACAAATGTTTATGTTCGAAATAATGCCAGGGCTTCAGTTCCTTTGCTCTGGAGCCGTGTTCAGGTTTGTAATTAACCTGAAACATAGTTTAGATTGTTTATACAGGCACGGGAATCTGGTTATGGAGAAGTTCTACTTTACAGAGTAGTACAAACCATTTCATTTGAGCTATACATATGCATATATATATCTTTTCCAAGTGGGACTCTATATTCCACAATTTTTTTGCCGATCCATTGCTAAATGAGGGGTGAATCCATCCCCAAGGTTGTGAGAACACTCTCTGGAACAATGTTCTATTCCAAAATAATATTCAAAAAGCTCCCATTACGATTCTTAAAGTAGCTATTTGTAGGCTTACAATAGGATAAAACAAATTATCAATTAAATCCAAATTTCTAATTATGCACTAATTAATCTAAATGCACCTAAACTTTTGTTTACTAAATTATGCTAATTATCTAATATTTCATCCTACATCACAAATGACTTTTTCAGTGACAAGGATTGGCTTTCCTTGGAAATATGCAATATTACCTCGACATGTTGCATGCATCCATATACTCATTCTGCTTTTATTTGATGTTTTCTTTTATTTGTTCCTTCACGATTGTATATATTCTTTTTGAAGCATGAGCAAAACACTCGGCCAAATTTGTTTATTTTACCTTTGTGCACCCTGAATTTCTGTGTATATTGTTCCTCATTGCCATACAATGCTTTCCTTCTCTTTCTTTCAACTAATTTGATCGTATTGTGTCTTCTTATTCTTCTACCTACCTTGCCTTACAGATAACGGCCTATTCCGCTTTCTAATATACTCTTCTTCAGCTATTGTTTGTCTCCTTTATATTGGGGACCCAAACTAGCAAGAAAAAGACTGTTAATTTACCATCTCTTTTGATTTGTCCCCTTTAGTGATAAAATTAAGTATCTAGCTCTTCTGATATTTGATGCTTCACCTTTTTTTATTTGAACTGTTATGTTACCTAATTAACTAATATTTAGGTGAGTTTTACTGAACCCAGTATTCTAGCTGATGTTGATTTCTGAAACTTATGTGCCTTGCATCTTAGGAAATGTTTTATAGATTATCATTTGTTGTGTATGGCTTGGTAGTTGGTATAAAAAGTGAAACTAGCATCATATTGTGCATGCCAAGTTCTCATTTGATTCTTCTAATGTATATTTTTCGTCTCCCTCGTGGTTATGTTGAGATGAGCTCTATCAATAATCTCAATCTTGGTTTTCAATACTATAAAATAGGTTCAAGGTCAGATTAGTCTCTTATCTGGTGGAGTTTTATGTTTTGGGCTGGCACACTATGCGTCATCAGAGTTTGAGCTATTGGCAGAAGAACTTCTTATGAGCAACTCAGAAATCAAGGTAAACCTTTTTTCTTTGTGTAGTACAATTATGCTTTGCATGCCTGCAGTACATCTATTTTTCGTCTGTTCATGATTTAGAAATGGGAAGCAATGTTTATCATGGTCAAACCTTTTTGTTGCATGCATTAGTTGGTTTGTCTTCGTTTCTCTCTCTTTTCTTTTCGCTTTTGGTATGCTTGGGTTTTATCTTTTGTGCTTGTACTTTTGTTTCATTGTCAATTTTCAACTTATTGAATGGTTTTCCTACACAGCACAACACCATAGAAAGAATCATGGGAATAGTTCTGAAGTATCTGAAATTTGAATATGTAGAAAATGGGTAGCCAGGGGGATTGGGAACCTTGATACTCTTTGAGCCAACTCTATCTATTATCCTTCTAATTTTTTTTTTCCTTATTCTCAATGGAAGCTTGGGTTTTCATATATGTGAGTGTGCAAAAAAATAAAACTTTGCCTTTTTCAGCTAAACCTATCAACTGCTCATTAAAGTTCCTTCTTTCCTCTTTTTCTTCTTCATTTTGTTTTTATTTTTTTCTGTGGTGGGTATGATACAGCAATTTAACAAGGAAGGAAAAAAAAAAGTTCTTCCTTTCTCAGCGCTGGAAATAGGTGAACTGCATTGGTAGTACTAATATAAACCTCCCTGTTTCCTGTATTTTTATGATATTTTGTATGTATGGTTGGTATAGTTTAATTTATTCTATTTCCTTTGGGTGTATAGCACTTTGGTATTGTTAATTATCAATATGCTATAATTTATTTGCATTGTGATGTGAGAATTCTCGGTCTACAATTCCAGGTGTATGGGGCACTACGCATGTCAGTGAAAATGTTTTTGATGTGGAATTCTAAATTGCTTATAGATGGAGGTGGAGATTCAGGCGTTGTGACATCCTTGCTTGAGGCTAGTAACTTAATTGTTCTTCGGGTAATTTAATCACAACTTCGTTGACATAGTTTTTTTTGTAGCCTTCCATTTTAAGGCATCTCATTCTTTTATTTTTCATATAGGAATCATCTGTTATACATTCTAATGCTAACCTGGGAGTCCATGGACAAGGTTTATTGAACTTGTCAGGTCCTGGAGATTGGATTGAAGCACAGCGTCTAGTTCTTTCTCTATTCTATAGTATTCATGTAAGTATCACCGAATTTGTTATCTGATTGACCGTCAGTTTTATACTTGCCTTATGCCTTAGTTGGATCAACTATGGAATGCTTACTCTTCAAGTTGGATACAATATTCTTTCTGAAGTACATTATTTTATTAGCAGAATCATTAAATCCTTTGTTTACTTGATGGGAATCATTAGTGGGCCAATCTTAATGTGTGGCTTGGTAGGTTAACTGTCTGTGTTTGGTTATTAATTTGGCCATCTATTTTTGCATTAAAGGTTGGTCCTGGATCTATTTTGCGAGGTCCTGTAGATGATGCAGCAAAAAATACTGTGTAAGTTCGAATTTGGCTTTTGTTTCTCTCGTTCATAGTTTATCCTTTCAAACCTGCTTATTTTAATTTCACATCTTATAGGACTCCTAAGCTCTACTGTGAAGACCAAGATTGCCCTATTGAATTATTCCATCCACCAGAAGATTGCAATGTGAACTCATCACTATCTTTCACCCTCCAGGTGCTTATCTGAATGGAACTAGTCTGGCATGGAATTTACATTTTTGTAGTGAATTGACACTTTGTTGCCTCTTCAGATCTGCAGGGTTGAAGATATCACCGTAGAGGGTCTTATCAAAGGTTCGGTTGTTCATTTCCACAGGGCAAGATCTATAATCGTCCAGTCTTACGGAATGATCAGTGCATCTGGGATGGGTAGGTTGATTAGGTTCTCCCATATTATGTGTTTTTTCATTTTCATACCTTTGTTTTGCTTTGCTATGCATCCTCACACTCACACCTGAAAGTCCCAGTACATTTTAAAGTTAAAATACTATGGAAGGCAAGCTATTCCTTTCATATTTTAGCAGAAAGTGTGCTGTTCTGTTTTGCATTGGAATTTAATTTGTGTGTGACTTAGTGGCCTGCGAGACAATTAGATCTGTTTGGTTAATAAAAGATTGTCTATATCCTCTCCTTTCCTCCCTCCTTAAAAATGAAGGAAAGGACATACAAGGGCTACTAACAAAGAGAGGGTGTTTAGGTTCTTTTAGTTTCCTAGAGAACTATTTTTCTACTAGTCAATTCTGTTCGCTTGCTTGTTTCTAGCTTCTACTCTATGTAGTTGTATTCGGTTGGGAAAGAAACATTTTTTTTTTATATAGTTTGTTTTTTAATTTGAACATTTTTGCAATTACAGGCTGCACTGGAGGTGTGGGAAGAGGGCATATCGTAGGCAGTGGAATATACAGTGGTGGCGGGTATGGTGGTAGAGGTGGGGAAGGTTGCTTCAATAATAACTGTGTTCCAGGTGGCATCTCTTATGGAGAAGCAGGTCTTCCCTGTGAGCTTGGTAGCGGGAGTGGAAATGATAGTTTAGCTAGTTTCTCTTCAGGTGGAGGCATTATAGGTGAGTTTATAGTTTGTATGTTCTATTTCCATTTTGAGACTTCAATCCAAATAAATACTCAGCTTCTATTAAATTCGCGTAACAGCCATTCAATTTATTTTCTACATTTTTGTTATATATGCAGTGATGGGCTCATTAGCGCATCCATTGTCAAGCTTATTAATTGAAGGCTTGGTGACATCTGATGGAGACAATTTCAACGGAACTTCCGAAGTGAAAAAGTTAGCTAATTTTCAAGACAATAGTGCAGGTCCTGGGGGAGGGTCTGGTGGAACTATCCTCCTGTTTCTTCGTACGCTGACTCTTGGTTCATCTGCTGTTCTTTCAAGTGTTGGTGGATATAGTATAGCAAATGGAAGTGGTGGAGGTGGCGGAGGAAGGATTCACTTTCATTGGGCCGATATAGCTACAGGAGATGTGTACCAGCCCATTGCTAGTGTAAGAGGACACATTGATACCTGGTTAGTACATTGCCCATACTAAGTTCTATGTTAGGGTTCATTCCCGTAAATGGCATGGGATATGTTTGTCAACTTAATTATTAGGCTGCTATTTTGTATTTTGGCTCCTTTTGGATATTTTTTTTTTTTTGTTTTGGAAGCAAAATTACAACTAACGGAGAGATTGTGAAGGATTCTTCACTCCATGAGGTGAAATCTGGAGGGGCTCTTCTCTTGTACGTTATTCATGGTATTTGATGCTGCCAGGGGTGTAATCCAGAGGAATAACTTCGTCTATTAAGGGTTGTTCCCCTTTCAGATCAACTTATAAATGCGTCTTGTATAAAACCCTCCTATTTTTCATATTTGAGCTCATTTGGAGAGTTTTAAGGATTGGAAAACTATAAGAAACTATTTCATACCCTTGTAAGATCTTGATGAGAATTGTGTTGATAGAGAAACCAAAGAGAAGTTGTTTGAATGAGTTAGTCTGATTGGTAAATGGTTGATATAAGTGTCATCTCTCCTTGAAGTATATATACCAGTCCTGGACAACCTAGAACACTCCATAATATTTAAAAAGCTTCTGGATTTTCTGTTTCTGTTGTAGTGCTCTGTGATACCTTCTCAGATTTTGTTTTGTTATAACTAGATAGGATGCCGACGACTGTATTTATTTCTGCAGGTTTAATTGCATGGTGTAGCTGTTCAAGGGTTCTCTTTTTACAGTTTAGCAAAAGGAATAAATCCTCTCTTTTAACCATCGATTGCTTGTTTTTTGCAGCGGAGGTACAGGTGGTGAATGGGGTGGTGGAGGTGAAAGTGGTACCGTGACTGGGAGAGCGTGCCCTAAAGGCCTTTACGGAACATTTTGTGAGGTCTGTTTTTGGTTCTTTTGATAGGTTACTACCTGGTTTGGATCGTGATTTTAAAATGTTTTATGTTTTTAGTTTTTCAGAAACAATGAACGTGTATGACATGAAAACACCACACTTTCCAAATATTGTGAAATTGATTCAGACAAATGCCAGAAAGAAGATTTTAGAAAATGTTTAAAATGTTATTTAAGCATATGTAGATCTCTTTCCTTTTATCAGTTAAAGATCAATTATTTGAAATTCTAAAATATTTCAAATAATTTGATGGATTTTTTAAATTCTTTTTATTTTGATGGCATTTTACGGTGGACGTGGTTATAGATTTTTAAAAAAGGTTTTCGTGCGAGTCTTCTTGATTACGTTGTTGTCAAAATCCTATTTTCAAATGATTTTACCTTTTCATTTGTTTTTCGTTTTCCCCCTCTGATGCCTTATTTCTGTTTCTACCATTTTGGGCCTTGTTTATGTGGCTCCTTGAACTCCATTGTCCACATGTTTATTGGCATCTCCTAAATTAGAAGAGATGAGGATAAAATCCAAAGAAAATACATTCTTAGTGAGTCGAGTTTAATCTCAAACTTTCAATTGCTTCAAAATTCCAAACTTGGATATGCTACACAATTAGTACAGCTGCAACTAAAAACTATCCATGAACCAACCAGCAAATTACTCCATATTCTAAAATGAAGTCACACAATGCCGAAATACTTGAATTCAGTACCAAAGTACTTGAATCTAGCCAATCAAGCAAGTAAAAGTTTCTGCACACCTCCACTATTCTAACAGGCTAGACCTTGCTAAAACAATAATCCTAGGTGGATGTTTTTTTAATGAACAAAAAAAGTCTCAAGTGGGTATCCACTCTGACTTGAATCTCATTCTCTTGACCTTATTGACCACTCGGTTAACCCATTAGGCTTGAACCCCACACTCGTAATCTTATTGACCATTTGGCCAACCCATGGTGATTAATTTAGGCTGTTTTGTTGTATTGCCCCTTTGTATTTACTATTGTTTTCTCTATGAAATTATGGTTTTTCAAAAAAAGAAAAAAAGAAAAAGAAAAAAGGAAAATAGAGGTCAAACTCAGAAGCAGAAATGTCTGAACTCAACTTTAAGAACGTCCAGTGTCATGAAATGAACCAATACCAACAAATACCATTGTTCAGGCATAGCCATAAATTCTAAAAAGAAAAATTTATACGTTTAATTAGACCATTAGGGTTTTTAATCTCTCCACCACTCTCTCAAGTGGATAAATATCTGTAATGTTTCCAGGAATGTCCCGCCGGTACTTTCAAGAATGTTAGTGGATCTGATAGAGCTCTTTGTCAACAATGTCCTCCTGATGAGCTTCCACACCGTGCCATTTACGTATCTGTTCGAGGTATTTTCTTATTCATGTTCTGAAGGTCAGAGCTCAACAGAGAATTAGTGGCTAATGAATGTACTGTTTTGTGGATTTTGAGAGTGCTTTGGTCTCTTGTCGTGCAGAATAGCATGATTACCTCAATCTATGCGTTTCATTCCTTTAACTTCTATAGACTGATTGTAAGATTCAAGGTTAACAACGTACGCGATGCCAGTGAACCTCATATTAACTTCTTTCAGGTGGCATTGCTGAAACTCCTTGCCCTTACAGATGCATTTCAGATAGGTACCACATGCCAAAATGTTATACTGCTCTTGAAGAGTTAATTTATACATTTGGGGGTCCTTGGCTATTTTGTGGTCTTCTACTTGGTCTCCTTGTTCTGCTGGCATTGGTGCTTAGTGTTGCACGGATGAAATTTGTCGGGGTGGATGAGCTACCTGGCCCTGTTCCAACTCAACATGGATCTCAAATAGATCATTCCTTTCCTTTCTTGGAGTCATTGAATGAGGTTTTTCTCTAATGAAATGACCTTTAATCCCTCTGACTCACCCTAAATACATAAATAAATGAAGTTTTATTAATACGGTGTTTTATGTGTTATAGGTCTTGGAAACAAATAGAGCTGAGGAGTCCCAGAGCCATGTGTATAGAGTGTACTTTATGGGTCCAAACACTTTTAGTGAACCCTGGCATCTTTCACATTCCCCTCCCGAACAACTGAAAGAGATTGTGTAAGCAATAATGATTTATTGCTTTCAATGCATTTCGTTGATGTTAACATGTCTTCAATATACTATTTCGTTTTTCGCTATCAATTAAATGACCTCTTATCTAATACTTTTATCTGTAGCCAGGTGCTTGTACTGGATTAACATTTGAGTTCCTCTATTTTGATAATCAGATACGAGAGTGCGTTTAATACATTTGTGAATGAGATCAATGCTATAGCAGCATATCAATGGTGGGAGGGTGCAGTTTACAGCATTCTTTCTGCCCTTGCATATCCTCTTGCATGGTCATGGCAGCAATGGCGTCGAAGGCTGAAGCTGCAACGTCTCCGTGAATTTGTTAGATCAGAATATGATCATGCTTGCTTGCGATCTTGCCGCTCTCGTGCTCTTTATGAAGGCATTAAGGTAGGTTTGTATCTTTGTCATGTTTTATTGTCCAATATAAGTTTCATCTATAATCTTCGGGGTTTGGAATCTTTTCTGTCTATGTAGATGTTGAACTCACTCTTTACTTGCTATCATATGGGGATTCTTCTTCTTATGAGAAGCAGCGATTTCTTAAAAAAAACATGAAAAAAATTGAAGGCACAAAAAGACAGCCCAACAAAAGGAGCCAAGTTCGTCTAGTTATACCAAAAAAATAAGACTCCAATCCAAGATTGTCTTAACAACCTTTCTGAAGATCACATGTTTTATGCCCTCTAACTTCATCTGTTGTTGCTTTGCTCATTTTAGACGTGTGTATGGGGTGAGCAAGACTTAATTTTGGAACGAATTCCTAGATGGAGGTACTGTGTGCAGAGGATCAGGCGAGCTATTAATATTTTAAAAGAAGGATAAAATAATGAACTAATGGAAAGGTGAACTTGTAGAGAAAATGACATTGAAAGTCTAGTTTTTCCTAGATGATCAATATATATCCTAGCGTAAGCTCTTTTCTCAAGAACTTTTGGGAGGAGCTGCACTTAAATGATTGGTTGGAAATCTTACAGATAAACGGGCCTAGGGTTGAGATGGTAGAATACAATACTGATTTAACTGCATTTAATCGTAGTTTATATGCCATCGATAACTAGGATATGAATGTTTGATCGCCAAAGGCTAGGTTTAGATGACCCTTTAGGGAGAAGGGGATTGCCATCTTTGGACCCACACGATCTCATTTTTCCACTTGAAACTTATTTGAGCAGAATGTGTTTGATTAAAAATTTTCATTGTGTTCGAGTGCAATGGCATCAAGACAATAACCAACCTTTTATTTTGATATAATAACCAACTATGATTATATTCGCCTATTGTCGAGGAGTCTAGAGCTTCACCTCTAAGATTCGATTATTTTTTGAATCTGGGGAGGGGAGTTTTGGAAATTTAGTTTGTAATGATTTAGTTCACGTCCTTTCAATTTTGTTGAATGGAAACTTGAAATGGAGTTTTTCAACTTGGTGGTGGAAAAATAAGTTAAAACAAGGCAATGAGGATACGGATCGATGAGAAGCCATTGAGATGTTTTTTTGGAAGTGGGGGACGAGCGTGGCACCAGATGGGGGGGAGTTGGATTGATGACTTTGTGAGTATGAGTCTTAGTCTCTTTGGAAAATGGCTTTGCCCCTTTAATGCCACGGGGTAATTCATAATTGTGAGTAGGTGTAGCTATTGGATTTCACTTTAGTGGAAGAGACTTCCAATCAAGTTTCTGTAGTTTTCACTCAAGCTTGGAGGGCTTTGTTCTCTGGTTCTCTTTTCTTTTAGCATGTTTCTTTTGCATGCAATGATGTTGGGGCTATCTGTTTACGATAGAACAATTACGAACTTGTCCTCAACAATATAATCTTCCCTTGCTAATCCAGGAACTTTTTGAGTGCCGCTACTCATTCCTTTTTGGTATGGTTGGACGTTATCGAATGTCCTTAGCATCTATTTACGAAAGAAACGATATTATTGATATTTGATGTGAAAACTTCTTAAAAATTTTGCTTCCTTTTAGTCATCGATTAAATTTATGATCTTTTTTTAATGTGCAATTCACTTTGGACCTGCTGGTCTCTCAAGTTTTCTACTGCTATATTAATCGTATATGTGTGCATTATCTCTGCTCCTCCTTTCTTGGTTTTCTTTCTCCAAAACCATTATCCTTCCATGTGTAAGTAGCTAGCTTAGTGCATGATGTTTAGCTCTGATAATTTTAGCTGATTTTTGTGCAACTATAGGTCGCAGCAACATCCGATCTAATGCTTGCATTTGTGGACTTCTTTCTGGGTGGAGACGAAAAAAGAACTGATCTTCCTCCTCGTTTGAATCAAAGATTTCCACTTTCCTTACTCTTTGGAGGCGATGGAAGTTACATGGCTTCTTTTTCACTTCTTAACGACAACATTCTTACTAGTCTCATGAGTCAGGTTTGCTAATAGGAACTCGAAGCTCAATTACTCCTACTGTTGTGTAAACAATCATATTAAATAGATTTTTTCTCCTGGAATTCTATGGGTTTTGCATTATGATTTGCAGGCTCTACCACCTACGACATGGTACCGAATGGTTGCTGGTCTGAACGCACAGTTACGGTTGGTTCGTCGTGGTCAGCTTAGATCAACATTTCTACCTGTTGTTAGATGGCTGGAAAATTTTGCAAATCCTGCTTTGAGGAATCATGGCATTCGTGTGGATCTTGCATGGTTTCAGGCTACAGCCTGTGGTTATTGCCAGTATGGTCTCCTCATTTATGCCGCTGAAGGAACCAGTCCTCCGCCCACAAGAAGTCAAGAAAATGAACAATATGACCAAAGTTCATGGTAATATATATTATTTTGGAGATGTTGAAAAAATGCTTTATGGTTTTGATCATTATCTGACAGACAAGATTAGCTGTAGATATATTTGCAAATTTCTTGCATACTTTTGCGGTCAGGTTCGTTTATATTTTATGTTCTACTCTCGTTTTCCAGTGTAAAGAACATTCCTAGAGAAAATCAGTCTCTCCTTTCGAGGGAAGAAACACATTTAAGCCAGAACCATGTTTCCACTGAAGGCAGTGCAAAGCGAAAGAAGAGATATGGTGGCATTTTAGATGTCAGCAGCCTACAAATGCTCGAGGAGAAGAGAGATGTATCTTGCCCTCTATCTTATGTGCTTCACAATACTAAACCTGTTGGTCACCAGGTACATACGTCAATGTTGTCCAAAAGCTTGAACGCATGGTTAACTTACAGTTTCAAGTTTGGAGGGTGGTTTGTGATGTAGGACCTTACACATGTTGGTATTATTCTTCTGCCAATTGCAGGATCTTGTTGGTTTAGTCATATCAATGCTACTTCTAGGGGATTTCAGCTTGGTTTTGCTTACCCTGCTCCAGATGTTCTCATTCTCGTTGGCAGACGTTTTTCTAGTTCTATTTATTTTGCCTCTCGGCATTCTCCTCCCATTCCCTGCTGGAATCAATGCCTTATTCAGCCAAGGACCTAGACGTTCTGCAGGGCTCGCTCGTGTCTACGCGTTGTGGAACCTCACATCCTTGGTCAATGTTGTAAGTTCCATCACGTTCACTTCCATTACCTGAATATTCAAGCCAAAACTGTTTGTGTTCACTCACTCATGACTTCATCATTGGACCATCCCATCTGATTGGTTGCTTTACCTTTTTCCCAGTTGGTTGCATTTCTCTGTGGGTATGTTCACTCAAAATCTCAATCGTCCAAGCATCCAAGCTTTCAGCCATGGACTATTAACATGTGAGGGGCTTCTTCCATGTGCTGGAAAGTTCATTTCTCTTTACTTCCATTGGAATTCCAAACTGATCTGATTTTTGTGTTTTCCAGGGATGAAAGTGAATGGTGGATCTTCCCAGCGGGATTGGTTGTTTGTAAATTTCTCCAATCCCGACTCGTTAATTGGCACGTTGCGAATCTGGAGATCCAAGATCGATCCTTGTACAGTAACGAGTTCGATATGTTCTGGCAGTCCTGATGATTAATTATATAATTATTTGCTGATCTTGACAGAGACTCTATTTTCTCTTACCTTGTCTTTTTTTCTGGGGGAGGGAAAGTTGTTCTTCACCACATGGGTTTGCTCGTTGGCTGGCAGGCTTCATCATCCCACACTCAATTGACTCTTAGGGCAGAAGTAGATAACAACCCAAATCATCTTAAATTTAAAACCCAAACAAATAGATAAAGAGAAAAAAGAACAAAAAAAGGGAAGCATTCTCCCAATTGTAATCAAATCCTCTGTTTTATTTCCCTAAAGACACCATCTTCCTTTTCCTTTTCCTTTGTGTTGTTCACAGTGATGTATATATTTTGGGATTTGTGTTATTTCCCTTTGAATCCCAACCTGTCTGGTAGATTTAACATCCTTTTTTACTGTAATAAGCTCAGTGGCTATGGCGGAGAACTGTCTGAATTGTTAACTATGGGCATTGAGTCTTTACTAATCTAATGGTTCTGAAATTTGTGATTTATTTCATCCTTAAAACAGATCATCACAGAGAAGCTTTACTAAAGCAGACGATACACAAACACTATGCCACTCGGATACTTCGATTTCAAAACCCCAACTCTAAATCTCCAACAAACGCCATTTTTTATACCTTCGGCCTTTATCTGCACCTTCCTTTCCTTCCTTCATCTCCCTCCCCGTTTCTTCCATCTTGCCTCTGACGGCCTCTTCCCCGTCACGTACTTGGACATCCACGTCAGTGCCGCTATCGCTACCACCGTACAAGTTGCTGAGAAGAAGAATCCGGCAGCCGCGAGGACCAGAACAGTTGCCGCCGGTACCAAAATCGGACTAAACAAGACGAGAATCGGAGTGGACAGTATGAGGATTAGAACTGTTCCTGTTATAGTCAATCCAGAAGAGACGAGGAAGATGGTACCGATGGTTGCCGCCGTCACGAACTTGACGATGTGGCGAGAGGAGGGAGGGGAGTCGTAGAGAGTCCGGCTGGTCGCTGGTCTTGATTGATTGGACATGATGATCGCGAAGGCTTCGCCGCTGTGATTTTGATGGAGTTGACAATCCGATTTCTCTCGTCTTTTTGTGGATAACGTATATATAATAGAAATTTCTTGCGGAGGAGATGAGATTTGAGATTTTTGAATTAGTACGTGTCGAAGTTGCATGGCCTTCAATCTTGGCGGTCCGACACGTCGTACGATATAATCTTTTTTTTTTACTACGCATATAAATTAAATTTGAAAATATAATGAGAGTTTTGAAGTTATCATATATACAAAAAGAGGAAGAAAAAAATTATATACAAATCACTAACAATTATTACCATATTTATATTAGCAAAATGAATGATAATTTAGAAAAACTATACAAATTAACAAATAAATTGGATAGGGATTCAATAGATTTGAATAGATTTTTGGTGGAATTGCAACGGTAAGAGTTAGAACTAAAGAATGTTAGTTAGGGATTACGTTCCACCGACCCCGTGACACACCAAGATCAGAGTTATAGCAATTGCACATTTTTTTCTAAGATTTTTTATTCGATAGGGGCAATTCGATTGGTTTCACTTCTTCTAGTAATGAACAGGTTCCCTAACAAAGGGGCAAAGTTGATGTATGTAAAAGGAGATCGCTCTGTAGGAGCACTCATTCAATTTTGAATAGTCGGCGGCGAACCTCTCAATCAGCCCTAAAGAGCAAATTGTCTCAAGAGGTTAGAAAAAAAATCTAGAGTCTCCTTTTCTTTTTCTAGTATGTAGCTCCGCAAGCTAGAAGTAAGAGAGTCAAGGGGGCTTTCGGGGGTGATTTTGTAACCGCAAGGGCACCCCTAAACAAGCTAAAAGTTTTTCAACTCCCATCGTTTCACTTTTAGATATCTGCTTGCCTTATCTTTTTCTTAGATTTAAACTTGATAAATGAGGTTGAAATACTGATTAGGTCAAAAACCCGACTCTAATTTTTTATTATAATTATTTAGTCTTTACAATTTATAAATACTTTAGTAACATATTAGATTATTGATATACTTCAAGAAAAATTTCATTAAATCTTAATAATATAAGAACCCGAACAAATTTATTATTTACTCAATTATACTTTGAAACTAAATTGTTATTTCTATAAAAGTTGAGGTTTTGAACCTATTTATTGTTATTTTCTTTTTTATGTTTATTAATTATTCTTCTACTGAAAATTTAAGCATATATATATATATATATAAATTATATGTGTATGAAATGAGACGGCGTGAAGGTTTATATATTACTTAATTTGACCTTAAAAAAAAAAAAAAAAAAAAAAAACAGGCGGCGCCGATGATTAGGAGACGAAACCAAATTTGATTGGATGTCTTCCAATTTAAAAAATGAAAAGAGAGCAAATAAATTAACCATGTTCTTTGGACAGAATAGATCTATTCAACTGCGCTGAATTTTGCGAATCGGTCTCCGACGACGATAATGGGAATTCCATCGGATTTGAGGGATCTATGGGTGGAAAGAAGGAATGCTCTTGTAATTCCATCGCCGGCTGAAGAACGGAAAATATCGAACGCGAAGCTTTGTACTCAAGGTCTGTTACTGCGCTCTCGATTCCTTGATCCTTCGTTTCTTTGATTTCACGTCCTTCAAGCTTTGTGGAGTTGGTTGAAATTTAGAATTCTTATTAAAAACAACGGAATCTCGATGTTAACGCAATGGATTCGATCTTCTTCAGCTGCTGTACTAATTGTCACTGGATAATTTGTAGGGAAAATGTGAAAATATCTGACTCCATGTTTTGTTTCATTATGATGAGAATTGTTGGTGAAATTTCTAATCTGTTTATTGCTGAGCATTCATTCCCATGATCGCTTCTCTCACTTCTTTCTTTTTTTGGAGCTGGAGATGCAAGTGCGATCAATGTTTTTTTTTCTTTTAAGTCAATGCTTTTAGATTTTGCTTATTTACAAGTTTTATTTGATTATTAATCGCATCATCTCTTGTTCATAACATTAGTTAGCCTTTGTATACTTTTCAGAAGGTGTTCGTGCTGGTTTCAAGAATGCTTCTATTGCATGTGTGGCCAGTGCAGTGCCTACGGTATTCGTTCTGACATAATAAGCTTTGAGTTTAATCTGTTTTGATGTCTGTTTATTCTGTATTTGTAGTTTAAAGTAGCATGAATTTGACCATATTAGTATGTTGCCCATTAACAAAAGGCATAAAGCTCATTAATAGCGTAAAGCTTTCTTCCAATTACTTTGTGTTGGTTTGAGTAATGTCTTCGCAGTATAGGCACTCTATTTTGGCCCATTCCATGTAATTACTTGCCTGCACTTGTTTTATAGATACATATATTTCGTCTTCTCCCAAATCGGTCAGTCTAAACTGCCAGTGCAGATAATCGAACATGTTAATGGTTACCGGACAAAAGGTTGAAAGGATTTAAGAGTAGACTATCTGATTCTTTCATCATGTTTGTGAAAGAAAGGACATAGACAGAAGTAGAATATGATTGTTGATCTCCATATGGTAGATTTAGTAAGAAAAACGCTATTATTTCGGTGCTGGTGGGTTGAAGAAAATTATTTGGTTTTATTTCTTTAAGGATATCTTCTTTGGAAATCACATTTAGAGTTTGCTGGGGATTGATTCTTTTGTAATAAAAGCTTTCCCCCATTGTTTATTTGAACAGGCAAACTATTTGCTACATAAAATGCAGAGTATCAATACCACCTTATTAGTCCCTTGTGCTATTTTGTGGTAGTGGTAATGCCTAAGACATTGCAGAATTTAAATAGGAGAAAAATTTGTAAAATCACCTTTTTGTGGTCAATGAGGTCCTAAGTGTTTTAAGAGAAATCTTTTAGGAAGTGAAGATTTAGACTGAATTTTGATAAGAGAAATCTCTTCTTCATTTTCGGGCATTAAAGAGGAATAGTTATAAAAAACTATATTAAAGGAAACAAAACTTCTTCGATGAGGTTTGTTGAAAGGTGAAATTCCCCCAATATAAAAAATTGAAGACTAGTCTTGGTTAACAAGCTTTAATCAGTCTGATACCAACTGCAACAAAGATCCCATATTGACAACCATTTGAAGTAATGTGTGGGGCATTTCCTGAGCAAGTCTTAGCTAAATTGAGACTTATTCTCACAGCATTTGGGATGTGTGTGTGTCTTTGTGTGTGTGAATTTATGTTTATAGTTTAATATTACTTCTTCTCCTCCATCCTCAGTTGGTTGCTGTTCGAGTAGTTCCTTGGGCCAAAGCAAACCTTAATTATACTGCTCAGGCACTCATCATTTCTGCAGGTATAGTGCTTATGTACAAACTTGTGATTAACCAATTGTCATCATCTATTTCAAACCCAGAAAAGCCTAAAGAGTTAAATCTGTGAACTCCTAGTAAGTATGAGCCCATTCCATTTTTCTGCCCCCTAGGAAAGTAAAAGAAAATGCTAAAAACTATTATGGAAGCATCTTTAGAAAGGGGTCGAATTAACTTGGTATTACTTATTGTAGGAATTAACATTTTACTTTTAATTTGTGAACAGCGTCTATTGCTGCGTACTTCATCACTGCTGATAAAACCATCTTAGAATGTGCAAGAAGAAACTCTCAGTTAGAGCATGCCTTGAGGCGCCAAGGATCATGAATGTACTTTTGTGTGCGTTGTGTTGGAGCAGTCAGTTCGGATGTTATATAACGGAAAATGGCTCCAAAATGCCTAATGACAGTTTAAGATCTAGTCCTTCACTTATTTTCTTCCCAATTTCCAATACCAACTCTCTGTGGATTATGTGGACTAGATGTAAAACAAACAATAAAATAAAATATCTCCTTCTAGTGCCGGCTACCATTATGGGAGCTTATATTTTCATCTGTTTCTGATTTTGGAGTGCAAGTAGTGTTTATGTGTCCATTTACTCTGTTTCCGTTCATTCTTCTTGAATTTTATTTACCTCATATGAAATACCATTCTCGAGCTTCCTGGAGATTGTTTATCTTCTTTTGGTTGCTAAAATTTATCTTGAAGTTTCTGGATAAAAAACCTGAAATACTAGTGTCAATGAAGTTCTTCGCCAATGATTGCTGATAGCATGATATCTTTTGGATTAAAATTTAATCTTTAAATTTAGGGTACATTATCTCCCTGCTATGGATTTGATTTACATTCAGTATATCCTAGTTTATTTTCTGTAGGAGGGTTTTATGCCAGCTTCAAAGGATTGCATTTGGTTCTTGACATGAATCTGAGCCTTCTAGTTTGGATTCATATAACGAGAGGTGCAATGCACTGGCTGGATTCTACAAATAGTAGACAATGTTATCCAGCTTTCCCATGAGTACTCCAACTGTGGTCAACTTCACTCCTTGGTTCATAATATTAGGTATGTGAAAATTACACCTATCTTTGCTCTCTATATTAGTCTCTTCAAATCCACATTATACATTTATATTTCCATCAAGTAAAAGTTCAATTCTATTGCGTTTGGTTTTGAAGAGTGGGAATCCGAGTGTGAAATAAAGTTGATTCATTTGTCTTATGGTGTGACAATCATCCCAAAGAGTACTTTCGGCTACCGTCTTCGAGTAGGCTTAGTAAGACGATAATTGGGGAATCTTAACGAGCAACTGGGAGAGATAGGAAAGCAGACAGTATTTTGAAGTAGGTGAATTGAAAATTTGATCTAACCTCTTCAGACTTATCGATATGTTTTTGTGTACTAAAACTGAAAGTTAGAGAAGTTAGCTTAATGCTTCATCTTCTCCAACCAAACCACACTGTCAAATCTTTAGAAAGGATTCAGGCTAGCCAACTTAGAAGGAAACTTTCTGCTAACTGATATGCTTGAGGATACAAATGAAAACCTTATCTTTGTTTGTCTGCTCATCTAAGTATTCCAGACATGTTATGTTAACATTTCTGTTCTTTTTATTTATTTATGAATCTGCCACATTTTTATAACGGATTGAGAGAAAGTTGAATCTATACTACTCTGATTTTGTTTCATTGTTTGGCCATTAATTCTTTCAATTTTTAACACGGCTCAGAATCAATCAGAATGTGGATTTTACGAACTGAAATCGTGGCCACATTGTTCACAACTGACACATAGCAATTTGGCATGATTCTTTGTGGGAGTTCCTATTCATGATAATGCAAAGGTATGGACATTGCCATAAAATCTGCAACCTTGCTTGAAATCTGAACTGAGAAGAAGAATTGAATGATATTGCCTGAAAAACTTGCACACAAAAAAACAAAGCCCTTTTGATTCCATATTGGATGATCCCAACAAGCATCTTCACTTTAGTATATTCTTTTTGGAACAAAAAAGGCATCCATTTCCATGACCCATGTAAGATAGTAAGTGGCTTGGCACCAACCAACTGCCATGAGGGGAATTTTATAAGCCCTTAGCCAAACTCATTAGATAAGTAATTTGGAAGTTACTTAATCTCAATGATCACAACTACCAATTCAGCCTCTGCTTTAACTAAAACTTCCAAGTTTTTATCTCTTGGACGACAGATTCTCACAAGGACAACTGATGGCATTTTTGTTGTTGTCGTGTGTACTTACTTTATTATCTAAATGCATTGTAGGCTCCAAACTTATCCTTGGGAACAATTGTCTACTCCAAGAGATGCTCAGCTGAGGAACAAGGTATGTTTTTGTTTTATTATGTGGAATTAGTATGGTAATTTATTGACTATACTTTCTTAATTATTATATAATGTAGAAATGTCTTTGTATATACACATTTAATCTGTATTATAAATCATATAACTTGTATGATAATGTGGAATGACTCAAAAAGGATATAGGATAGACTACAAAAGTTTGGTCCTTTTTATCCTCTCAAAAAGAAAAAGTGAGACAAATTATTGTGCATTTGATTTGATTTATTCTTTCTCCCCTGCTACCTACTTGCCCTATGCCCTATGCCCTATGTCCTTCATCTATAAATACTTTCCTTTACATGGTCTCACTTGAGTAATCAAGTATATAGCTCAAGAGAGAATTGAAAGATCAAGAACTCATCCATTTCAATTCTTCTCTTTGTGGAAAGTCATGGAGTTCAGGAAGTTGACAGTTGATGCAGATTTTGCTACAAGTCTTTTTAATAGAAAGGAAGAGAAATGTTTTATCCCTCATCTTCTTCAATTTAGCGTCGTATCGTGTTCAGAAGATTCAACTAGTTCAATTGGATCGTCGTCGTCGTCGTCCAGCCTCTGTGACGACGATGCATTATCGTCATTTTCATCTTCTTCTTCGTCGTCATCTTTGTTATCTCAAAGAGAAGTTTGTGAGGAACAACAGCTGCTTTCTATCAAGTGAGTTCATGTTCTTTGAACTAAAATGTAGAGCTCTGTTTCAAATTCTAAAGTTTTTGGCATCTTGAATTTCACCTCTTATGCAGAAAAGGGTTGTCAAAATTTTATGAAGGGAAATCACGAACCTTCTCATCCTTATCCGACGTGAAATGCGTAGAAGAGTTAGCAAAGGGAGAGAATGATTATAGAAAGAAATACTCTCGAATTACTCCCAAGGCTACCATATCAAAGAAGCATGGAAGAGTCTCTCTTGCAACCTTAGTGTCTAAGATGGACATTTCACTTCGCCCCGAGTAAAGGGAAGCTCGAACTGGTGTCAATTTTAACAGGCGGTTCTAAAATTTACTTGATACGGGAAAATGATGAAATGTTTTTTTTTCTTTTGTTAATATACTTCGAGTATAAGACGAATATGAGCAAGTTTTATAATTTTGATTTCGGGCTTTCGAGCTAAAGCTAGAGTAAAAATATTTTATCTTAATGGGACCAACGACGAATATAGAAACACGAAAGTTAAAGAAAAATATTGAATTATCTCTTAGAATTTATCAGAAGATTATCTTTATCTTTAAAGAATACTAAAACATATATAATACAAAATGAATTTAACGAGATTATTCAAATCAATTTTTTAAATCAATAATTATTATAAAAAAAATGTAAAAATATGAATGGAAATTTAGAAAATTGCTGGGCAATGAAAAAAAAAAAAAAAAAAAAAAAAAAAAAAAAAAACTCAATGATTGTTTTTAAAAATAATGATTTTCTGGGATTTTATTTTATTAAAAAATGGAAACTGCATTATAAATTTACAAATATAAAAATAATAAATTTAAAATTAGTTTGGCAGCCATATTGGAATTTGGTAGGTGGAAAGCCAAGCTGGAAACAGCCATATATACTTATACATTCCAATTTTGGTTACTAATCTTTTACCGCTTCTAAAAAATTAATCCTTTTTTTAAAATTTAATCTCAAAATTAATTTACAAATTACAGTAAAAATATTATATATTTTTAATTAATGAATGTGTATATAATTTCAATTCTCTTAAAACTCGGTCAATTTAAATATAGTCTCATTAGAGATATATTAAAATATCATATATGTTAGATGATGAAAATTCCACTTCGGCTAATTTAAAAAATGATCCTGAGTTTATAAACAAAGAATAGTCTTCCATTAGTATGAGACCTTTTGGGGAAGTCCAAAATATTTAAAATAGATAATATCATGCTATCTATATTTTTTATTTTTTTTAGTTTAAATTCATTTTTTCTTTATAAATTTGGTTCATTATTTTAAAAATTCATTATTATCTTTTCTACTATAACTAAAAAAATCAAAAACCATTTTAAATTATTAGAATTAAATTTATTTAAAAAAAAAATTAAGAATTGAGTTGAAAATTTTGATGTAACGAAATTGGAATATATATTTGGTGAAAATAAAAAAGGAATATAAATTTAGCAAAATGAAAATAATAAAATTTATGGGGCCAAGCACTGCCTTGACTAAACCCTCTTCCCTGCTTCGACGCCCTCTCTCCGCCATCTCTCTCTCTCTTTCTCTCTCTATGCAGCCCTGAGTTTGACCGGTTTACGAACCGTCAACCAATCGCCGGTACGAATCAAGGGTTCGATCTGTTATCTGTTCATACTTCTTCAACCTTGTCTTTCTTTGCACACTCTTTCTTTTGCTTCTCTTTGCTTTCTAATTCAGCCTTTCGTATAAAATCTTGATCCCAATCATTCCATTTCATCTTCAAATTTAGGTACCTGGTAGATCAGAGAGGCTTTCCTGAGTTTGCTTGAGTTTTTGTTCTTTTTTTCTTCTAGATTTGCTCAGATTGTGTTGTCAATTCTCGGTCAGATTCAGGGTTGCGTGATTCGTCGTGTTTGCGTTAGCTGTCTTTTTCGCTGTTTGGGAAATGGTGGGTTCAGACAGTTCAACTGCTTTTCACCCGGCACCTCAGCCGGCGAGTAATTATGGTGTTACGAAACCGATTTCTCTTGCTGGACCGACGGATGCTGATATTCAGCGCAATATCGAACTGGAGAAGGTGTTGTTACTTTTATTTATTGGTTAAATCTCAATTAATTTGGTTGTTTTTTTGTGCCGTGTGAAATTGCAGTAAACGAAAAGAATTTCAATTTTGATTGTGTTCTACATATTGGTAGTTCTTGATTGACTCGGGGCTTTACGAGAGTAAAGAAGAAGCTGCGAAAAGAGAAGAGGTTTTGGGCCGCATTGACCAGGTGCAGACCTTCTTCACTTCAATAGTCTTTTACTTTGGGGATTGTTCTCAGTAGCCATCTCGAACAAAACAGTGTTCTAATCGGTGACGAAAGCGAGATTTTAGTTGATTAATTATTGTTTAATGTATTTAAGCGTTTGACTTCCTTTTATGACATAAACTTCTTGTCCTTGGCCATTTTCTTTCATTCTAGATTGTTAAAAATTGGGTTAAGCAATTAACTCTCCTAAGAGGATATACAGAGCAGATGGTGGAGGATGCAAATGCTGTAATTTTTACTTTTGGGTCTTATCGTCTTGGGGTAAGCATAATATTTGATTTAGTTTTTGGGGAAAAAAGCTTATTACTTTATGCAACTCTTCGTAATTTTTGTTGGAGTCACGGACTGGTTGGTGATTGCTTAGAGCAATGATCGTTTATTTCTTGGAAAGTTGTGTTCTTCCTGTATTTTTTCCTTATTGGCCTGTGCATTGTATTAAAAAATATGACTTCCAAGTATTCAAAGATGTGACTTAAAATTAACCATATGACAGGTACATGGACCAGGAAGTGACATAGACACATTGTGTGTTGGACCATCTTACGTGAATAGAGAAGTGAGTAGTATAAATTGCTGATACTTAAAACAACATTTTTTGCCTTCTCATATGGGCTTAAATTTCAGCATATTCTTGATCTGACAATTTTTTTTTTTTCTAATGGAGGACTTCTTCATCATCTTGCATAATATTTTGGCTGAAATGGAAGAGGTTACCGATCTTCAACCGGTTCCCGATGCTCATGTTCCAGTAATGAGATTCAAATTTATGGGGATATCAATAGATCTTCTGTATGCGAGCATTTCCGTACGGGTTGTTCCTGAAGTAAGTTCTAGCACTTTCTTTGAAATTTTATCATATTTATTTTATGTTTTCAGATTGTTGTTACTTTATTTTATGTTTTCACAAAATTGTAACCATATTTCTTTTTGTTACATTATTTATTGTAGTTGATCATATGAGATTTCGAACTATTGTATGTTATATATGTTACTTCTCTCTCTACTATATTCAGCTTTATGGCGAATATTTCCACAAGTCATGCAGAACTACCTGTCTGATAAAAGTCTAAATGCCAAACATTGTAATGTGAATGGACATGAATGCCAATTGTGTTTACTTATATGGATTGTTTTTGTAGTTTTATTTATAGTTTGAACCGTTTCTACCAGCTTTCATGTACCCTCCAGTGCAGTCACCATCTTTTCTTGTTTGCATATCCTGTGGCTGAAGCTGCATCATTTGTTCCCCCCCTTTCCCGACCAATGTGGTTTTGATTGAATTTCAGGGATTTCTTTCTTTTATCTTCTTGTTTTATTTTATTTTATCTTTTACATGGCTAGCGGCTGGATAGAGAAATTTCTCTTCTGAAAGAGGACTATTATATACAACAGGAATTGCTTTTTTCTCCCTCACACCATTCCGAGCATTTTTTATTTTGATTATCTGATAAGTTCGTTTTGTTACCTTGAGTCTGTGTAGGTGCACTAATTGTTCACTGTGTGTGTGTGTGTGTGTGTGTGTGTTAACAATGAACAGGTGATACATTTTTGCATAACCTTATCTGCTGTACATTTAACTGTGATTGGGTGGTATCACTTACTGATTGTTTTACTACTACTGTTTCAATCCTCTTTTTCCCTGATCTTTTGAACTGTTGCTATTTCCCATAAACTTTTTGCAATTTACTTAATCATCAGGAGCTGAATATCTCTCATGGATCTGTGCTGTGCAATGTTGATGAACAAACTGTTCGAAGTCTTAATGGATGCCGAGTTGCAGATCAAATTCTAAGACTTGTTCCAAACGTTGAGGTGAAACACATTTTAAACCTGAGTTATTTTTCCATAAATCTATTTCGTGATTTTCTCTGTAACCTATAATTGCCAATTGCAGCACTTTCGCACGACACTCAGATGTTTAAAGTTTTGGGCCAAAAGACGGGGTGTATACTCCAATGTAAGTTGTAAGATCATGGAGTTTTTCCTCTTAGCTTCACTTATATTTGTCATAATTCAGATTTCACTTTTGTTTTTTTTTATTTTTTATTTTTTTTCATGTATAGGTCACTGGGTTCCTTGGAGGTGTAAATTGGGCACTTTTGGTTGCTCAGGTATGCCAGCTTTACCCCAATGCAATTCCAAGCATGCTAGTTTCTCGTTTCTTCAGAGTGTACACCCAGTGGCGTTGGCCAAATCCTGTAATGCTATGTTCAATAGAAGAGAATGAACTTGGATTTCCTGTTTGGGATCCTCGTAAAAATCCGCGTGATCGATTTCATCTTATGCCAATAATAACTCCTGCTTACCCTTGCATGAACTCTAGCTATAATGTCTCGACTAGTACTCTCCGTGTTATGATGGAACAGTTCCGCTGTGGTAATAATATCTGTGAGGTGAGGTTATTTTTATTTGGATTCAAAATCTTCTAAATTTTAACCTGCTCTTAATATTATTTCTCTTACATCTCCGAGTGCCTTACAGGATATTGACATGAGCAAAGCCCAGTGGAGTGCTTTATTTGAGCCATATTTATTTTTCGAGATATACAAAAACTATCTACAGGTGGACATAATTGCAGCAGATGCTGATGATTTGCTAGCTTGGAAAGGATGGGTAGAATCTCGCTTTAGACAGCTTACCTTGAAGGTAAATCTATTATTCTTTCCTTATTATCTATCTGAAGTTGGAGGGTCTTTCAGGAGCCTGATATATTCTACTTTTCCTTCCTGCAGATAGAGAGAGACACCAGGGGGATGCTGCAGTGCCATCCCTATCCTATTGAGTATTCTGACACATCCAAGCCATGTTCTCACTGTGCTTTTTTCATGGGCTTGCAGAGAAAAGAGGGATTAAGAGGCCAAGGAGGCCAGCAGTTTGACATACGAGGAACAGTTGATGAGTTCAGGCAAGAGATAAACATGTATGCTTTTTGGAAGCCTGGGATGGATATCCATGTTTCTCATGTGCGGAGGAAGCAACTGCCCACCTTTGTTTTTCCTGATGGACACAAACGGGCAAAGTCAGTCAGGCATGAAGGGGGGCAGCAAACTGACCCAGTTTGTGCTGACATGCTCCAAGATCAGTCTGGGATCACTGAGAAAGGGAAAAAAAGGAAAAGTGACCATGAAGAAACAGAGATGGAAAAGAAACAAGCCTTTGCCAGTCAACCAGCAGAAGAATCTCCCATGCTTGAAACTAATGGTGGTGGATCAGATGGGAAATTGCCGAGTTTGAAATCTGCAAATGCAGATTGTTACTCTGAGGTTTGGCCATCTTTTGAACAGCCTGATAGCAGAATGGATACTGATGGAAATGGCATGGATATTCCAACTTTGACCAAGGAGACTGGTCCTACGATGGATCAGGCAGAGCTAGCTGAAGTAATGGAAGGATCTTCCTCAAGGAAGGAGGTGCCTGATCTATATAAAGGCGGTCTTTCGAACTCCGAGGAAGCTTTACAAATTGAGATGAACCAGGAAAAAATTGAGGGATTAGCATCTAATATGAGTGGTGGAAGTGCACAGACAGTAGCCATCAGGAATTTCCTCCATTGGACAAAGGATGTTGTGAGGATTGACTCTGAGTCAGCAAATACATTTGGTCAAACGACCGGGGAAGATAGTACCCAAGTTGACTTTCAACCAAATTGCAATGCACATAACCTTAGTTGCAAGGTGAGTGACTGAGTTTGACTACATTGGATTACAAATCATAGCCAATGGCAGTAAGAGAAGTGGCATTCTGGAGATAGTGAGTCGGGTATTTGCAGGGCAATGATAGCAGGACGGATCCAGAGTTGGCGTTGGAAAATGGTTCCGTTGTGACTGGAAGAGTGTTTCAAAATGGTCAATCTAAAGAGTTGGAGGTTTGAATCTCTAATTGCTTAAATTACTTGCATTTTATATACAAGTACACAACACATTATAACTGATGATGTTGCTTCCACCAAGGAATCTAAGCTGAGAGGAGGCTGAGATTTTAATTGATATCAATCAGAAGAATAGAAGATATAAACATATTTATGGTTTGATACCTTAAGTATTTATTCTTTTTGCCAAAAAGCACTCTTGTTGTTTCATTCCATATCTCTTCTCCATGCCTTCTCTCCTTTTCTCTCTTTCCGACCCATAATTGTTGGTCTATTTTCCTGTTGCATTTTAATTATCATTTTGTAATTCCAAATTTTCGCACAGGCAATCTTCTGACTGGTGCACATGTGGTGGCAGGTCCTGCGCCACTATACGTGTTATATTTTCAGTAACTGTGCTAAAGAACCCATTTCTGCTCTCAAGTTTTTCCCGCATTACCTTTTTTCCCTCATGAAAATCTTTGCCTAATTAGTTTTTTTTCTTTTTTAAACTTCATTTTATAGCCCAAGTTCAGCGATCAGGCAGTCCCAGAATGGAGCTAAATAAGACTAAGCAAAATTCTGGTGTAAAAGAGACGGGAGGATCTGGCAAGAAGGCATGTGTATTTAGCCTCGATGCAATTTCAATTAGAAAAAGGATTATTTTTCTGAATCTGGCAAAAGGATTAGTACTTAAGTTGCCTGAGTATTATGTTTATTTTGATCATCTTCTCTTTATGTTGCTTGTTTGGCTGTTTAGCATCCTTTGAACAGACTGAATCTGAACCTCAAAGACATGACATGTGGAGGGGAATTTCTGGATGGCAGATGGGTTGGGAGAGCGGGAGCTAGCCATATTTGGTAAGTATCACCTCAATAACTGGCTTTGATATTGATGTAGATGGTGTTCATCATGCATGAACCTGCGGACATGGGGAGGGGTCGCGTGGCTTGGTGGCGTGGCATACAATTCAGCTCCAATATGCTGTTTGTTGTCCTTGAACATGGGAATCCGGAGAAGCAAGCACTGTTGGACCTTAAATAAGTGCTTGTGAGTTATGCTTTGAAGATTGTGGTGCATTTCATGTTAGATGCCTGTTACTGGAACTACTGTCACAGCTTCTTCCCATGTTTAGAAGACGGCAGCTTCTTTGTGAAAAGGAGGAACTGCTCGTGAGGTCGTTTCTAAGGAGAGAATCTAATCTACACTTATTGAGAGAGACCTTCAGTCTTGCAGTTTAACCATATTGAGTCTCAATTGAACATTGTGCGGAGAAAGTTTCCATGTTTTCTTCCATTTCATCTCTGTTTTTTTTTTCCTCCTCTGTTCTTGGGGGCTGGGGTGGGGTGGGGAGGGGAGGGGGAAGGGAGAGAGAAGAGGGAGGGTTGCTTGTACTTTTAGTTAGGCATCTCAAGAGAGTGTCGGGTCAGTCGATTAACATCTGCGGTGTAGTGTTCTTCTCGAAACTCTCTGTTTATATGATACGAATTGCGTTTAACTTCAATACCTAATGGCCTTCAACTCGATCAGATCCTTATCCTATGACCGCTATCAAAAAGAAGCTTGAGTACTGCATGAAGTATTCCCTTCATTAAAATCGAACACTCCCAATTATTTTTTCCACAGTTGGGTTTGCAGCAATTTGATTGATTCCCAACTTCTGCTGGATTGTGCAAACAGCTATCGATTTGTTTGCTCACCCTGATTTTTCCAGAAACAGCAAGGATCTTGTTGATGTTATATAGGAATTAGCGCCTAGGAGTTGAACAACATCAACATCAATGGCATGAGTACAACCCCAAAGGTGTAGACACCAATCTTCTTGTTCACTTTAGCTCCCATATGTTAGTGCTATACTCAGATGGAATTTTCGAATTTTGTTTCGTCATAGCCTAGAAGCATAGGGTCTAGAGGTGGGTGAGCGAGCCCATCGTCTTACTATGGTCAGTGTAGTGAGATTTGTGGAACCAATTATACCTCTATGCATGTGTCTGGAAACATAGGCCGACTGCTGAGCCCACTCTGACTCAGTCGCACCACCAGAGGTGCAAGCTATTGTAGCTAACGGTTGGAGCTGTAAGGAGCCAAGGAGCTATTGTAGCTAGCGGTTGGAGCTGTAAGGAACCAAGGAATAAAGCTTTAGATAAGATCGAAGAAGAGGTCAGGACTCTCGGTGGAGCAAAGGAGACGATGTGGCCAATAGGAAGGCATTCTCCCCTCTAATTTGGCTTCAAACAGAAAAATCAAAATATTCACAAGAGTGGAAGAGATCGATTTATATGATTTATGATGTATAAAAACACATAATTATTTTTATGATTTATAAATTCATTCGTTATTTATAAAATAAATAAAATACGTTTAAAATTTGAGATTCCAATCTTTTGAAAGCTAATTGCATCTATTTAAATATTAATAAAAAAAATTGGTTATATTATTAATTTAGTGATTAATAAATCATTCATAAATTTAAATTCTTTTAAAAAATAATTAAATTCTTTAAATTCTAACTTTTTTATATATCTTCATTTTGCTTACAGTTGAGGAGGAGAAACGCATCACTACTGCAGTTGGCGCCATTTGCTGGTGCGGGAAAACACGGGCACATTTTCGACGGAGGAATTTTTCTGTGATTTGTTCCATTGAAGGAAACTATATTTTGTGTCGGTGATCTGAGCTCGGTGGCGGTGCGACTCAGCTGCTCCGATAGATCGATGAAATTCCCAATTTTCCGTATACAAGAGCCCTGAGCAATGGAGGACCGAAGGCTGTTGGAGAGAGAGAGGCATCAGATCGAGCAGATTCTTCAGCTTGATAATGAGGAGTTGCAAGTTGAGGAAGTTGACTCCCTCCCCCACTCCGACGATGATCGCGATGCTATGTAATGTTTACATTCTCCTATTTATGTGTGGCCGTTCGCTTTTTCACATTTGATTGTCGCTCATAAGGTTTTTGCGCGGTGCTCTGGATTGGAAAAAACCCGAATTACTTATAGCCATAGTTCTTTAATCTCTGAATTTGAATTTGAAGAATGGTTTCTGCTTTGGGAAATTTTTTTTATTAGATTATGTTTCAAGTCAAAATGCTAGCGTCGGTGCACTACATGGCGCACCTTTTAGTTCACTCCAAAAATTTCTCCAATTCTCCATTGTCGCTGCACATTTGCTTGTATATTTTCGCATTAGTATTACGTGTAGACAGCTTTCAGAGTAAATTGACAGATACGCTAATGGCTCTCGGTAATCAGTTGTACATGGTATTGTTACTTTCTCCTGTCACTGCCGATTGCCGAAACATCTTGAAAAAGTTGAAATCGATGTAGAATGTTGAGAATAGTCCGTTCTTTTGTTCATATATGTTTCGTTTCATTCTCCTTATGAAGACACCAGGAAACTTGAACATGCGAGTATCGATTCGATTATTTTTTTTCATTAAGTTAAGAACGGATATCTAGTTAAGGGCTCCTATTGACGGACTGGCATAATTATTAGATTTCATGCCTCCCATCAGTTTTTCTCCAACTGAAATTACAAGGTTATTTTAGTCGTTTGCTAGATTTAGTCATCCGTATCATTAAAGGGTGATGTTATTAATGAATTGAATTGCTTTATTTGCGTTCAATATAATTTATTTGATGTCAGCAATTCGTGCGTTCTTTCGGACGTCCTTGCTGTTGTTGTCGTTCTTACTATTGTTGAGTTATTATTATTTTGAGTGAGTGGCCTACTTTAGTTCTCATCGAAGGCACTGACATCATCCTTTTTTTTCCGGCTGTATCGAAGCAGTAATGGGCATGGTGGTACTGAGGCCTTTGCTGAATTTACTTTCAATTCCTCTTTGACATCTTTGCATACGTATCTTGGTGGTATGAGTTTCTATTTTCTGATTAATATGTTGAGTATTCATGTTAATTCCATTTGGGATACAGTTCTACTAAGATCTCCTGTGGTTGCATGTAACAGAGGTTGAGGATTCTCATCACAGGATGGCTTTCTTGGATGGTGGTGCCATCCTGAACCTCCCTGTATTTTATCTTGAAGGTATTCATCTGTTTATGCATCTCTGATTAGGATAGTAACAAACTTCCCTCTCTTAAATTTTTTGAAATATACAAATGTATCTTTATCTTTTAAAAATGGTTTAAAACAAATATCATTGTAATCTAAAGAATCAAAATCTATAAATTATACAACTTTGTTAAGTCCAATCGTTATTTTTAATGTTCTTGTAAAAAAAGAATTGTTATCTTCCTTGGATTAGCGAAATACAACCATTCCATTAGAGTATGATGGAAAAGTCGCACAATTTCTTGGAACAAATAGGTGTCCTTTTTCTTGGAGAGAGCTAATTAAATAGATTCACGCTGTGACCATAAATGTTCAAATTTTATAGTTCAGCATGCCTAGTTAATGTCTGAAGCAGCATTCCTTTCTTCCATGGGGAGTGAGGAAATAATATGTTTGTTAATCATCTTCCTCTTGCTTGATGCGTTAAAAGTATCTGCAGGTCCTGCATGCTTATCTCAAGTGTTTAGACATAATTGTTGACAGAATGAAGAATAGTTCAATTGAGGAGCCCTTGCTTTTTCCAAACTTTGAGCGGACAAGTTAATTTTTTCATGATTAGACTGGTCAACTGACATATATAACCTTCGTGGGGATACCTTTTCCTATCTTGTCTCTTTTATTAGTATGTCATGTGCAATTCACATGTCTCAGGTGTTGTGTTGTTCCCAGAAGCTACTCTACCTCTCAGAGTGATACAATCAAACTTTATTGCTGCCATTGAGAGAGTATTAACTCACTTTAACACCCCTAATACCATAGGTGTGGTACGTGCCCAAATTTAGGCATTGGCATACAGTTTTAAAGATTCCTTGAAATTATTGGTAGCTCAAGCAAGATTCAATATTTATTTCAGGTTCACGTCTCCTTGGATTCTGATAATGAGAGACTACATTTTGCGAATATTGGGACAACTGCAGAGGTATTATTGCTCCATTTTGACTTGCATGGTCTTCTCCTTTTCTGGCATTATTCCAAAAGCAATTATTTTCTGTAATTTGGCCTGTAGCCAAGATTTGGGGTTGTTTAGCTTCTATCTAAATTTTAATGTAAAGGCTTCCATACTTCTGATGACATGCATCCATATACCTACCAACCCTCTATATTTCAGATTCGGCAGTTTGGGAGGTTGGGGGATGGTTCTCTTAATGTTCTGGCTAGAGGGAAGCAATGATTTCGTCTTAAACGCCGTTGGATTGATGTTGAAGGAGTGGTTAGAGCAAGTTGTTGTTCTTGAATTATCTGTATTATTTACTTCTTCCTTGTTTAATAAGATTGCTATCTTTCTTCTAGCCATGTGGAGAAGTGCAAATTATCCAGGAAGATTTTCCATTAAGGACTCCACGGGATGCTTTTGGAGAATTGACTCCAAGGAGTACTGTTCAGCACCACAGTCTCCCATGTGCATTGGCTTCATATACTTCTTGCTCTAGATCATTTACGTCCGGGGATGAGGAGGATAATTCGGCCTCTATTTCAGAAGAAAGCTTTGAACGTGAGCTTTCATTGAGAGAGAGGAAAATCCACCAAGCAGCAATTGATTCCAGAGAGTCTTGTAGTGATGAGGTGATAACTGGGTCAGAGGGAAAACACCAACGTGCGATGTCACATCTAAATGACTCTGATTCTGTAGGATCAGTGCATTCTGCCCATGAGAAGGAAAATGGAAAATCTGTCCCTGATATAGGAAAGAGTTCTACATCAGCTTGGGAATCTAGTGAGAGGAAAGAACTCAAAAGATGTCGAAGAAACTCAAGTTTTACTCTGATGCATGGTGTTTCGAAAGCATTTTGGCCATATTGGGTTTACTCGATGTATTATTCATATTGTCTTGCTGAAAAAGCAGCATTCACTCCCAACCTTTCTTCTTTCGTTTTGCTCTGTTTCTTACCAACCAACCCCCCCCCCAAAAAAAAAAAAAAAAAAAAA
>NW_019272033.1:1777845-1831355 GCF_002738345.1 Cucurbita maxima | reverse complement strand
ACCAACCCCCCCCCCAAAAAAAAAAAAAAAAAAAAACTCTTGGCCTTTTTGTCTTTTCTTTTTCTTGGTGTTTTCTATATCTCAGGACAGTATTCTTTTTCTGCAATATATCAAGAATGGTTGGTTCTGTTTTTTGATTCCTTTCTTTATCATCACTATTTCCAGCTATGTGGAAGCAGATAGTGGGGGTGCCAAACATGGATGGCTTTGTGAAGAATCCAGACACTTTAGCATTCTATATTGCTAGTAAGATTCCTGTTTCTGAATGTACTAGACAGGAGCTCTTGGAGATTGATGGCATTTCATATAGATTGCGTAGGGAAATTGAGTTACTGAAGTCTATTGATATCATCCAATGTAAAAACTGCAAGGTAGTCAATAGTTTCTGAGTATGTATGGTTGTACTCGTCCGTTGAACTTTTTGCATCTGCCCTCATCTTATGCCTCCGTTTTGTACTGTGTTAGACCTTCTTAGTACTTAGCTGGCCATTGTTTTTATATGTAATTTCCTCTTATGCAGACGGTTATAGCCCAGCGCAGCGATATGTTGGTGATGTCTAGTGACAGTCCTCTCGGTGCTTATGTGAACCCTCATGGTTATGTGCATGAAATAATGACTCTTTACAGAGCAAATGGCTTAGCACTTAGAGGACGAGCTGAGACAGAATACAGTTGGTTCCCTGGGTATGAGATTGATCTGGCTTTTCTTTTTCATTGAGCGTATGAGTGTCCTTTTTCTCTCTTTCTTAAATAGAAGTTGTTCATGGTTTGGTTACAAAAAAAGTGGAGTTTTCGGGAGAAAAATTCAATGTATGCATTAAAACTCGTGAAGATATAATATACAGAAAAATACATAAAAGGAAACTAGCTATATTAAGCAAAGAATATTAACTAATAAATGAAAGAATAAAATAAACTAGAATCTTATGTAAAGAAAATTAAATATTTAAAAAGAAAAAAATCTACAAAAGGTTATTGTATTGTGTTGATTTTGTTTCTAACACTACATTAAACTTGGGCATGAAGTTCACTCGAGGATTAGTTCCCACTTGAATTTTCCTCCGGAGGACAAGAATTGGACTTGGACCTTAGAAGTCGTTTGGGAGCTGGAACCTTTGACCTCAAATAGGTTATTGCTAGATAATTATGAATAGGCAGATTGAGCATGATATTAGAGATCTAAACGTGGGATCAAGACAACGTTTCTTGTGGAAATCCATAAATGTAGTTGAGAATTAAAAACCAATGCAAATATTCAGAAAATTTCTGTATTGTTTTATGTAATCTATCCCTGATATAAGAAAGAGCTTCTGAATTTTAGATGGAAATTGGGACTTGGAATGGGTGTGGTGATGACTTGTTTGAGTGTAACGGAGTTTGTGTCCCAATTTTTGTTTCATGTCATCGACATATTTATTAAGTTTCATTTCTTGTCCAATATTCTAATGGATTTCTACAATAGTACTTTTGAAAAAATATCCATGGATATTTTTAAAATAAATAGCAAAGTTTAGGTTTTCTTTTTTCTTCTTTGGTAGCTGTGGTATGTGTATGTATGTTTTCTTTTTTTCTTTTTGAGCTGTGCAATTAGAACTTTATGGTGAATAGTTCAAATCAACTAATTTCAGTTGATCCAATTATATGTTTTGTATATAATATGCAATGGTAACGTAGTTTGTAAGATAAGAGTGAGTTGAGGCAATGTATTGGAAATGCCTAATACATTCTTCTTCAGTCTGAATATCAAATGAATGTTATACAAGAGACAGACAACTTCAGAAACAGGACATTAGGAGACAGAAGCAACAGCCTCTTGAAGGCATGTCCTATGCTAATTCCAGGACTAGAAAGCAAATATGTGGAAACTTTTTAAAGACTGAACCTACAATACTCGCTTAAAGGTAGCTACGGTAGCGGGGGCTGTACATGCAGCTCTCTGCAAATTTTACGAGATCCTTCGGTCGAGGAAGACGAGAAGCCAGACCTGTAAATGTTATATGATGCAACTGTAAGTTTACTTGTCTGTCATTGGTTTATCTATGAATGATTTAATCACATTGTGAAGAAAATGGGAGTCGCTAACCAAGTTCATAAGCCTTAGCAGCAACTTTAGCAGCAATGTTAGCAGATATCTTTCTGATGTTGGTAAAAGGAGGGTAAATCAATCCCTTATCATAGTTTTCCTGACTCACTTGGGCAGCCAGAGCCGCAGCTGGAAAGAGGAAAAAAACCTGTTAAATCGAGCTCCGACCCGGCAAAACTAATACTCGACATGCGTTGGACGGGGGTAAGATAAAAGCTATAGATATTGGAGCATATACTTGATAAAGATTGGCAGGAAACAAGCATCATTTGTTGACTCAATTAACCAAAATTTTACTTACAGGCTGCCAAGAGCATGTCATTGTGCACACGAATCGTGCCTGACATGATCAGACCCAAGCCAAATCCAGGGAATATGTAAGCATTGTTGGCCTGAATGACATTAGGAAGAGAATGCAAGCTCATAAGATAAAACCAAGTTGAAATTGAATTGTTATTAGAAAGATCGGTTTTTGTAAGTATGAAAGGTACCTGGCCAGGCACAAAAACTTTCCCATCATATTCAACAGGATCAAATGGACTTCCACTAGCAAAGATCGCCCGGCCCTGCAGGTTTAAAAGGATAAGTTTTAAGAACATAGTGATTTCTTGTTATGATATGATCTGCAAACATAAATGATGCTAGCTGTTTTGCAGGACTTGGACTGTACCTGGCTCCATGTATAAGCTTCTTCAGCTGTACACTCCGATTGTGATGTAGGATTTGAGAGAGCAAGGATCAGCGGTTTCTGCATAGTAATCGAAAATCGAGTTAATCTTTAATAACTTCTTGTCTAAGAATTGAGGAATGGAGAAGTTAGAGGGAACAAGGAAGAACCTCATTGAAGGATGCCATGGCCTCCACAACTTCCTTTGTAAATGTCTTCCCAACACCAGATGTTCCTATCAACACAGTTGGCCTGATTGCCTATATAATTTGAAGTTTTAAGATTGAGTTTACAAAGATCTCATAGAAGAACGAGTAAATAATGAAGGAATAGATGTCAATTACAAACCTGGACGGCGTCGTGAAGATCCTTGATAGATTCATGGTCATGAGCCCAAGGCTTCTTAAAATGTTGAAGGGATTCGAAGCGGGATCGAACGATCAGCCCCTGTGACAATGGTTATAATTCTTTTAGAACAGGAAATAACATTTGGGTGTAAAGGCACAATCTTGAAGTGAGCCAGTCCAAACAACCTTTGAGTCCACAAGCCAAATATTCTTGCGAGTCTCTTCAACTGGAGCTCCAGTCTGCCAAAAACAAGCAAAATCATAAGCCATAAATGCATTTGAATGATTCAGAATCAACAGGAGAAGAGCAGTAGAAGTAGAAGTAGGCTCATACCTGTTTTGAAATCTCCAAAGCAATAAGCTCAGCTATACCAGTCCCAGCCTGCAACAGTCAAATGACAGAAATAAGAAACAGCATACCATTGAGAACAAAAGCATGGCGCTATTTGATCTCTTAGAACGGATATAGACATGTGAATGAAAGTTTTGCAGACAAGACAGGAAAGATAAGCAGATGATCAATCAACGAAATATGTGCCAAAGTAAATGAACAAAATTTAACTCACCTCTCCAGCTCCAAGGAACAAGAAAGTATGCTCAGCTAATGTCCCTCCAACAAGTTTAAGAGCTGCAAGTAGTCCTGCTACAACGACAGATGCCGTACCCTAAATGTCGAACGAGAAAAAGCTTGATAGAGAGCTAATCCCAAAACATATAAAGTTAACAGTGAACTGAAAGTGATGCATATGTTTTTTACCTGAATGTCGTCGTTGAACACGAGGTGTGACAAGCTATATCTCGCAAGCAACTCGAATGCATTGTGGTTTGCAAAATCTTCAAACTGTTGAGAAATGCATAGTGAGCCACTGAATCAAAGTCCAATCCTAACTGTAAGTTGAAATTATCAAGTACCTGTACAAGGACTTTCTCTCCATAGTTCTTCTTTACTGCATACATGAACTCATCTAAAAGTTCCATGTATTCCTGAATGAAGGAAAGCACTGCATGAATGGATTGAAATCATGGAATTGGAAGGTAAAAAGGGAGCAATATATTGCTTTACCTGTCCTCTGGCTCGTTTATGTCTAAGGCCAATGTAAAACTCATCGTTCAGAAGCTGCTCGTTGTTCGTACCGACGTCTATCGTGATTGGCAAGCACTGTACACAGAACTACAAACTTAAGTCCTTGCTTGGTAGTACTTGACTTATCCAGGTATCAACACTCAGCTAAATTCAGATTAGAACATAAGTATATAAGCTAAAAGCATTGTTTACAGCTGAGGGTCGAATTCCTCCAAGTGCTGTATACAAAGAAAGCTTTCCGACAGGGATCCCCATGCCCTGAAAGAATATGGAAACAGTAAGCAACAGGATGCAAGTAAATAAAGGTTCATCAGCAGAATGAAAGAAGTAAGTTTTATAACCTGGCATCCTAAGTCCCCAAGGCCTAGAATCCGCTCTCCATCAGTCACAACAATAACTTGAATGTTCCTTTCAGGCCAGTTCTTCAAAACTTCAAGAATCTTTCCCCTGGAAAGGGAAACGGTTGATTATCAGTTCTGAACTAATGAAACCAATCATAGATCAAAAATGCTTGTTTAGTGGCATACTTCTCTTTCAAACTGATGAAAAGGCCCTGAGGTCGCCTGTAAATTTTCCCATACTTCTGGCAAGCTTCGCCAACAGTTGGAGTGTACACAACTGGAAGCAGTTCTTCAACATTATCGATGAGAAGCTTGTAGAACAGCCTTTCATTTCTCTCCTGCAAGATCAAATCATAGTAGACATGAAGGAAAATTTTTGGTATGGCCTGAGTAGAACGAAGCTACAAGTACAAACATCAATTGGGATAAGGAAGCAAAGAACCCTCTATAGGTTGTTGTGTGAGATTCCACATTAGTTGGAGAGGGAAATAGAGCATTTTTTATAAGGGTTTGAAAACTTCTCTCTAACAGACACGTTTTAAAACCTTGAGGGGAAGCTCAGAAGAAAAAGTCCAAAGAAGACAATATCTACTAGCAGTGGGCTTGGGTTGTAATAGTTGGTATCAGAGCCAGACATAGGGCGTTGTGCCAGCAAGGACGCTGAGCCCCGAAGGAGTGAATTGTGAGATCACACATCGGTTGGAGAGGGAAACGAATTTTAAAACCTTGAGAGAAATCCCCAAAGGAAAAGCTCAAAGAGGACAATATCAGCTAGCGGTGGGTTTTGGCTATTACAGTTGGTATTAGAGCCAGACGTCGGGCGGTGTGTCAGCAAGGACGCTGAGCCCTGAAGAGAGGTGGATTGTGAGATCACATATCGATTAGAGAGGGGAACAAGTGTCAGCGAGGATGATGGGTCCCGAAGGGGGTGAATTGTGAGATCCCACATCAGTTAGAGAGGTGAACGAAACATTTTTTGCAAAGGTGTGCCAAACCTCTTCTAATAATCGCATTTTAAAACTTTGAGAGGAAGCTCAAAAGGAAAAACCCAAAGAAAACAATATTTGTCTTGGGGTTAGGCTTTTTACTGATTGTCTGCCGGTTTTGATCAAATTTAACATCATACATCTCATGGATTCTAAGATTTGTTCTAAGATTTGTAAGGTTGTTCCTGGGGAGTTTAATGATAGAACTAAAGAACAAGAACCCAGCAACTCCTCAGCTTTTACCCCTACATCTACTCATTAAAAACCTTCAAAGCTTTAAGCCAAACCTGAAGATCCATCAAGGCAATATATCTGTGCAAAGGAACATCATAGTTGCGAAGATTGTGCATCATCCTCCTTTCCTGCTAGCCAAGAAACCATCAAAACATTGAATCCAAACCAAGCCCAGAAAGAAGCAAAGAACAAGAGAGATCCAAACTCACCTGAAGCTCCTGATCAAAAAGTGCAGGCGGCAACAAGCCACGCAAGTAATGAGCATCTCTCTCTTTCTCAGTAAAGGAAAGGCCCTTGTTGTAGATGGGATCACGCAGCAACGAGTAGCCACTGAAATAACAACAAGAAGAAAGGGAAAGTAAGAAGAGAATGAAAGACAATCCCATAAAAGAAGATGTGTTTATGTTTCTTGAATGTTACCTAGCAACAGAGACAGTCCAGGGGGTAATGAGCTGGTCTTCTGTGGCGTTATGTTCCCCATACGCTTCCTGAAACTTGTTGTCAATGTCTTCCATCTCCATATGAACACTACCACTGCTCATCGTCTTCCTCATGGCACCCTCCATGAATCTGCTCTGAAATCTGCTTCTCCCGCACGCCAATGGGCTCTGTGCTACAAGGAAAAGGGCAGGCAGGCAGCACACAGAGAATTTGGTGGAAACGGAAGGAGTAAGATTCAGGCTTTATAGTGAATGAAAAACGAAAAAGTGCATATTTCTTTTTGCTTATTCCCGATTTTGTCAACCAATTATGGCCATAATGTGAAGAGCATAAACAACCCACGTGGACTAATTGATTCAAGAACCCAACAACCACCAAAAAAAAGTATATATATATATATATATATATATTTATGATTTTTGCACTTTTAACTCAAAATTACCAAAGTTGGAAATAATACTAAACTTTTTTAAATAAAAAAATTAGGTATAGTTTTAAATGGAATTCTTAATATTTTATTTTTAAAAATACTTTTAAATGTTTAAATTTTTTATTAATATCTTTTAAAAAAAATTCAAAGTTCAAAAATATTATTGTAACCTCATTTTAAAAAATTATGTTTTTACATTATTAAGGTTTCGTTGGGTTCTATTTGAAAATTTTAAAAGGTTTTAAGGGTACTTTTTTAAATTTTTTAAGAAGTTTATGATATTAATTTCTAATAAATTAGTTTTTTTATTAAAAAATACTATTAGCAATGGACAATAGCTAATGAAACTGAAATCAAAAGATATTTTAAATAATTTAACTTTTTTTTATAAGTAAATTTGTTAAATTACACAAAAATTCAAACCATTAAATTTAAAAAAAAAAAAAGTTGGATTATATGTACATTTTAACTTATTAGCACAAACAATAATTACATGCGACCTATTATTTTGATATTACTAATCAACTTAAATATAATTCAAATAATTAGACATATAATTTAAGTTAACTCAACCGACATTGACCTAAGTTGTTTAAATACGACATTAAGCATAATCGTTAAGTGCATGTATTTGTCAGATAGGACAAACTAATTATTTGATTCATTGTATTTATAATAAAATATAAAATATAACAATTTTACTTAATTTCATAAAAAAAAAAAATTAATTAAAATAATTGAAAAAAAATATGAAATACCATTCGGTTTTGAACTCAAGAAATGGTGGGTAATTAAAGTGATAAAGCTTGTTAATGAATTCTCTTAAATAAGGTACAAAATTATTAAATGCAACAGAAACGGGTAGCCGGTGGAGGTAGCCCCCGCCATCTTTGGCGCTACCTACCGCTCACGCCCGTTGCCCGTCGCTTCGCATTAAGCAACAAGCAATATGATTGCCACGTCATGTTTCCCACGCCCCCCCTCTTCACAATATAAAATTACTCTTTTGGCCCTCTCTTTTCACTATCTTTTCATTTCAATCCTTCATTTCTTAAAATATTACATACCTAATATTTACCTTTTCACTTTAATTACTTAAATCAAAATATTTTTAAATCAATTATATTATTCTTTAATATTAATTTGATTTCAACCTTTTTCTCCCATGTATATTAATATTGCCTAATTAACGATTAATTTATAATTCAAACTTATTAATAATATATGTTGAATTAGATGTGAACAAAATTATTAGTTTATTATTTACCTACTTTAGATTAATTATTAATATACATGCAATTAAATTTATTTCCAACTCAAAAATAATTTTAAAAAATCGATGCAATTTTATTTTTAAAAAATAAAAATAAAAAAGGTCCTTATTTTAGTTATAAATTAATAGCTTACTCAATTTTAAATTTTAATTTGGAAATCCACATTGTACTAAATATTCGTATCTTTGACATTCAAAGGGGAAGGGCATGCATGTAATTTTAATTCTTATAAATTTTAGAAGGATTGGAATATACCTATTCAAATAAATACAATTTATCGTGTCCTATAGTATGGGTGAGCGTTGCAAGATGAGTGTTTTGGGTGTTTTCCCTTAGAAATGGGTTTTCGAGGATAATATCAAATGACACGAGTGTCCTTCCCATATTCCTTGAGTTTGAGGTTGATATATGAGGCTTTCTGCAAAATAGTAAGCAAAAATAACTCAACATAGACACGGGAGAGTTTATGTCTCAATAACACTCGAATAGATAAATGTATGGATACGAAAGTTGAAGGTGACGTCATCCTTGCATATGGGACTTCAATTCACGTATTTATTGAGAGGTTTTTCCATTGCTTTTGAATTTTGTCTCGCATTTGACTTTCACAAAGTTTGACCAATCGTCCTATAACTTTCAACTCACATTGGTCCATTTTGCCCCCCAAAATTAATCATAAAGACAATAATACCCACCCACCAACAACGTTGAAACCTCTCCCCTTCTCCCCTATGGCATTGACGGGAACACAACTTTGCGTGTGGCCGCGTATTTAATATTTTATTATTAATTAATTAGCATTTGCCTTCTTTATTTAATTATTAAATAAGCTGTATATTACCAAACTCTCCCCAATCTTCTACAAATTCTCAATTTTATTTTTTATTTTTTAAAATTTTCATTTTTTTTTTCTCTACTGTAAATTCTAAATAACGGTTAAGTTTAAATTTGAAATTACATTAAAAAAAAATTATAGTCAAATCAATATAATATTTAATTAGTGATTCTGATTACTACTAATCATTATTTAAATTAATAATGAGCAAAATTATATCAATTCTCGTAATTAAAGTTTAAGTAATTATTTAAATTACAGTATTAACAGCTGGTACTATTATTATCATAATTTTGATTTAAATTAATTTATATCGTAAGACGTGATGTGCATCATCTTGTGGCAATTAAATTAAATTAAATTAAACTAATCTAAAATCCTTTTTATAATCGCACGTGCTACGAGCTTGGAATTTATTTTTATGTATAAAAAATAATTATTGGTTGGTATTATTTATACCCCTAGATATTTAAATCATTTTTGAAGATTTTGTGGACAAAAATAAATCCTTTTTCACTCTACAATGTTTTAAACATGCTCTTTTGCCCTCTTAAATCATTTAAGATTAAGCTTATTATATAAAAACATCTTGAATTTACGATTTGGGTTGATCCAACCAATCTGAAAATAAGATTAAAACAATTTTACCCTACTTCTAAAAATATTAAAATATTTAAGGTTTATAACTAATTTGAATGATGCGTTGTCACATTAAATGTTTGATATTTTAATTTTATAAAATTTTAATATGGTTTTTTAAATAATTAAAAAAATTAATAACCCAATAACAACCGAATTGTGAACTCGGCTGGCCCAAGCAGACCAGCGCTCCGGCCCATCATCCGGCCCATAACCTCCCATGGGCAATTTCAAGGACACCAGGCCCATCACCTCCAATGGGCTTTCTTTAAAGTAAAAAAACCAAGCCTACAAATAAGAGAATCTTTCATTTTATTTTATTTTTTTATTTTTATTATTATTCAAATCTGATTATCAATAAATTATTCTCGTCAATTTCTACGCGAATCAATATAAAAAAAAAAAAAAAAAATCAATCATCAACTCGAACTTATTATCGAACCAAAAATATAGATTTAATTTGTAGATTTTAAAAATAAAAATTCAAACAAATTAAATAGAATCACATAATTTTTTAGATGTGAAATTCCCATTTTCTTGCCTTGTGCATTTTAAATTAATTTAATATAAAGTGGATCTGATTCAGTAATTTTTTTATTAAATTGGATGATTTTATGATATATTTTTTTCAATTTGATTAATAAACTCGATCCCATCTTATAAATTAAAAATAACACCTTTCAGTAAAGACAAAATATATAGATCAAATTTAGATAAAAAGAAAGTATATTATTATTATTATTTTCCCTACACTTTGTATAAAATAAAAATACCCCAAATATTTATTTAATTTTTCTTTAATTAAATATTTACTAATTAAGAAAATAATGAAGAGTTAATGTGTCAGTGTCAGTAATGAGAAAATTATTTATAAGAAAAGTTGTAAATAGGGGCATGTGATCTCACCGCAAATTTTGCTTATTTATTTATTTATTTATTTATTTATTTATTTATTTATTTTTAGTGTCAGAATATATTTTTGTAATATTTTTATTTTTATTTTATTTTATTGTATGAATTGATCTAATTTCTAATACTTAATTTTTTTTATTAACTTTATAATGGGTTTCATTAATAATTATTTTCTAACTTTTTTTCTTTATTTTAATTTCGTTAACATTCAAAAAAGAAAAAAAAAAACATGAACAAATAATAATTTTTAAATATTGTTATTAATGCATTCAAGAAAATTAATTAATAAATAAATAACCGTTAGGAAACTCTGTTACTGTGCATGTGCTTATCAAACATTCTCTGTAAAAATAAATAAATATTAATTCACTGAATTTCACGTCAATATATATCTCCTTCCAATCTAAATTTTGTTTTTAATTTATTCAAATAAGTAAATTTTTAATTAAATATTATTTTAGAAATTATATCTTTAATTTTATCTCATTTATTGTTTAAATTTTATGGTTAATTTTAGTTAAATATTATTTTAGATTAAGTGGGTGTATTTTTTCGTGTATAGGTATGATCTAGCCTATAGATATAGAACAACATGATCCAACGGTGGATACGCGTTCGAACAAATAATCATGTTTATAAAATTTCTATTTTGTACTTTTTTCGATGGAAGACGACTTTTCAAATGTACGTTCAATAGGTACAATTGATTCAAATAGGACGTGACCAAATTTGTCCGTTGATACTAAGGTGAATCGATGAAAAATAGTAACATGGTTTTATCTTTTTTTAATAAAAGAAAATTATTTCATGGTAAAAAAAACAAAAACTCCCGAATGTAAAATAAATTTTAAAATATAATTAATATTTTTTAATTATTAGTTTATTTTATTTTGCTTCTTGCATTAATTTTAGAAAGAGAAAAAAGATTATTTCATATATTTGCATTGTAATTTTAGTTTTTAGACAATTAAATACTATTTTTAAATTGTAAAATTCTGAGGAAATATCAATTAATATGTTTTAAAAAAAACAAAAAAGTCAATGAATTATTTTAAAGATTTATTTAAAATATAATAACTAAATTTATAATTTTTTTAATTTTTCAGTTAAAAATATGGATTTAAGCTATTTTTAATCATCAATAATTTGCTCTGTGGTTATCCCGGCAACCAAATGTTTATGGGAAGAAAAAAAAAAGAAAAAGAAAAAGAAAATTTGAATGTTAGAAGTTTAACAAAATCATGAGTTTGAGGGGTAAAAAACACCAAATTGATGAAATTGGCGGAGCTCTACCGATAACGGCGGCGGCGGTCAGATGAGCTGCCGGAAATCGGGACCTACGTGTTGATGGATAAGATAATTATCACAGCTGGAAGCATCAAATATGAGGTCTTGGCGGTGATGATCCAAAACCAATGGCTGCGGTTGTTGTTGGCCTCTAATAATCTCCTTCTGCCGCCGTAGCTCCATAACTTTCCGGTGGGAATTGGAGTGTTTCGTGAGCACAAAGGTAGGACTAGCAGCAGGGCGGTACTCCGGCACCAAGCGGCCGGATTTATACCGAACCCCACAAGCGTTACATAGCGTTTTTGGGCCCATTGGGCCAGTCCGCCATTGCGGCGTCTTATCGGTGGCACAATGCATGCACCTACGCTCCTCTCCCGCAGGAGACACTCCACCCTCCGGACTATCCTTCTTCTTCGCTGTCACCACCGCCTTGGGCGGCGCTTTTTTGACCAATTGCGGTGGTTCAGCGTTAATGTCGGATTCAGACGAGGATGTGGTCGGAGAAAGAGGAAGAAGGAGAGAGTTGTTCCAATTGGATACGACGGCGCGTGAACGTTTGCTACGTGCCTTCGCTGGAACGGAAACAACACCCGGGTTGAAGATAGCGGCGGCGTTTCGGGGGGGCACGGCGGTGGGTTCGTGGGGTTTGACTTTGACTCCGGTAATTAATTCCAAGTTTTGGATGTACTCGCATTCCTCTACGAAATTCGAAAGCCATTCCAATTCAAGTAAATCATCATACTGTACAAAATTAAAATTAAAATTAAAATTAAAATCCTCATAATAATAATAATAATAATAATAATAATAATAAATTGAAAGTATATATATATATATATTTAATTAAAAAACAAAAAAAGTAGAGCAAAACGCATCGTTTGAGAGAGGGATTACCGGAATAGCGAGTTCGGCGGAGAAATGGGCGTCGGGTAAGTTAACGTGGTCCAGAAAGGAAGTTAGTTGGGCGGAGTTCCCATTATCGTGGAAGCAGCTGCTGGGAGTATTAGTATTATGATGATTATTATTAGTATTGTCGGATAATAACCCGGCGTCGGCGTCGGCGTCGGCGTGGTGGTCGTCGGAGAAATCGAGGAGGTTCTCGACGAAGAAGAGGTCGTGTTCAGCGGCGGCGGTGTGGTGGTGATCGGAGGAGGAGTGGGTGGAGGTGTAGGCTTTAAGGTGGAAATGTTCAGGGGGTTCCATGGGGCGTGGGATTTGGGGGAAAGGGAATTGGAAGTAGTGGGAGAAGAAAAGAAGGAGTGGGAGAGAGGGAGCGAGAGTAAGTGGCTAAGAGAGAAAATGGGTTGGTTTGCGTTTCATGGGGAAAGCTCGACACCCAATTTTCACTCCTTCTTCTTCTTCTTCTTCTTCTTCTTCTTCATCTTCTCCCTAATTTCTTTTTTCATTTAAAAATTCTAAATTAACTCAATATTACTTTTAATACCTACTTTAAAAGGCATACAATTAAAATATCTTTTTATTTTTAAAATAATAGTACTGTACCGGCAGAGTCTATGAAATGGTGTAACATTATATCATGTATCAATTTTATTTATACACTAAACTATATGAAAAAACATAATAAAGATCCATAACTATATTATTTAAGTTATATATATAACTCTTTATTTTTATACATATCTTAAATTTTTAATTTAATATGATATTGGAATTAATGTGGTGCATCATGAAATTATTGAAAAAAAAAATGAAATGAATATTTTAAGATGAAATTCAAATCTTGGACATAAAGTGTTAATAGTTTTTATTTCTATTTTATAATTTTTTTTTTTTTTTACAGATTATTTTAAATAAAAATGATTTTTATTGTTTTGAATTTTTTTTATAGAAATAAATTATTTTATTTTATATTTAGTTTACTCGATCATGCATAGGGTGGTTGAGAATGAGATGCAAAGTTAAAAAAAAGGGTGATTTTATTAATGAATTAATGAAAATAGTTATTTTTTTAGTATTTTATTTATTTTATATTTTTAGTTTTAGTTAGGGTGGGGTCCATTATGCACGTGAGGAGGTGGTAGTCGGCATCAACGCACCCATGTGAGGTCAAAACCCTATATAGTATACAGTAACGTGACAGCACGTGCTTAAGAACTCACGTGCCTCATAAACTTGCGGGGACGGCACGTGGGGACTTATTATTATTATTATTATTATTATTTTTGAGATTGAATTGAAGTCCTGTTTGTTTGGATGAAAAAAAAATTAAATCTTGATTTAATTCAAATGGAATATATAATATTATATTAGTTTTTAAAATTGATATTTTTTTAGCATTTTTATTCTTTCATTTCATGATATTATATTAGTTTTTAACTTTTGAATTGGAAAGGAAACGAACAATTTTTTATAAGGATGTAAAAACCTCACTCTAGCTAGGACCGATGATTCTGAAGAAATGGGTTATGAGATCTCACATCGATTGAAGAGAGGAATAAAACATTTCTTATAGGGATCTGTAAACCTCTCCCTACCGAGGACGCTCGCACCAAGGAGGTAGATTGTGAAATATTTCTTATAAGGGTGTGGAAAACTCTCCTTAACAAGGACGCTGGTCCCAAGTGTGATAGATTGTGGTGATACTACATTGGTTGGGTCCAAGGGTGGATTGTGTGATCCTACGTCGATACGAGTGGGGAATGGTGAAGGGTGAATCCTACATTGGTTGGGCCCAACTCTCTCTTCTTTTCTTAAAAATTTTTATTTAAAAAAAAAAACGCGTGGAATGGAGGCAGGAAACTGGTTTATAGCGTGGGCCTGTTTCCATAAGCCCAACTTGGATATGGGCCGGAAAACACTTGAATCCATATTCACCAAAAGGCCCACTATTCGTCTAATGGGCCTCAATTTTTCTGTCAACTCAAAATATTTTATTTATAATATGAAAATTTTTGACTTAACAAATACAATATTTTTCTTTATTAAAAAAACAATAATTTTTTACTAGAACGACTTACCATACTTTTTACCCGAAAATTAAATAATACATCGAAATTTGTTATAGCTGGTGAAACATATAAACACACATATAGAATATACCAATATTATTTAACGAGGGTTGGATCACAGACATCTTTGGTTATGGCCGGAATACAACTTGAAGTCCGGCCAATTCTACCGTTGCGGTGGCCGGCGGGGGGTTCTCTAGGGCTGATCGACTTCCCTCGGGTGGAGCTTTTCTTGAGAATCTCTTTAATGGCTTCGGCTTGATACAGCACCGGATATACCCTCCCGAACCTATTGAACTTGGCACAAGCGCTCATGTGCTCCTTCAAAGACTCCTCCTTTTCCCAACCCCTCTGCTTCAAATGACACCAATAAGCCTTACTTTGTAATATAACACAAAAAAAAGAAAGAATGAAACAAATTTAACCTTGTTCATCTCCTCGTTTACTGCCTCGGCGCAGAGGCCGCAAATCATCTTCCCCATGAACTCGCCTCGAACACGGTTGATGTACTCCGCCGTGCACTCCTCGGAGAGGCCGCAACACTCGCAGGTCGCGGCCTCTACCTCGGAGATCGGCGGCAGTGGCTCGGCTTCTGTAAGACCTGTTTTTGTGAGCTCGGAGGAAATGTCGGATATGGTTCGTTGGAGACCCTCCATTGATAGCCTTGATGGCTTTCGCACTTCTACTTTTGTTTCTGATCTGTTGGGAGCCATATGGATTTGGATATGTTTGTGAAGAAATAGGTTGCTTGGGACAACTCAATTTATAGTACAATTAGTATTTTATTTTTAAAATAATTTAAATTTTGCATTTCTTTTCAAAAAAAAAAATAAAAAAAATACTCGTATAACATGGTCCAAAGTTTCATTAATACTCTTATATTAAAAAATTTCAATTTTTTAAAAAAGTTCAAAAATACCCTTATCGAGTATCAGTTTTCAAAAATACCCATCAACATTTCCCTGGACAATATCGTATAACAAGGTTAGGGAAGAGAACAAACCACCATTTATAAGAGTGTGGAAACTTTCCCGTGGACAATATCGGTAGATCTGGACCATTACAAATGGTATCACACCAGACGATGTACCAGTCTTTTTACTATTCCTCGAATGGGGTAGACACGAGGCGGTGTGCCAATAAGGATGCTGGGCTCCGAAGAAAAAGTCCAAAGAAGACAATATCTGCTAGCGATGGATTTACTTTTGAAAGTTTAAGGGTATTTGTGAAATTTCGTGGAGGTATTTTTATAAATTTTGGTTAAATTTAAAAAGAATTAGAAGTTAATTACGATGAGGAGAGGTAAAAGATCACGGGAAGTAGCAAGGATCTTGTTGAAGAAGAAGAAGAAGGAACCAAAAAAGCTTGAAAAAGTGAGATATGGGATTTGAATTAGAAGACAAAGTAAGAAAAAGGGTTTGCTTTTTTAGCTTTTTGGGTTAACTTTTTTACTCTATTTAATGGAAATGGTTGTATTGTATAAGTCGGTTCTCGTGGCTTACTATAAGACTGACAAATGTCACGATTGCACTCTTTCGAGATTCACTTTGTGATTGTATTATACTTACTATCGCTCTCGAGATGTATTCTTGGTGGCACAGATGGAAATTGTCTTCTTTAATTGAGTGCATGTGTCTTGCACGCTCCAACTTGGACCGATGCAGTAGTAGTCATTCCTGACCATGTTACACCTCGGTTACCCATGAAGAGTTCACATTTCTATTGTAGAACTCATGACAACTACGGTGTTCACGAATAGATGTTTTTACTTGAAACACCGAGTCACCAAGGATCATAGAGTCCAACCGTTTTCATTTAGATTTATATATTTTTTTTAAGTGTTGATTTTAAACCTAGTAGTTTTAAAACTCAACCTATCTCGACTACCCAACCGAAATCATAAAGGTTGGGTTGGGTTAAATTTTCATCGGTTTGAGTTGTGCTGAATTTTTTAAAAATAAAAATTTGAGTCGTAGATTAACGTGTTTTTTTTTGTTGGGTTAATCCAACAAACTCGAAAAATAGGGTTACAACTGTACCAATATTATGAAAAATTAAGAACATTTAACATTTGTACCAATGTTAGTGATGTGTTGTGACTCGTAAATGTAACAAAATAATCTAACTCGAAAAATAGAGGGTTACGTTGTAAACTCGAGCAATTTTTGGATATCAAACGGCCCTCCCCAGAAGGTAATTTTAATGTGGCCGATTTCTCCTCTTTTGCAATCAGTTTCGCTACAGCACCTGCTGCTCTAGCTAATTGTCCCCCTTCCCAAGTGTGATTTCTATGTTATGTATGGCCGTGCCTAAGGGCATATCGGTTGAAGTAGATTCTTCTTTTTGATCAATCAAAACCCCTTCCCAAACTGTACAAGCTTCTTCCAAAGCATACGGCTTTCTAGATGTAGATGATGATATCTATACATATGGATCTTATATATATCGTCCAATGAAGTTCCACATGAGTGGATATATAGGAATCCAAATCTGCCGAATCACTCATGTTATGATCTTCTACATCCTAGGTCTTCCCGTTCCTTCATCTGGCTTATGTTCTTCATGTAGCATTCAGACCGAATGACTCTATGAAATTACGTCGATACTTCCACATATTACGGGTAACGTAGGAGACATCTCTATTTTTCCCCTCGGGAATCCTTAGAATTACCACTGCTTAGCTTTCAATTTGCCTCTGACCATCAAATGAAATGTGAATAACCCGTCCTTAGTTACTCGTATCACGAACTCAACCAACCTAAGATTTTTGATTGGTCCAAATTTTTTTTTAACCCAACTCGTATACACTCCAGTACACATCACACCTAAAATTATAATTTATAAAATTTAAACTATAATATATTTCACTAATTTTCCGAAGCCTGGAGTTTTCATTGGTCAACGGCATCTGTTACCAATTTTTCCATGAAAATTAATGCCCTTCGCCTAACAACTTTTTTTTTTTTTTTAATATATATTGTTTTTATAGATATGTATATTATTAAATATATACCAATTTAAATAATAATAAATATATGGATATATTAATAGCCAATAAAAACAAAAAATTATAAAATCTTTAATCCATAATTTATTTCCATCCTATTTATTTCAATAATGGGAATTTAATTAAACCAATATTCTTAATTAAACCCTCAAATCTCTTTATTATAATGTTTTTTGTAAAATAAACAAAATAATAAATTAATAAATCGGTGGAGTCTCATTTGTCGCTCAACTACCTCTATACATTTAATTCTACACCTTTTTTTGGAGAAAATAATGTAATTCAATTATTTATTATTGTTTGCAAATTATTTTAAATACGCCAGCTTAGCTAACTTTTGACTCTACACCCAAAAAAAATATATCTATACATTAAAATTTTAATTATTAGGAAAATCAAAATTATTAATAGAAAAGTATATTTTTTTTTCTTTTTGATATTAATATATGGAGTGAAATAAATTTTAATTTTAGGTTTCTAAAAAAATAATTTAATTTTTTTTATAAAAAAAAGAACATAGACAACACCGCCACAATTCCAATGCCTCGTAATCCACATCAATTGTGTACACGTGGACCGTACATTAAAATAGTTCTCTGCACTCGGGTGTAGAGTTGTGCATCTAAAGAATCAATCCCCACCACTGGATATGTTCCTCAGAAACGAACGGTCTAGATTTCAGTCTTCGTATTGGCGTTGATTCTCTTTGAATAGACTATTTATACTCATTGGTGGGAATTTCATACGGAGTCGATGGTCCGAAATTCATTTGATCGTCTCCGTTTCTCCGATATCGCTCTGTAAAATTTTCCATCTCCGCCATGTCAAGGGCCGAGATGGACCAGCTGACCTCCGGAGCGAGCAATCGGATTATTCCGATTTTCAAAACTCTGAGGACTTCTCTCATTTTCATCCACACCTTCTTCCTCTCTCTGCTTCTCCTCTTCTGGCCTCGCCGCCGCCGTTCTCCGGCTGCGTCAACGCCTCCGGCTCAGTCCTCTGTCAAGAAGAGGCGATTGGTATGGCGGATGGAGGAGGAAGATACCCAGCGGCGGAGGGCGTTGGCTGAGGTCATTGAAATGAGCGTAAACATCGGAGACGGGGGGTTTCGTGGCCGTTGGAGTACCTCGTTGTTCTATGGCGTTAAGAGAAACGCGCTGTTTTGCCGCTCCTGGTTGCCGGAATCCGGTGGATTGAAGTAAGTGTTCTAGTTTGCTTTCTAATTTTAACTTGGTTAGAAATTTGTATTGGAGCCTTTTGGAAACTAGGATTAACTTTTCGTGTAGCTGAAACGTTCGTTGAATTGTTCGATGAAATTTTACCTAATTGCTATCTCATGAAGATACAGAATCAAAGGAATTGATTAGTTTTTTGAATTCCTGATTACTTTATATTATCCATTGGAAGGTTCCCTGTTTTCTCACGGCAAGTTGTATTGTGATGTTCTTTCAGGGGTATTTTGATCATCATCCATGGGCTTAACGAGCACAGGTGATCTTAAAGTTATTTCATATGAATATGTAGAACTATTTATTTATTGTGGATGGATTCTGCTGTCAGATTTGTTGTTTTTAATTCCCAATGGTTTTGTTTGGTGCTTGTTTGCAGTGGAAGATATGCTCATTTTGCCACTCGATTAACCTCTTGCAACTTTGGAGTTTATGCAATAGATTGGATAGGTAGCTAAGCTATGCATATCACCTCTCTCTGTGTCTCTCTCGTGGTGTTTTATGAAACTTTCTAGTTTCTGTTTAGATTTCTTCATAGTTTTCTTCTCTATATCATCAATTCTTTTAATTGATGGGTTGTAGTAATTGGGAAGGAAATGACATTACCGGAGGTTTAACAAGTAGAAATTAATATTAATTGATGAGAAAACGACGTTATAGAAGTTCAAATCAAAGCCCTTCTGTTTTAATATCATGTTGAATCACCATGAACACAAAAGCTTAAACTAAATGTTAATAGGATATCAATTGCTTTGTTGTTTATATATTCCTGACTATATTGACAACAAGTTTGTGCATGGCTAGACACCGCAACATTGTTGTCTTTGGTTTCTCTGACAATCTAACAAAAGTTTTCAATACTCTGTTTTTTTCCACATGAATATTGATGATTTTTGTTTTAGTTTGGATGATATCGGAAATTAGTCATTTTGGTGAAAGATTTTAATTGTGTTCTTGGCTGTTGTCTTGTGTTCTTATTGTAGGCCATGGTGGAAGTGATGGATTACATGGATTTGTTCCCTCTCTTGACCATGTTGTTGCTGATACTGTAAGTTCAATTTTCATTGATCTGCACAATAACTTAATCCGATGTGAAGTTTTATTTGATCGTTATTTCTAGAAGCTCAATTTATTCCTTTGATTTCTAATGTGCTTGTCATCCTGTTATAGTGAAACTATGTTTCCATCTTTTTGTCTTCATGCACATTAGAATAGACATTTACTATCAAATGATTTGACACTAAATTTTTTCATTTTGTGCAGAAATAAACGTTTAAACTTCATCTTAAAACACTATTATGGACTTGCGTGTTCGAAAACATCTTTAAAACAACGCAACGAAATACTAAATAAACATTAAAAGTAAAAACATCATATTCTAACTTAAGTCTAAGAAAATAAATACAACTACGTTATGCATGTGTTTTTGTTTCCATCTTTTTGTTTTCATGCACGTTATGATGACACTTTCCTTATGGGATTGAATTATTTGTTCAAGGAATTAGTTTAGATTTGGAAGGGAATGTTCATTGTTTTTCCATTCTGCAGGGGTCATTCTTAGAAAAGATTAAATCTGAGAACCCTGAAACACCATGCTTCCTCTTTGGACACTCCACGGGAGGGGCCGTTGTTTTGAAGGTCAATTAATTCAAAAAACATCCCTAACCCATCTGGCAAAGTGATATCCATTTTCAGTCTCCTTAACTACAATTTTATGCAGGCCGCTTTAAGCCCTCACATAGAGAAAATGGTGAAGGGAATTATACTGACTTCGCCTGCGTTGCGAGTTAAACCCGCCCATCCTATTGTCAAGGTAAGTATAATCCCGATTTCGGCCGATTGGCCGTCGAGAATACTGTGCAATTCTGGGTTATAAACACACTCATGTTGAACTACTTCCATAATGTAGGCTCTAGCTCCAATCTTTTCCATAGTGATTCCAAAGTTTCAGTTCAAAGGTGCAAATAAGAGAGGCATTCCAGTTTCAAGGGACCCTGCAGCACTCTTGGCAAAATACTCGGATCCATTAGTATACACCGGACCGATCAGAGTCCGAACAGGCCACGAGATCTTGCGGATTTCATCATACCTGATGCAAAACCTCCAGTCGGTCACCGTCCCCTTCTTCGTCCTCCACGGGACAGCCGACAAAGTCACGGATCCTGTAGCATCCCAGGATCTGTACAATGAGGCAGCTTCTGAGTTCAAAGACATAAAGCTGTATGAAGGGTTCTTGCATGACTTGCTGTTTGAGCCTGAGCGAGAGGAGATTGGTCAGGATATAATCAATTGGTTGATGAAAAGGCTAAATGCCAACAAAACTCTTGCAAAATGAAGAACACTTTCAGGGCCTTAGTTTATTGTGTTTGCTGTAGTGGCTACTAAATTTGTATATCTTATAGACTAACTTTACTTTTCATAATAATTAGGTCCTAATTAGTCCTTCATTCTCGACAGAAAGATTAAAATTTAGTCCTTAAGTTTTAAAATATTATATTTTTATTCATTAGTTATGAGTTTACTTTCGATTTAGTTATATATTTTACACTTTTGCCTCTAAGTATTATGTATCATAATTCACTCGTTCAAAATTTATACATATTTTTTTAAATTTAGTCTTTAATTTAAATCATATCAAAGTCAACTCTACATAATATTCCCCAAATAATTTGATTTTTTTAATTTTAAAAAAATCATAATCGAATATCAATTATTGAATGTACCAATATAAAAAAGAAACCTTCTGACCTTTAAAAGCCCAAACATTGAATTTTCTTGCACATGATTATTCCAAATTTCAACCATGAAAAAAAAAAAAAAAGAATAATTATTTAGAAGGAATATATATATTTATTTATTTATTTGTTAACAAGAAATATGATGATTTAATTTCAGACCTGCAACTGAGAAATCAAAGAGCATGGTTTCATTTGATAATTTGAAAAAAGTTCAGGGACTTTTCTGCAAATACCCTGCCATTTTGTTCACCATTTGCTGCAGAGAAAATTCAAGATACTTCACGAATTCCTCCAGCGGCCACCCTTCAATCGGATCCGCCTCAAACGACCACACCATCTTGCACCCGCCGCCGTCGTCTCCGCCGCCAGGCAGCAGCTTAATGGTGGCCACGTACGACTTGAATCCGATGTTGTTGTCCAGGATCTCGTAGGTGAGAATATGTTCGGTCGGATCAATCAATTTCAGCCTCTCGTGGGCCCACTTAATCGACGGTTCTGATGACGACGTCGTGTCGGTGGTGGCGCAGTACCGGATCAGACCCGGCTGCCCCTCTACACCTTCCACGTAATGACAAGTGTCCATCGGAAGCCATTTGTGGAGACTGCAGAAGTCATCGGCCAGCAGCGGCCAGATTTCGTGAGGCTTCCCGGCGGTTGTCTCGGCGGAGACTTCTCCTTCCCACTTCGACGGCGGCAGCAACTGTTCTTCCATGAGAGAGAAACAGAGAGAGACAGAGAGAGAGAAAAGCTTTTGGTCTGTTTTCTTTTCAAAGTTCCAAAGTCTTTGACTTTTATAACAGAGCAATTAAAAAAAACAATAAAAATTTATTAGTTAAAACTAAAAAAAACCAATTATTTATTTATTTTTTAAAAAATAAGTCATTAAAATATTCGCAAGGTGAAAGAATCGATGCGAAGTGCTTAACATTTATGAGCGTGTGAATTAAGCTAAGTTTTAACGCTACAATATTAATACGTTAAATAAATAAAAATATTTGGTAAAAATAAATTCAAAAATATTTTTTTATCGTTAGTCTTGAATTAATCCATTAATACTCTATTTAAATAAAAGGTTACATTAATAACCTTCCATTAAAAAAAATTAAAAAATAGTGTTTAAAAAATACCAATTAAATTACAAATTAATAAATAAATAAATAAATAATTTTTGGAGTTCTTCCCTGGCATCCATGCCCGCACGCATTTATGACAAATGTTGGGTCCAAATATAAGAATTTGTCTTCTCATTTTTAAATTTCCAATTACATTTAATAATAATTTGGGTATAAAATAAATAAATAAATAAATAAATTTCTCAATTTTAAATTTGTATTTTGTTAGGAGCCACTCGATTTTCTAGTAAAATTTAAATTAAAAAAATACACGATTTGAAAGTATATAAATTAAAATTAAAATATTTTATATTGTCTTTAAATATTTAAATAAATATAACTATGAATATTTAATTACTTTTTTATTAATTAAATGATGAAATTTAATTATCAATATTACTTTAATTAATCTTAATGTATAAATATTTAATAATTATTATTATGATTAATTTATTAAACTGTGTATTAAATAATATTAAATTAAATTGATGATTATATTATTAATTATCTAATCTTTATTTTAAATACATAAGTTATAATAGCAATACGAAGAATTAATAATAATAAAAATAAAAATAACTATTGGGTTTTGGATGAAAAAAAAGCTGTTATGGGCCAAACAAACCTCTGTTCTGCAGAAATGGACTGGACTTCTGTAGGCCCAGGCCCATTTTGTGTAATTTGAATTAAAACCGAACCGGAATTTATGTCTTGTTTATAAAAATTTCATTTTTTATTTTTTAAATTATATGTCACCTCCCATTTATTAAATATTCCGAAATAATACAATTTTAATAATAATATAATATGTACGAAATATATATATATATATATATATATATATATATTGAGCCAAATGTATTTAGTCATTATATTCCCCCAATTCACCCTATTTTATTAAATGCGTATAAAATAAACTTAGTTTTTGGATAATTCACTATCTATATTTTTAGAATATGATACTTATTTTAATAATTTTAATAAATAAGACAACTTCATTAAAATAAACGGTTTCAACTGCATAGCAAGGGTGGGGGAAGAAAGATTCCATTCTGTTGACTAATATATTGACTTACAAATGTGTTATTGTTTTTATTTTACTAGACCTTATTATATTTAAAATAAAGATTAAAAATAATATTCTCATTATATATATATCAAATAAAATTAATTAAATCAGACCAAGTAAATGAAACTATATAATTTTGTTAAAAATAATGAAACAATACAATAAATATGTCTATAAATAACTAGACAGGTAAGTAATAAAAAATAAGTAATAAAATTATACTAAAAAAACTAACAAATATTGATTAATTAATATATTGTCTCATCTCCAAATGCAATCTTATTTAACTAAATAATAATATTAATAATTAAAATTCCAATTTAGTTCTCACATTTATATTAATTTAATTAATGATTTTGTGACTAATAAATCGGTTATATATATATATTTATGAATTTTACTTTTATATTTAAAAATACGCGAATTCAAAAAAAAAAATTAAAACGTGCAATAATTAAATTTAAAATTTAGGGAATAAATTTGTAATTCGTTTAAATAATAATAAATAAATAAAAGAAAAGGGCTGCATAAACGAAGGCTAAGCTCTGTTTCTCTCTCTGTTTTGCTCTGTACTTGAAGATCACTGTACTCTTCCGTTCAGCGCTCCACAGATCTTCGCCTTCTCTGTCGGTCGGCTCTGGACTCTGATTTTTTCTACATTTTCTGTTCTCAGTTTCAAATTTGGGGTTTCCCATGGCCGTAGATGATTCCTGAGTCTTCTTCTCCGGCGAAGTTTGCCGTCCTTCATGGACCACCGGCTGTATGATACCTGAGCTCCGTAGCAAAGCACGCCGGAGCCGCCTATACGAAGACTCAGTCCCGATTGCCCGCCAAACACTCATTGAGTCAACTGTAAGAATACGCCACCGAGGGCAACTGGCAGAACGCGGCGGAGGGAAGAGTGTTAAGGAGGGGAAAGACGCGATCGTTGCCGATGGTGAGAGGGTTAGAGTGAACCCTGGAATCGGTATTGAAACGAGGCTGCGTGAGAGAAAACACGAAGTTGGGAAGGATAAAGACGTACTGAAGGTTGGTGGCAGAGCCATGGATGAGTTCGAAACCGGTGGACGGAACGGAGATAAGGGTCCTGTAGCCGAGGATGAAGGGACGGCTACTCCTCTTCCGGAGAAGGTGAAGCTCTTTAATTCTTGGATATGTGTTTGTTTTCTGATGTTTCTTGAATCGATGGCTTTGTGTTGATGGTTGAGAAAGGACAGGGAGGGATTGGTGAAGAAAATTGGGGCTTTAAATCTATCACCCTGTTCTTACGTGCTGATTTCTTTGATTTCTTCGGAAATGTATGAGTTATTAATGGGCAACCCCAAGTTTTTTCTGCTGGTCTTGTTACTTATGAACTTATGCAACTTTTAGAGATTGCTTTGTTTCAGATTGGAGCATAGTTATGGTCTGATACGCTTTCATCTATCTGGAGTTAAAACAATTGTTGGTAATCATTTCGAGAGTTTTTGTGAGATCCGGTTGGAGAGGGGAACGAAACATTTCTTATAAGGGTGTGGAAACCTCTCCCTAGCATACGTGTTTTAAAGCTCGAGGGGAAACCTAGAAGTGAAAGCCCAAAGAGAACTATATCTGCTAGCGGTTGGCTTGAGTTGTTACAAATGGTATCAGAGCTAGACATTGGGCGGTGTGCCGGCGAGGACGCTGACCCTCAAGGGGGTGGATTGTGAGATCCCACGAGGGTGTGGAAACCTCTCCCTAGCAGACAAGTTTTAAAACCTTGAGGGGAAGCCCAAAAGGGAAAGCCCAAAGAGGAGACAATATCTGCTAGCTGTGGGCTTGAGCGGTTACAGTTTCTCTATATTTGGTATCGTTTTCAGGTAGTGTTCTAGTTTCTACTTAAAATTCGCAGAGCTGCAAGTATTCGATTGTCAAAGACAAATTCTTTGCATGGAACTTATTGTTGCTCTACCTTTATCTTTTCATCTGTGATATTTTTATTACCCCATCTTTTAGTCTTTCTTTATTTTTCTTCAGAGAATTATTTCCTGTAATTTAATCGTTTATTAGCTCTTATTTGTCTCTATCTTGTTGATGAATCTTAATACTGCATTTAGCACATGATTATCTTCATTCAGATGTTTTTCTGCAATGATATAAAAGTGATACGATGCCTGCTGATATACTGCATTAGTTTTTCTTTTGGGACAGCAAGAGAGAAATATTATATCCAGGAGTATCACCTCATGAGTTTTATTCAACATTGCAGTCATGGCGTTTTTTGCTTCATTTTTCTTTTTCAAATGTTTTATCCTCTTTATGCAACAGGTTCAGGTTGGTGGTTCTCCGTTATATAAAGTTGAAAGAAAACTGGGAAAAGGAGGTTTTGGACAGGTGTTTGTGGGTCGACGCATGGGTCCCATGAGCTTGAATGAAAGATCTCCAGGAGCTGTGGAGGTATGGTATCCCTATTTGTAACGCTTACCGAATTCTTTGTTTACATTACCTACATTTCATATGATCTATCCATATTACAGGTGGCCTTAAAATTTGAACATAGAAGTAGTAAAGGGTGCAACTATGGACCTCCTTACGAGTGGCAGGTTTACAAGTAATGCTCTTCTCGGTCCTTGTGGATTATATTTTAGTCAAAAGGTTATTTATATTACGTGTTCTAATCACTTTTCTCTTGGTTCTTCAGCGTTTTAGGTGGTAACCATGGTGTGCCACGAGTTCATTACAAGGGTCGGCAAGGTGACTATTTTGTCATGGTATGCTTTGTTTCCTTTACGTTATTTACTTTCTGTTAAAGCCTTAAAGCACATCAGAGTTTTGCATAATTTTCTTCTGAGTTCAACAATTAGGGGGGTTGGTAGATTGATTACCATCGGTCTCTTTATCTACTGAGCTATGCTCGGATTAACCAAAGATTTGTACTATTATTTATATTTCGTTGTGAATAGCTATACTTTGGATATAGGTTATGGACATGCTTGGACCCAGTCTCTGGGATGTCTGGAATAACAATGCTCACACGTAAGTTTATATTATAATTTTATCATTTGTTTAAGGTTTTTCCACTATTTGTAATTTATTCGTGCTGATTTATCGCATGGTAATATGTCTAAATTTTTCTTCGAATCTCAGGATGTCTATTGAAATGGTAGCATGTATCGCAATTGAGGCAATCTCTATATTAGAGAAGATGCATTCTAGAGGGTGAGGCCTTTATTCTGTATTCCCTTGTTTGATATGGAGGGACAGTAATGTTGCATAGGGTCCTAGGATGCTGTAGCTGTAAAGGAACATGTTAAGTCTGTGTCGGATCTAGATACCTTTGCACAAAACATTATGCCAGCTATGATGAATGATTCTTGCATCTACTACGGCTAAGCTAGATATTTGTTACATAGTTAGCTCATTCACTGGCTTATGAATGATTTAGCAGTGTTCTTGTAATTATTTTTCTGCTCTTGAATGACTCTGTCAATGTCTCTGACAGGTATGTGCATGGTGACGTGAAGCCTGAAAACTTTCTGCTCGGTCCTCCAGGAACCCCAGAAGAGAAAAAGTTGTTTCTTGTAGATCTTGGTTTAGGTATCTCATTTTTTTTTATTAACCGTTTCCATCTCATGGAACGTTATTTTGTTTACATATGAAATACACCTTACCGTCTCATTGGTCCATCTTATAGCAACCAAGTGGCGAGATAGTTCGACTGGTCAACATGTTGAGTATGATCAACGGCCTGACATTTTCCGGTACGAAAGCTGTATATATGATGAGATATTTGTATATTTATATAACATTTAGGCTCTTAAACAACTCCATCTTACTTCTATATTCAGAGGAACAGTTCGGTATGCTAGTGTGCATGCACATCTTGGCAGAACTGCTAGTCGAAGAGATGACTTGGAATCGCTTGCTTACACTCTTGTTTTTCTTATTCGTGGTCGGCTGCCTTGGCAAGGATATCAGGTTTACGTTTTTTTTCGGGGCTGATGGATGTTAACTCTTTGTGTAAATATGATAGATTTGTTCTGAACTCGGAGTATATATTTTCTCCAGGGCGAAAATAAAGGATTCCTTGTGTCCAAGAAGAAGATGGCTACATCCTCTGAAACGTTGTGCTGTTTTTGCCCTCAGCCTTTTAGACAGTTTGTCGAGTATGTTGTAAATTTGAAATTTGATGAAGAGCCAAACTATGCAAGATATATCTCCCTCTTTGATGGGATTGTCGGTCCGAATCCCGATATCCATCCAATAAACACAGATGGTGCTCAGAAAGTACTCACTTGTTCCCTTGATTACATCTTTCTGTTGACTGCCCATTGCACTTTTTGATTGTAAACTTTGCACTTGAGTATTATCTAAAACATCATTTGTTATGTGAAGCTTATATTTCAGGTTGGGCATAAGAGAGGAAGGCTATCCATGGAGGACGAAGACGATGAACAACTGAAGAAGAAGGTTAGAATGGGGATGCCTGCAACTCAATGGATTAGTGTTTATAACGCCCGTAGACCAATGAAACAAAGGTTTGCACTCGACTCTAAAGATGAAGCTCAATTTCATCATAAGGTTACTAATTAACTTGGCCCGATGTAGATATCACTATAATGTTGCTGATATGAGGCTCTCTCAGCACATCGAGAAAGGGAATGAAGATGGCTTATTTATTAGTTGTGTTGCTTCATGTTCGAACCTTTGGGGCCTTATTATGGACGCTGGAACTGGATTTACTGCTCAAGTTTATGAACTCTCACCATGCTTTCTTCACAAGGTTGTTTTTTCCCCATGAAGATAACAATTATCTTGGATACTCTGCATGTTGTATTACATCTAAATGTTTGTTTTTCATTTTGGCCCATGGATTCTGAAGACTGCTTTATTTCGTATCAACAGAGTTCGCGGTCTTGTTAGTTAAATGGGTAATAATGTTCGTTTGTTCATTTAGGAGTGGATCGTGGAACAGTGGGAAAAAAACTATTACATAAGTGCAATAGCAGGAGCTAACAATGGGAGCTCATTGGTAGTAATGTCCAAAGGTTCGTCTTAATTCAACATATTCCAAATGGCTAGAAGAAAACGCAGTCGTATTGTGTGTGTATGTGTTGCTTCTTATACTTATAATTTAATGCAGGGACTCAGTACCTCCAGCAATCCTATAAAGTCAGCGATTCATTTCCCTTCAAGTGGATACTTAAGAAATGGAGGGAGGGATTTTACGTTACTGCCATGGCTACTGCCGGGAGTAGATGGGCTATTGTCATGTCACGTGGTGCAGGATTTTCGGACCAGGTATTAAGCTAATTGGTTTTACTAAACTTGTTCTATTAAAACCAATTTGACTTCGATTTTGACTTTTGATCACTTAACAGGTTGTGGAACTAGATTTCCTGTATCCTAGCGAAGGTATTCATCGCAGGTGGGATGGTGGTTACCGCATCACGTCAACTGCAGCAACTTTGGACCAGGCTGCGTTTGTTCTGAGTGTGCCAAGGCGAAAGCCCGCTGATGAAACTCAAGAAACACTCCGAACATCTGCCTTTCCTAGTACACATGTCAAGGTTAGTCGTGCAAACGCACATTACTTTATATCTTTGTTTAGCATTGTTAAATTTCTGAAAGTCTTGGTTTCTGGTGTTTATGCAGGAGAAATGGGCAAAGAACCTTTATATTGCATCTATTTGCTATGGCCGAACCGTTTCATGAAACACCCCTAAGCCGATACCACTTAGAGCCTGAAATTTTTAACAGACGGTGCTCTTCTCTGGTGGATACGACGGGGGAAAATGGAGTTGATGTAGCTAAACTGTTCATTAACGTCGCCACCGTACTACATCAGATACAGGCACCTATGCTCTGGCTTTCATTCATGTTATTCAAGTATGAGCTAAGTTTAGATCTTTCATGTCTCTGGGGTTTGGGCATTTTTACCAATTTGTTAAAGGTTTTGTATAGTCTTGAGCACTAGTTCTTGGTTGAAGGCATGTCCACAGCATAGGTCATCTTTTCGGGGCGTTGGGGAATGTGCCATTATAGATATCGAGCATCAGTGGGCTATGGGTATTCATATCCATCTTGCTTGTACTTAGATCCATATCTCCCACCTTTTTGGAACTGAGGATATTCTACGTGACATTTTTAGTCAATTTTTATCAATATAATCATTAGTTATTTTTACTTTTACCCTTTAATTCTCAATTCCATTTTAGAGACAAATGTTCTATAGTTTTTTTTCCCTGACATGTCACTATGTAGGATTATAAAGTTTCCTTCCCCCTGCAGTAGATTACAAGATTTCTCATGAAGCCAGAGGTTCTGTAGCTGAACATAGTCGAGGCACGAATTGTGGCTACGTTCGGGTGTTCTGGAGGCTGAATGTGCCATTTTGCTAATGGACTTGTTGGTCAGATTCAGCCACCATCTTTTAGCAGCTAGTTCGCCTCTTATATCTTGTCGATTTGGTAATGGCAGCCCACTATTACCATTCTCTTCTTGTGTTTGGCCTAGCGTTCGAGTCAAAAAATTGCGGGACTCCATCGTTCATCGAGAATGAATAATGGCTGCCTTCTGGTTTCCAAGTGCCATCAAGCAGTTTCATGCAGTTCTTTGAGCGAAGTGTTTTGGTGTTGTGTGGTAAGGGAAATCTTTCCGTTTTAAATATTTGTTCATATGGACTTTGTGGTTTGACTATGTTCATGTTTCCATTATCAACTACAAGTATCTGAATCTTTAATTTTTCTTTACTTAATCTGTTTCCATTATCAACTGCAGGTGTTTGAATCTTTGATTAGCACTTCCACAATCTATATGTATAATTGCTGACGCCTCTCGGATGCCTAGCCACATACACCGTGCATGACAGGGTTTTAAGCTTGAAGGTACGTTAACGTTTTGCTCGGATGCTTTAACTTCATTTTCGTGCTTAGTTTGTCATCTGGGTAATGGATCCTGACATTCGAGTAATTGGTTTCCCTGATAGTTGCGATTATGATATTTGTTAATATCTTGTTTATTATGTTAGAAATCCGACTCTCTACCATAATATGATATTGTCCACTTTGAGCCTAAGCTCTCATGATTTTACTTTTGGTTTCCTCGAAAGGCCTCATATCAATGGAGATGTATTCCGTACTTATAAATGAGTTTAACCCTTTAATTAGCTGATGTGGGACTCCTCTCCCAACCATCCTCCTCTTGAACAAAGTACACCCTTTGTTCGACACTTTTGACTACACCTTCGAGGCTCTAGCCAATGTGTAACTCCTCTCCCAACAATCCTCCTTCGAACAAAGTACACCATTTGTTCCACACTTGAGTCACTTTTGACTACACCTTCGAGGCTCTAACCGATGTGGGACTCCTCTCCCAACAATCCTCAACAATTCTCCTCCGAGCAAAGTACACCCTTTGTTCGACACTTGAGTCACTTTTGAGTACACCTTCGAAGCTCTAGCCGATGTGTGACTCCTCTCCCAACAATCCTCAACATATTATTTATGGGGTTTGATTTTTTTTTTACCGATGAAGATTGATGGTTACTGCATAATATCTTGATTACTGCTGTCTGTAGTATGTCATGGCATTTTCTTCTTTAAACACTAATGGCTGCATTTCAAGATCGGTCTTTCGACATACGAAGATAAAAAGGCCTTCGAAAACAAGCATTAAAGTTAAGAACTTTTAAATTCGAAAGCTGGGTAATCATAAACATATAAAACCCATGTGTGCCTTTTCGTTTTGCACGAAAAATAAGCACCCTTTCTGATATTTGAAATGAATATGATACAATCTTGATCGTCGAGCTTCATTTGCCTCGGCCCGTAAGAGTTTCGTTTCCCCCCAGTTTCCAGTTTTGATCTTTACATTGTTTGTATAGAACTTTGATGATCATTATGAACTGTTTCAAGACTTTTGAATGAAGAAAAAAGGTGCCTTTATTAGGTGGAGAGTGTATGTATTTCATGGGGGTTTTTGGCCATTACGTGCCTTGCGGCCTTCTTTCGAATTCTCCGCCTTACAAAACAATCCCTCTCTTTCCCTTCAAACTACACAAAGAATTTTCGTACCTGAAATGTGTTTTTGTGTGTATATATGTATGTGTACTAACTGTTTATAACCCATATTCATTGCTTTTCCTTCCAGAATTCTCATGGAGTCCGTTGCCTCTACTTCGTCGTCCCCACCGGACGGTCCCCGTCTTCACCTTCATCGGTTCAAGCCCTCCCAAGCTGTGGCTGACCGGATTATTCGAGCTCTCCACCATCACCTCCACCTCCTTTACCGCTCCAATTCTAACTTCTTTGTGTTGGGAGCCACAGGCAATGTTTACATCGTGACTCTATCCTCCACCCCCTCGTGTACTTGTCCCGATCGTATTACCCCATGCAAACACATACTATTTATCTACATTCGAGCCTTGGGCTTGTCGCTTGACGACGTATGTCTTCGGAGGAGAACACTTCGACCTTGCCAGTTGAATCGTTTGCTTGCTGCACCTATAATGTTAGAATCACTTGCAGAGATTGGCATACGTAGAATATTTCATCAACAATTCTTTCAGGTAAAAGAAAGAGGTTCTTCTGCAAATGTTGTGGAAGAAGGGACTGCATGTCCTGTTTGTTTGGATGATATGAAGAAGAACGACCGTGTTGTAGCTTGTTCGACGTGTCGAAATCTTGTTCATGAAGATTGTTTCTCAAGGTGGAAACGAAGCAAGGGAAGGAGAAGTGTTAGTTGCGTAGTGTGTAGGGCACGGTGGAAAGAGACGACAGATCAACAAAAGTATTTGAATTTGTCTGCCTATGTCAACGAACACGACGTAGTTGACAACAATCTCTAGACCAGTCAAACGAACATTTTAAGATCCTTCGAAATACGATGGTAGTGTAAAATCGTCCTCAACTACTTCAACTTCTAAATTGATGTTAAATTAAATCATCATGCTTAGCATAGCATTATAAAAGATTATTAAGAATAAATGATAGGGAAATTTATAGCAAGCTTAGAAGAATAAGATCTAAATTATTTTTATTGTTAGTTCGAGTTAGTTTGATTGATCTCGGTAAAATAGTAACAACCCTCGAGTCTTAGGATATTTAATAATTATTTTTAAATAATGATTTTAATAAAATACAGTTTCTTTGAAGTTGTCTCGAAGGAAAGAATCAGTTTGAAAAAACATCTCATATCATATCGATACCTTTATTATTCTTTTTCCATATAGGTTCTCCCATGCTTTATTCACTCAAGAACATTCCCCAACTGGTTTACAATAAATATCAAAACTAAAGAAGCAAGCTAAGTCATTATGGGTCTGAATCACCAAATTTTTTGGGTCCTGTTCAAGTTGCTTCTGGGGCTGCTCATACCGTTATAGGTGCACATCATTGATGGTCATGGCGACGAAGGAAGAAGCCGGGTTCTTGGAAATGGTAAGGTTGTCGATTGTTTTATCCTTCTCGATCGTGTTGTGGCCTTCCCTTAACCAGGATTTGGGAACTGAAACCAAAAGCGAGGAAGAAGATGAAGACAAGATAATGAAGAAAAGCATCCATGATTTTGAAGGAGTTTTTTCGATCATTAATGTCTAAAATACCCGAACTCAATACTAATATATCTATCAATGTGAGCATGATTTTTTCTTTAGTTCAATGTGTAAAGGTGGAGATTCATATGTTAGATAATTTAGTCTATGATATATGCATAAACTAGTTGGCTTGGCCTTGCTTTCCCGGAGGGCTGAGGATGACGTCCGGGACTGCTTCCTGGCTGCAGTTATCCGTCACCATTAGTACATTTATGATGGTACGGTTCCTCGTTAACATGTTTGGGGACTAATTACTTATGAACTGCATGGCCATCTCATGGCCTCCTCAGTTGCTTATACTGTTGAACCTTTCACTATTTGTCCCGGAGCTTAGGGAAGTACCAACCAAAGTGTAACCTTGCATGAGGGGAATAGTTCATGGGACATGACGACCACCTATGCATGTGTTACATTAATGGGTTGTTCCCTTAGTGAGTGGTCAGTTATTTGTACTCTTAAGAACTCTGCCTATGAATGGCTCGTGTATAGGACAATATAATATCAATGATAGAGATTGAATTCCATGGAGGAACTTGGATTAACAATGGTTGACCAAAATGATTTCGTGAGATCCCACATCGATTGAAGAGAGGAATGAGTGTCAGCGAGAACGCTGGGCCCTGAAGAGGGTGAATTGAGAGATCTCACATCGATTGGACAGGTGAACGACAACGATTAGCGAGAGGAATGAGTGCCAACGAGGATGCTAGGCCCCGAAGGAGGGTGGGTTGTGAGATCCCATATCGGTTAGGGAGAGATTGGAAACCTTTTCCTAGCGTTTTAAAAGCCTTTAGGAAAGTCCGAAAGAGAACATCTAAAAAAGACAATATCTGCTGAGGGTGGATTTGAGCTGTTACAAATGGTATCAGGGCTAGATATCGGGCGATGTGTCAACGAGGACGTTGAGTCCTGAAGGGGGATGGACATTGGGCGGTGTGCCAACGAGGACACTGAGCCTCGAAGGGCGTGGATCGTGAGATCCCACATCAGTTGAAGAGAAAAACGAAGCATCTTTTTATAAGGGTAAGGAAACCTCTCCCCTACCTTGAGAGGAAACCCAAAAGAAAAAGCTCAAATAATACAATATCTACTTACGATCCATTTGAATTCATCCGTTTTTATTCTGGCAAACAATTGACTCAAACCGATTCTCATTTGCACTCCTAGTGTGCTATAAGATGTACATGTGGAAAATATTACATGGCTAAAAAATAGGTGCTATACATAATACACACTGATACCAGAATAGCGTTAGTAAATAACAAATAGAATACACAGCCGACAATGATTCTATCTCCTATGACATCATTGTAATGATAACAAAATGAAAAAATAAAAATGAATTAAGGGATGGATGACCAAAGGCCCCTACCTAACAGGGACCTTCCTGAGGTTATTATGCTTAGTGGAAGGAAAGCCTTATAGACAAAAAGCAGCACTAAAAATGATGATGGAGCAATTGAATTGTGAATAAATATCAACCAACCTTCTCACGAAGCTTCAGCAGTCCCCTCCAGAAAGCCAAACAGCAGCACGAGATGGTACTGTTCTCTAAGAATGCTTTCCCTGTGCAATGTTCTTCATAAGGCTCCTGCAGAAGGGTTACCATTTCTGTCATTCATCTGGCTATTACAACTTCTTAGGCAAATTGTAAGTTTTCTTGAGGAACTTCGAAGCAGCGTCGTCGTTCCGGTAGCACAGAACACGAAGAAGAGTGTTTGGTTCAGTTGGATTCCATTGCCCAGAAGTAGGAGGTAATGGAAGCCTAGATTTTGCAGAAGATCCATATGTCTCTACTGTCACACGTTTGTAACGCTCTATGATACTCTCTGTGTCAGTTTGCATAAGAGGAAGGATGCCTCTCAATGTGGTAGCGAACTTATCAATCAACTCTAATGGCATACCCTCCCCATTTGCCCAGAATAAATCTTTGAGTAATTTGAAATCGTCCTCAATTATTCGGGAGTCGTGCTGGGAAAAGGCACGCAGAGGGCCTCCAGCAAGCAAAACCAGTAAGAATCCATCAAAAGAAGCTTTCATTATGTCAGTAACAATCCTTGTTCTAACTCTTTCATGAACAGTGTCAGAAATGATGAGCAAGTGGCGCTCAAGCTCATTAAGGAAAGGCTCAATCCTAGAAGATGAGGGCTCCCCTACATAAAGACCATCCCATAAAACGTGACTTAAATCGTGGAAAATGACTTTGTAAGCAACTGTCTCACTAAGTTGCTGAACTCCTTCCACACAAGCAGCAGGTGAGAGTTCAAACTTCTTCCCCAAACCATTAGAAAAATCTTCTGCATGAGCAGATTCAGAATTCCTTAGATGAGTGATTATTCTTTTCTCCACACCCTCCAACTCACCACGAATTTGATGGAATGTGTTTATACGAACACAGATATGAGGCATCCCAAACGAATTGTCCCCATTTAATGTTGCAACTTGGGCATTTTTCCTCTGAGAATTTGGTAATTTTTCTTTCTTCTTCCCAAAGCCTTGGAACTTTGATCCAATGGTACATCTCGTCAATGCTGGCAAAGTTGGAATATATGTATTTCGCGATCCTGTGGATCCAGAAAAATAGAGAAGATTAAAACACAGATAATATCAACTTACAGCAATAAATTAATGTTTGGAGAAGATACCACAGCCAGATCTTGCTTTCGTTATATAATACTGAAGACATCTATCAAGGCCAGCCACCAAATCAGGAAGTAGAACAGGATGCATAGGTATCGGCAGCTGAAAGTATGCATCCAATATTTCATCTATTATTCGCAGGACCTCCACAGCAGATGGTGCAAATCCTTGATTTTCTTTTGGATTCCAAGCCTTCAATCATGGGGATGAATCAAAGTCACTTGGTCAATATGAATGATATGACAGAATTTATTTTTAATCAAGAACCATAGAAGAATTCAATATAAAGGATAAAGACTAAAATTTGTTGCACTTGGAACCCACTTTTAGTAACCAGTCGATAACCATGAAAGCAATTACTGATGCAAGCCATGTCAAACAATCATTGATGGATGCATGTTCGATTGCTAAATGCTTATATGAGAATTAAGAGGCATCTTAAAAATAAGAAATTGGTGCCTCTTTTATTTGCATTCACAAATCAGAAAACCAGTTCCATTATTGTAACGGCCCAAGCCCACCGCTAGCAGATATTGTCCTCTTTGGGTTTTCCCTTTCGAACTTCCCCTCAAGGTTTTTAAAATGCATCTGTTAGGGATAAGTTTCCACACCCTTATAAAGGGTATTTTGTTCTCGTCCTCAACCGATGTGGGATATCACAATCCACCCTCCTTCAGGGCCCAACGTCCTTGTTGGCACTCGTTCCTTTCTCCAATCGATATGGGACCCCTACCAAATTCACCCCCTTCGAGGCCCAACATCTTTACTGGCACACCGTCTCGTGTCTACTCCCCTTCAGGGAACAGCCTCATCGTTGGCACATCACCCGGTGTCTGACTCTGATACCATTTGTAACGGCCCAAGTTCACCGCTAGCAGATATTGTCCTCTTTGGGCTTTTCCTTTCGGGATTCCTCTCAAGGTTTTTAAAACGCGTCTGCTAGGGAGAGGTTTCCACACCCTTATAAAGGGTGTTTCGTTCTCCTCCCCAACCGATGTGGGATATCACAATTATCATTTTAATTACACCTACTGCTAGACTGTGAAGATCAATAAAAATGAAAATAGTAAGCACCAAAGTAGTTATATAGATTTGAGAACAGCTAGCTATTGACATATCATAAGCAAGTAGATCATAAAATAGAGTACAGAGGGGAGATAAAGCTAATAGAACTAGGTATGCCAATAAGTCCTTGGACCATGATGTCAACATGCTATTTATTTCATAAAGTACCTTAGCCAGGGAAAATAACAACATACTACAGAAACACATGAAGATTATAGCACACACCTCTTGTTGTACATTTTGGTCCACCAATTCCTTCATTCTGTCCAATCTTGTTTTCATCCATGATTTAACAAGATCGGCAATTGCAGAATCAGCCTCATAAGGTGGCATCTCGCGAATTATTGCCTTGCCACCATCATCGCTGTCCACTGAATCTCCAACTGCTATTTGCACAAGATCTTTCTCCAACTTATCAGCAGCTCTAAGCACTTGTACAGCATCTGGTGTTAACTCCCCAATACCCGAGATGAATTGTTTCAATTCATTTCCATAACATGCATGAAGAGTAGCTACAGCCACTCCTGCAGCAAATGGATGCCAGTTTCTCAGTATGGGACTGAAAACCTCCTTCTCATTTACTGCAAGATCACCAACGTCCTTTGCAAGAATGGCTAGGAGAGGAAGAGAATTTGGTCGACTTTTTGATGCTCTCCTACTTGAATCTGCCTTTTCCATTTTCTACTTTATACAAAAAAAAGCTAGAAGTCAAGTAATAAACTTTACTGCGAGAAAGTTTACCATAATCAAGGATACCGAAGAATTCTGAGAGATATACTAAATCTTAAATAGACACAATCAGCATTTTCAAAAGCACAGGGGAGCCCTTAGGGCGTAATGATCATAGCATGAGGTGAGGAAATTGTGAGATTTGGTAAGATAAGACACGATATAACATTGGATGCCAGTATAAAGTACGATGTATCTCATCACTTATAACTTAAAAGGGAATGTTGGAGCAGGTATAACATAGGTATAACTTGCCTGAGCAAAAGCAGTACGCAGTGATGATCTAATGTAAGTGTCAATCCTGCTGCGTGCAACATCGACCTCGCCTTTCCTCCTCCGGCGATACTCATTTGATACATCTTCAACTAAAATTTTTGCTGCTGATACCCCCAAAGATACAATACCTTGCATGGTATCAATATTTCCAGAATCGAACGTATCATGATAAGCAAGTAGCCTCTTCTCTGCCCAACCCAGAATTGAGCTCAATGTAGAACTCAAAACCTTGGCATAGTCAGAATCGTTTGAGGTCTTAGCATCTTTAGCAACTTCTGTTAGCTGACCTTCAGCACCATAAAGCAAATCCAGTTCAGATTGGCCAGTAGCAACAAATCGGTGAAATAAAACCCATGTAAAACAAAGATTATGCAACATTTGGTTCAATCCAAGAATTCCCCAAGTCTTCTTAATATGCTCCATGAGCTCATCAATTTCTTCAATGAAAGACGTATCATCTCGTGCATCAAAACAGGCCTCGAGCAGCATCTCATAAAGTCGGAGATTCAGTGGCATCCCATCTGCCCAATGGCATACTTCGTTTAGTGATCCATCCAATGATCTGGAAGCAAGAGACATAACAGCACTACGAAGAACTTGCATAGACTCATTATTTTTCCCAGTTTCAATTGGCCTATCTAACGCTGTATGAATTATTTGTTTTAGCCGCTGTCCTGTAGCATTTGACTTGTCGACGGGTATTTTAGGATGCAAAAGAAGTCCGGCTTCTAAAACTTTCATGGTCCTCTTTTGCCAAGCTTCATATTCTTGATGATCTGTAAAATCTGAAGCCTTGAGCTGCTGCAATAACTCTAGAGGAACTACAACTGATTCGATTCTTCTTCCAACCTGTACAATTGAAGAAAATATAGAGCAGAAAAAGACAAAAATTATGTACGCATTCAAATGGAACACATGAGGTTCCCAATTGGATGAATATACTGTTTTCACTTAATGCAAGAGCGAAACCATGCAAATTCACAAATTTCAAGGTAATCTAGCAACCATGATCCGGATTTTTAGTTACATTTTCACATGGTATGTGTAAACCATCATCATCGTCATCAGTCATGCTGAATCATATTTTAGCACGACGCACAAGATCATTGCAAGAACTTCAACGAATTCAACATCATAATCACAGAGTAACGAGTAAAAAAGGAACAAGAAAAAGATCGGGAAGATGATGGCTTCCACCAATACCAATAATACCTTACGTCCACCAATAAAATGGATAAGATAATAAAAACTTTTTAAGAATTTCGTATGAAATTATAATTTAAAAAAAAAAATGACAAGAACCTGGCCAGCAGAAATTCTAAGGAGCGCTCTCCGGACTCTTGAATCGACAGTCTCAGAAACCCCCATTTGGATCCTCATCAACTCACCCACAGTCAACGGGCGCTTAGACTTTCCCTGGCCGGAGCCAGAGCCGGAGCCAGGACTCTTCTTGGAGCCAGAACCGGGAGATTTGAGGCCGAATGCCTTCTTAACCTTGGAGGCGGCGGTGGAAGTGAGAGATCGCTGCAATCCAGGGGAGCTCGGGGAATGGTGATGATTGGGAGAGTCTGCGTGTGAATTGGCCGAAGATACGGACGTGAGATGCTTGCCGGAAGAGGTTCGACAGGCGGCGACAAAGATCTCGAAAGCAGTGAGGCGGAGATCGGCATCGGAGAGTTGAGAATCGAGTTGGCCAAGTGGAGAAGGAAGATCGGGAGCCGCAATGACAGGGCGGACGGACGTTATAGACGGCGGCGGAGGAGTGGACTCTCTCTTGGAATGGCCCAGAGTGAGGTCTCTGAACAGGTGAGCCATGGAGGAGAGAGAAAAAAAAAGGAGAGAGAAAGAGTGCGCGTCGAGAGTGGAGAAAGATGGTCTAATAAGTAAAATAGCGGTATCAATTTTCCATTTTTTATTTTTTTTCTTTTAATATTGAAATAATAATCATTTTCATTATTTATTTCATCATCGAACAATAATAAATAATACGGCTTTTAACTTTTTTTTTTCTTCTTCTTCATATTTTGAGATGTAAATTTACCAAAATGCATATATGGAATATTTTTAAATTATTGTTGTATTTACATATTGTTACGTAAAGTTTATGTTTTTATTTGTTTATTTTGCAAGTAATTTTTTATTAGCTCTTAGATTAAGCTTGAGTCACCCTCCTTAGCCGAGTCGAAAGTCCTAAATGCTGAGTTGTTCAAAGTTTGATCGAATTTTGAGCTAGATAGACTTAGGGAAAGAAATCGAAAATGAAAGTAAATCAAGGTTGGATTGAGCCTTGAGTTACCAGCTGTAGTGGTTGGCTTAGTGGCGAAAGCCCCAAATGCCGAGTTGCCCAAAGTTCGGTTGAATCTTGAGCTAGATCAAACTTAGACAAAAGAAGTCCAAAATAAAAGTGAATCGATGCTCGATTGAGCCTTGAGCCACCAGCCCTAATGGTTGACTTGCATCGAAAGCCGAATCGACCTAACCCATGAAACAATTGGGTCATGACATGCATTGGGCATGTCCCATTTTGCAACATGGTTGGCTCAACCTCAACCTCGACTTTGCTCGAGTTGTACGTTTGGCCTAGTTTTCATCAGTTTTTTAATATTGTTGTCTCTAAACTGGTTCAATTTCGATTATGCCCTTTGGTCCAAAAGTACTAGTATCATAACCGTATCTTCAAACTCGACATGTTCCAACATCCCTCTAACGTATTTTCCAAAATTACCCCTGAATTGTATTGCAATTATACTATATTAATAATATATAAACATGATTAAACATATACTAACATATTATCTCGAGTTTTTTTAATTACAATGTGATTTAATATGATATAAGAGCAAAATTTAACGTTCCTATTTTTTTTTTTTTAACGTTCCTATTTTAGTATTTAAACTTCGAAATTTATGTTTATTTGATCGTTTTCAAAAGTATTTAATTGGTCCCTGATCATTTACTTTTGTTTTTAATTGGTTCCTAATCTTTTAATTTTTTGATTAATTAAGTTATTGATAATTTGTAGATCAAATATTACCGATAATTTTAAAGATATAAAAATACAACGACAGAAATTTTATAATACTACATAAATACCAACCAGTATAGAGTCACGATATTTTATATATATATATAATAAAATACGTGGGATTTGTGTTTCAATAGAAATAGAATAATAATAATTTTGAAAATGAGAAAAAGAAAATAATAATTAAAATAAATAAATAAATAAATAAAGCAAAAGGTTTGTGCGAGTTTGGCTCATTTTGTCGGCAAATCCCAATTACAAGCAACCATCATTTTCATTTATTTCGGTGCTTCAAATTGAAGCTTTCATACTTTCATTAAACCATCATTTTCATTTTAATTACCATAAAAATCCACGTCATCCTCACAAGACTATAAAAAAAAATTATTTTCGATTAAAATGTTATAAATTTAATTTTTTATACCTATTTAAATTAAAAAATATATTTTAAAAATATTTTTATCCATTTTCACAATACTAACTTAAATAACACGAATTTGGGCAAGATTTTACAATTTTATTTATTTATTATTATTATTTTTTAAAAAATAATTGGTAGCATTGGGCTGACTGGTCCACTAAATGCCGGTACTGGTCCAAAAAGACAAGGCCCAGACAACGCAAAAAATGATACGTCGACATGTCGTTTGGATTTCAAATTCAAACTACACATCGGTTAAGATGTCGACATGGAATCTAGCTCAGCTCAAAATTGCAGAGGCCGCCATGTCCAATCGGGTGCGAGAAAGCTTTGCTCTGTGTTAAAGACGAAGCTGGTGCACTATGGCTTCGCTCCGAGCATTTGGAGTAATCCTTCAAAAATTATCCCCAAATTCGGTCACTCACAACTGCCCCCGTCTCTTCCATCTTCATAGTATCACACTCTCTCTCTCGCTCTGCACGTATTGAATCAGAGTCCATGGCCATTTGAGCTGATTCCTGATTTTATTTTTATTTTTGAAAATTTAGGAAATGGCTTGTGTTCATTATCATCATTGGCTGCCCAAGCATCGAGTTCAGAAAGTAAGATGAAATGTCGTGGCAATCAAATGCGAAGGATATGGATGTCTCCGGTCTGTATGGGCAGGCGTTCCAGCAAAATTGCTGGTAGGAAGGTACATTCCTTTCAATATCTTATGTGATATTGCTTTCAAGTATTACGCATGTTTTATTGGTGCTATTGACTTTATAGATAAGTTTATTAGAGTGCTTAACTACATGTAGGGAGCTCAAGATGCAAAGAAGGCAAAGCTTTACTCTAGGATTGGGAAGGAGGTTGTTTCTGCGTAAGTAGCTATTTTTTCTTCTTTTGGGAATGATTTTCATATAATAGCTTAATGTGTAGAATAATTCTCTTTATTGTTCTTGACAAATGTTTGGTGATGGCATTCAAAATAGTTAAGAGATTTGAGTTTTTACTGTTGAACCGTGTTTGAATCTGTGCCATGTAAAATGTTAGCCAATATGGCAACATGAGCCTCTAGGAGCTTGAACTTGGCTCTTTTTCATTCCCTCACTCATGACACGATACATTGATCTGTTTGCATCTTCTTCACTATATAGAGTTAAAAAGGGAGGAACGAGCCCCATATCCAATACCCTTTTGGCAGCCCTTCTTGAGAAAGCCAAGGAGCTTGATGTTCCAAAAGAAATTCTTGATCGTAACATTAAAAGGGCTTCCGAGAAAGGACAAGAGGCTTACATCGAGAAAATTTACGAGGTTTTTAATTAGCCAGTGATATTATCTTCATACTTTATGTTGAAAAGAAGTGATTATTAGCTGTAAACGCCGCATCTCTACAGGTATATGGTTATGGTGGTGCTAGTATGGTTGTTGAGGTCTCAACAGATAAGATAAACCGCTCAGTTGCAGCCGTTAGAGAAGTAGTGAAGGACTATGGTGGAAAGATGGCAGATCCAGGATCTGTTATGTTCAAGTTCAGACGTGCTCGAGTTGTGAATGTCAAGGCCTCTGATGTTGACAAAGACCAGCTTCTCACCATTTCTCTAGATGCTGGCGCAGAAGATGTTATTGAACCTCCGGAATATGAAGATGATACAGAAGAAGAGAGGTCGGAAAGGTAGCGTCTCTAGTAGTTTTGCTTGCTTCTTCAATACATAACGGTTGTTGTTATGCTTTTATCAATAATGAAACTTGAAATTTAGTATTATTGAAGAGCAAAGCTTTTTTGATATATCCAATATTAAGATTATTTTGAAAGAAATTTTATCCCCGTTTGTTTTTCCTGCAGATATTACAAGATTGTGACTTCCACAGAGAACTACTCGGGAATACTATCCAAGTTACGGGAAGAAAACATAAAGTTCGAACCTGACAGTGGTTCTGAGCTACTTCCTATAAGCTCGATTGAGGTATGTATTTTAACGTATATGTGGTTTCTTCATGTCTCATCACTTTAAGTTACTTCAAGTTTCTTCTTATCCTTAATTTACAGTTTGTTGGAAGGCTATTAATACTTTAAAATCGCAAATTTCAACTCGACATGAATTTTTTGAACAAGAGACAACAACTTGAAATGAATTATTACATAAGAAGAAAACGAAGTCTTGCATTAGTTTTTCAGTCAATTATTTGTTACTGTTGATAAAGTTTTCGAAGCTCAAAATTTAGAATTTCTGTACATATGCACGACACTTCGGGGAAGTTGGGTCTCTATTATGGAACAAACAAGAGGAAAAAAGTCAAAACCTTAGCAGTCATTGTGGTATCAGTGATAATAGGATTGACTCTTTATTATTACTTCTTTTTATAAGAAACAAATTATTTCATTGATAAATGAAATTACAAAAGATGTAGGATCCTATCTATAGGAAGATTACAAAAAACTTTTCCAATGGGATATAAGAGATGCAAGACTACAACTATGACAAGGTGGAACCAATTTCCACTAATAGAGAACTAAAAAAGTAGTAGAGTCAATAAAAGATTTGATGCCCTATTGTTTGTCTGGGAAGATATGGGAGTTTCTCTCTAACCACAGTCCGAAAATGAGCACGGATAACACGGAGCCATAAGATCTTTTTCTTGTTCTTGAAAATATAGCCGGTGAAAGTGAGAGATAGGAAGGAAGAGATGTACCTCCAAAAGCATAAGTGTTAAAATTCCAAAAAGCTGTAGCGTGGTATAACTGCTGGACTGGTGAATGGTAGTCTCTTGGGCCTTTTTACAAATGATGCAACAGTTAGGGGAGATGGCAATCCAGGGGGATCTTCGTGGAGCGTGTCAAGGATACATAAGTGACTAAGCTCCCATATAATGAATTTGATCTTTTTTGGAAATTTTCCCTTCCAAATAGATTGATATAATTGTTCTTTGTCACTAGTTCTAGCTGTAGCAAGAGCCCTTGTCAATGACTTTGAGGTGAATATACCATCTTTATCAATGTTCTAAACCAAAGTGTCCTCTTGGTTAGTGAGAATGATTGAAGATAGTAGGTTGGATAGGCAAGCCCATTCCTTCATTTCATCTTCTTAAGACCTCTCTCTGATGGAGTTTCCAAGAGGCATTTTGGGTGGACCATAAATCAGAAATGGAAGCTTCATTGTTGAGTGTGAGAGCAAATAAAGAGGGGAAGTCCTATTTTAGAATTGACTGGCCCATCAAACAACCTGTCCAAAGCAGAGTATTGTCTCCTACCAACTTTACCAGATATGCGTTTATAAACTAGATTCTTTGATTTCTCAATGCCCTTCTACGAGCTGAATAATAGGATTGACTTTTAATGCTGTTGGAACTTCTTATATTATAAATTGGTGTAATAAGTAAAGGATAAGAGAATGGGACAAAACTAAGTAAGGTCAAATCCCTTAAAATCAAAATAAAAGGGGAAGATAGGGTGGTCAATGTTCCGACAATGGTTTGCTAAAGGAAGCGGATTTATAAACTTGATTTAGATTTGTCATTGTTGAAAGTATTAATGAGAAACATTGCATTGGAGACTACTTGTTCACAAAGATTGTTTCTGAGTTAATGAGTAGATCTTGATTTCTTCGAGGCCCTTTATTAAGAGTTGTCTACTTTGGATAGATACCAAACGAGTGGTTAGCTAGTCAATTCTACGTAAGAAAGAAAGAATAGCTCAATAATTACTATAGACCGGCTAAGCCCATTGAGTGCTATTTAATAGACCTCAATCTTGCCGACAGATGATAAAGATAATCTAGTGCCGCCCATCTTTATTCAAGATAAGAGAAAAATATAGCCTACAAAAAGGAATGACATACTTCCTTGCACAAAAACTTAGAAAGGCACCATGAAAATGGACTTCACCCATTTGATAGGTCAACACATAGAATGGCTAAAAGAGAAACAAATTTCATTGATGAATTAAATAAAAGGAGCTAATAGACTCCCAACCACCCATCGGTGTATTACAAGAAAGATCTCCAATTCGATATAAGAGAAGAAAAGATAGACTATAATTGCTAAAAGGAAATTTATATACATCAACTTGGAGTCTATAAGGAAACTTCGCATCTATTATCAGAAGACATTGATCTAGATACGACAGTCTGAAAAAGACCTCAGCTGTTCAATGGGAATCTAATCGGACGATTATTTGAAACCCCAAAAATACACTAGTCAAGTTCTGAAATATAAGTTCAAGAAGTCAAAACCCAATCCAGATTTTTTTTTTCTTTTGGTTTTTTGGCGTCCGTGGGTGGGGGATTACTAAATTATACACAAAATCTCCTTCTTTCAAATAAATAGTGTTTTTTTTCAGTAGGGTCTCAATGCTCTGCCAAGTTGTGACATTATTGAGTTTCAGGTGGATGATGAAGCTATGGACTTGAATAAAGAACTAATGGACAAGTTGCTTGAACTCGATGATGTCGATGCTGTTTATACAGACCAGAAGTGAATATTTTTTCTTCTGTAATATTCTGTCAACATGGAGAGAGGTACTTTACTCTCCCATATATTGGATCTGTGGTTGCGATCTTAATTCGGTCTAGTCACCTTGAGAGCTGATAGATCTTTCTCAGATGAGAGTTATCTTAAGTTTGTAAGGGCTATGAACTTTTTTTTTACTGCATTATGAGGCAGGGATTTCCTTTCACTTCCCCTCTAGTTTCAAGACCTTAGAAATCGTTGTAGAATAATACTCGAACAAGAGTGATTCCGATGTCAATTATTCAAATTTTATCTTTTTCATAAATTTTAGGTGGGTGAGGGGATGATTCTTCTGATATAAAGTATAATTCAAGGATTGTTTCTTGGTTCTATTGGAAAATGATCTTACTCCACGAGGTGAATAATCGTAGTCGTGCATCATCATTGGTTATATAGAAAATAAAATCACCCACTCTTGAAGTCAGAAAAGTTATATGATATTTGATATGATTCCCATGACTTATACTTACTATTTCTAATGGCTTGAGATTATTGCTGTCTCTTTTACTGTTTGGCCAATCTATGGAGGTGAAGTGATGTGAAGTTTCAATATATTTATAATCTAAAAAACAGAAGCGTTCCCCGCCTGTCCTCCCAAGGTATAAACATTTAAGATTGTTGACCTTGAATTCATTCAACTCAGCCATTATTCTTTTCCAATATCCAATCATTACATGAGATTCATACTTGATTGGACTAATACGAGGCACGTGTGAAATCTCTTGACCACTGGACTTTGCTTTTGGAAACTGTTTCTAGGAATAATATCTGAGTATTTTGCTTTATTCTTCTGTTTCCTTTTTTTTTTTTTTTTATTACTTTTCATGTATTAGAAAAGTACTTATAATTCTTCTTTAAAACTTCCTCCTCTTGAAAAATGCTTTTAAGCGCCTACTAGTTAAATTAAATGTTCTGAAGTAGTAGGTCGACTCAAAATTGAAATTATAGAAAATCACATTCAAATTCAAACGCCATTTTTCTGAAAAAAGTGAATTCAGAAAGAAAATTGTGTATGATGATGCATAACATTTTGTCATTGTTAAACTTATGCTGTCAAATTACTCTCCGTTGAATCCAATATAAGGATTCATGGCCAGTGTACAAAGAAAAGCTGTATATATTAATTTCACAGGTCCAAAGTGGAAGAGAAACTGATGAATACATGAGGAAAAAGGGACCTAAATTCTGTACAAGGTACCTATAATCTACTCCAGCTATATGCTAATACACAGTAGAGCTACGGCGCATCGTTAGTCACCACATGTACGTATTTTCTACTCGTGCCTATGATGTATATATGTGTGTTTTCTGATACTGATTAATTGAACAAGCTACACTTTAGTATTGAAATGATACTAATTCTTTGGAATCCAGCAACCATGTAGCCCATAAGGAAGACCATAGGGAAATTTTGCCCTGGCTATCTCTTCAAATGTGGAGCCATCTAGAAGCAAAGCATACCCTTCTCCATTTTTCCCACTGACCATAGAGATCACCACTCCTGCATTCACAAAATACATTTTAGACACATTCCATTCCTTCCCTTTTTCACTAATGATATGATTTCATAGTTTACCTCCAAAATCGTCTTACATTAGTTAGAAGGTGAAAAAGATTCCGAGTCCGAGAACTTTCAGGTTGTATGTTTATTCAATTCATTCACTTAGAAGATGATATAATGACTTACCGTCGTCCTCTTCGGTTGCACCAGGTCGAGCCACGAAGAAGGGCTCGGAAGGAATAGCACCGCTTTCATACCAATTCTTGGCCTTCTTCTTCACCAAATCAATCTGAAACAAACAAATTCATAACAAGCACAAAAGTGAATTGAGGTGGAAGATCCAGAGACAAGAGGAAGCAGAGGTCAGGGAAAATGGTTGTGGAAGTGTTACCTTAGTGAGTGTGTTGGGGAAATTGCAGGGTCTTTTGGCTCCACAAGCATAAGCATATCTATATTTCTTGCCTAAGTAAGCAGGGTTGAAGCTGCACATGTCCATTCCTCTGCCATGTTCATCTGGGTCCAATGCTGCCTCCAGCTTCCCATGTCCACTCCCATCCAATGGTATTCTGAACCTTCCAACCCTACACAATTCCATTTCCAATTATTCATCCCATCTCTTCTAATCTTGGTGAATTTAAGTGTTATATGATGGCATGCTTTGAGGAGTCTAAATCCAAACAAGTCAAAGCAAAAGCAAAAGACAAAGCCAAAGACAAAGCCAAAACCAGATAATGGTGAATTGTAAGTAGTTTTCTCAAAAGAATTCAACCATTCCGGCTGTGAGTATGTTTATTTTGTTCTTTCTTAAATTCAACAATTCCGGCTTTGCAATTCATTGTATCCCATTAACTTTCCTCGTTATATCTATATATATATATATATATCTTTTTGCTTTGGTCAGTTCATCAGCTCATAATGCCCCCTCTGCATGCATACATAAGATCCGAAAACATTTTAAAAACCTTAAGGAGAAGCCTGAAAGAGAAAACCCGAAGAGGACAATATTTGTCAGCGGTGAACTTGAGCTGTTACAAATTGTACCAAAGCCAGATATCGGGCGATGTGCCAGCGAGGAGGCTGAGCCCCAAAGGGGGGTTAGTGGATTGGGGAGGTCCCTCATCGATTGGAGAAGGGAATGAGTGCCAACGAGGACGCTGGACCCAAAAAGGGGGTGGATTGTTAGATCCCACATCGGTTGAAGAGGGGAACGAAGTATTCTTTATAAGGGTGTGGAAACCTCTCCCTAACAGACGCGTTTGAAAAACCTTGGGAGGAAGCCCGAAAGGAAAAACCCAAAAAGAACAACAATATCTGTTAGCGGCGGGTTTGAGCCATTACAAATAAACACACTAAAGAATGAAAGTAAAAACTCCAAACAGTTTGGATAAGAATGATAAAAAGATCAAACAAACCTAGCATCTGGAAGAGCATGTTTGAGCGAGAAGCGTCGTAAATTATGAAGCCTAAGTCGATCTAAGATTAAAGGATTGGCATTATGTTCGCAACAATCGGCGATCACAGCGGTAATCCTTCCCTTTTCATCTCTCTCTTCATATGCATTTATGAAATGAAATGTAATGAATAATGGTACTTCTACGCTTGCAACCTGCATTTCATTGAAAAGTATGCATTATAAGTAATAATGTCATTTGATATCATATAAGCTTGTTTGCAATTTGTGTACAGGTATCAGCAATAATGCAAAATAAGATAGAAAGGGAAGACGTACAATATTTCCACTAGCTTTGCACATGACATGCATAAAGGCTTTAGACTCCGGCCGCCACTCAAACTTATACAACGGCGTCGGCTCTGCTCTCAGCAAGTTTTGAGCACAATATCTCAATGGCATCTCCGGCACCACCACATAATTCTCCGTCACTGGAAACGAGTGGACCCAACCTGGGGCTGGTCCGCCCTTGCAGTTGACCCGACCGATCACCTTTCGCTCGTTCGAGCCTGGTTCCATCCGAACCACCAAGTAACCTGGGTTTAAAAGATCTGGCAACAACGTCAAAAACTCCGAGTCCGTAACAATTGGATGAGCCGAGTGAATCAAACCGCCAAGTGAATCACTATACTCAAACTTTCCCATGGTTTCTAACGTACTCGGGTTGATTATTATAGACCCCTTTTGCGTCTCTGTAAGACACACGACTCGACTGTCGCCAAGCTTCACGACTCCAGTGTTTGCATTATCAGTCAACGATACACCAGAGAAAAGGTTTGCAAGCTCTCCAACATAGGCAAGAAAGTTATCAGTCTTGGGAACTTCAGAGAATTCACGATAACAAACCTTTTGATTCTTCATGGCAGCCTTATAAGCATTCGATTCGATTTGACGGTGTCCAGCAATTAACCGACCATCTTCAAACTGAAGCTTAACAATGGTAGCATAACCATCAAAAAGGTGACGAAAGTTATAATTTCCAATATTCCATACTCCAGGTCCATTTCTCAAATACGTTCCATTCTACATGAAAAAAATGATTCAATTTAATCAATACGACAATCATCTAATAAAACATTAAAAACTATAGTATAAAAAATGTCATCCAAATATAGTTTTTCAATCATATTGAAATAGTTATGATATTCATTGAGCATGTAGGTACAATAATTAACATTAATTAATGTAATTAAAGTTTGAATGAAACACTAACCAACATCTTATGATTCACATGATGTTATGTCTTGTTTGAAAAAGACAACTGAGAGAATTGTTTAGGTTATGAACATATTTTTTTTTTTTTTTATAGTATTTGTGTTCCCATCAACAAACATAAATCAATTAAACCAAAGAATATCCATCAGTATATTTTAAGAATAATAATTTTTATTTGTTTAAATTATTAAAAAAAAACTATTTTCCCATAATGATTAATCACCATATGAATGGAATTTTTTTCAATCATATGCATGCAAGCTTTAAAATCGATTTCGATCGAATGTTTAAATTTTCATAGCATGTTTGAAGCTAATTTTAAGCATGTCACGGAATCGTATCCATTTTAATTTAATGGTTAAGAAACGAACCAGCCAACGAGGCAATTGGCCTTGGATGGAGAGTTGTCCTTCCCATTGGTCTTGTCGAATGCTGGTCCATGCAACGTGAGTCGGGGGGGTGGAGGTGTCGATATTAGGAAATGGAACGACGACGGGTGGCGAGGGGCGGATGGGACTGGCTATACTTCTGATGGTGAAGTTGGAAACGGAGCGTTTTGGAGGGTGGAGGGGAAGACATGGATTATAGGCTTTGAAGCTAATGCAGCTTCCGGCGGCCATGGAAGCCATCTTGAGAGAATTGCTTATGATTTGGAAGAGAGAGAGAGATGGTGATGAGACAAGGAGTTGAAAGAGAGTTATTTATAAGAGAAAATAATAATAATAATAATAATAATAATTATTATTATTATTATTTTGCATTGGAATCTTCATTGGTGGAGTTCCATTTCACAAGAAGACATTGGTTTTTTAATTTTATTTTTTTAAAAAATTAATTAATTTCTTAATTTCTCTCTCTCTCATGCGAGGTGTTATTTGAATTTCATTTTGCAAAATTTAAAGAGTTTTAAAAAAAATGTGAAATTCTTAAAAAATAAAAAAATAAAAAATCATCCGAATATAAACCCTAAACAATCTATGATGTATGATAATATCGAGTTTTTTTACACCAAAATATTATATGATCAAACGGGTTGTCTTGTATGATTAGTCATAGTGAGGTTAATTGATCAACACCGGCTGTCTCTTATGCATGCTTGCCAAAGAAGAATTAATGATCTATTGTGAGATCCCACCGTGGTTAGAGAGAGGAATGAAACATTATTTGTAAGAGTATGAAAACCTCTCCCTATTCGGAAGGTAAGTTCTCAAAATATATATTGAAATTCAATTGCAAATCTTAATTAACCGTCTGGAAATAAATAAATATATGTTTTAGGGATAATCAACTACTGGAACAACCTAAACTAAACGGGTAAATTATTTAATAAGAGTTGTTTGGGTTGAAAAAATTTACAATCCAACAATTGGGTTTGGTCTGAAACATGTTTTAACCCGATCCAACCCAATTTACGAACAACACTATGGCCTATAGCACCATCTCGACCGTTGAAAAAATTTACAACTCAAATAATTGGATTTAGTTTGATGATATCATAACACATTTATGGTTCATTATAGTACTAATAATAATAAATAATTAAGAAAATAGTAATTATAGTGAAATCTTCAGTATTAATATGAAAAATAACAGTATTAATAAACAATAATTAAGGGTGTAATTGATTATGACGCCATTTGGCAATTAAAATTTCCAACTTTCAATTTATAATCACCGTTTACATCATCACAGCTTGATAATTATCCTTTGAAAATCCCAAACTTCCAATAAAGTTAGGGTTTTACTCAAAATAATTCTATTCTTAATTTAATTTTTTAATTAAGATATTAAACTTGGTCCGTTACGTATCGTTATCAGCTTCATCATTTTAAAACAAATCTATTAGGGAGAGGTTTCCACACTACACTATAAGGAATGTTTCGTCCCCTCTCCAATCGATGTGGGATCTCAAAATCCAACCCACTTGGGACCCAACATCCTTACTAGCACATTGTCCCGTGTTTGGCTTTGATATCATTTATAATAGCCTAAGCCCACCACTAACAAATATTGTCTACTTTGGTCCGTTACGTATCGTCGTCTGTTAGAGAGAGGTTTTTATACCACTATAAAGAATGTTTCGTTCACCTCTTCAACCGATGTGGGATCTCACATATCGATTTTCTCGAGAAAAATTTATTTTTCGTCCCTAGAATTTGAATAAAATAATAGTAGGTATGGGAGAGGGATGGGATGGAATGGAATATTTGACCATCCAAAGTGGAGGAGATGAAACAAACCCAAAATTATGATGTTTTCCATCAAACAAACCCATATACTTTTTTTTTTAATTTATTTTTTTATTTTTTATTTTAGTCCATACACTTCTGGAAAAGTGGGTTCGTTTGCCATGGCCAAATATGAAAAACGCTACCTTATAACTTGGGAAACCAACGCCCTCGTTGACACACCACTCAGTGTCTAACTCTGATATTATTTGTGATAGCTCATTCCATCGTTAGTAAACATTGTCCGCTTTATCTCGTTATTTATTATCGTCAATCTCACAATTTTAAAACGTGTCTACTCTAAAAAATGGTCTAGTTCTACTCCAACCAATGCACCACATGATCTAGTGACTACCTCTAATACCATTTAACAACCCAAGACCACCAACAGTAGATATTGTTCAGTTTGTCCCAATGCATATTATCATCAGCCTCACGGTTTTAAAACGCATCTACTAGGGAGAGGAGTCCACACTGTTGTAAGAAATGTTTCGTTTCCATCTTCAACTAATGTAGGATCTCACAGACCCATTACAAAGTTGCGTTCATAAACTTAATTATCATATATTTTTTAAAACTCGATGAGACTAAATTCGTAATTTAACTAAAAAACGTTTTAATGGGATGAAACATTTTGCTTCCACATGGCAAACAAAAGTTTGTACCTTTTATTTTAATTGGCTTCTCATTCATAAAACACACAATTTATTACAATCATTGTTATTGTTGCCATTACCTTGGAAAATTATATTTTCAAAACAAATTAAATTAATATATATATATATATATATAAATTGAGAAATTACAATCATTTTCCATTTTGACTATATAATATATTGCCTTACAATATCGATCGTGTGTTGTATTATGGGAAATTTCTATTCCCACGTATACAAATATTTATTTATTATTATTTTTTATTTTATTTAATCACCAATAATAATTAAATGGAACCTAATAATTCTTCAATTTTGAATTATAAAATTAAAATTAATAAAAAAATCGTAGAGTTTTTGACAATTTATATATATACCTTAATAATATTTTTTATTTTAAAGAATTTTTTAGGAGATAATTTCATTTTTCAAGGTAAATTCTATTAAAAATGTAAAATATCATCGTAATAAATTCAATAATATTTTATAAAAACTCAAATTTTAATATTTATGTAAATATATATATATATATATATATATATATATATATATATATATATATATATATATATA
>NW_019272033.1:1775535-1777468 GCF_002738345.1 Cucurbita maxima | reverse complement strand
TATATATATATATATATATATATATATATATATATATATATATATATATATATATATATATATATATATATAATGAAATATCAGTTGAATTAATTGAGTGAATATTAAAAAAAATAATAATAAATAACGAAATAAATTCATGATGAAAAGAGGTAGAAAATGGGGAGCATACAAATGAAATAATAATGAAAGATTAGACAATTATTATTATAATTATTATTTTTGTTATTAAAAAATAAATAAAAACTAATTTTGTATTATATTATATGATAATGAAAGGCAAATAACAATAATAATAATTAAAATAAATAAATAAAAATTGGGTATTGGAGGAGGAGTTGTGTGGGCATTGTCTCCTCAATGCTCTCTTTGATTCCCACACAAATAATTTCCAACTCTCTCTTGTTTTTATTTTATTTTATTTTATTTTATTTTATTTTATTTTATTTTATGTGTGGCAGACAAAATTAACAAACCCCCACAACACCCAACAACTCTAATTAACCACCCTTAATCACATCCTTAATTACTTCTAATTACTTCATTATAGTGGAGCCTCCAAAATCCCCTCCACTCACTCTCTTTTTTTTTTTTATGACTCGTTCGGATCTTCGGTATCTCTTCTTATATGAATTTGAAGATGTAACAGTCCAAACTCATCGCTAGCAAATATCATCGTTCGCTTTGGTTCATTACGTGTCGTCGTTAGGCTCACGATTTTTAAACACGTCTATTAGTGAGAAGTTTCCACACCCTCATAAGAAATGTTTCATTTCTTTCTCCAACCAATGTGGGATCTCACAAAAAAAGATAAACAAATTGTTATAATATAAATAGTCGTTGATCAAAATTAGGGGAGTACATGGGATGAATTGAAAAAAATCTTTTGAACCAATCTGATGATTATTTAAGTTGGTGATTTGAGCAACCCGAATGGAGATCCCACCTTCTATTTTCGGGTCGGGTCGAATTGGGTTATCAAGTTGTTTTTTTTTTAAAAAAAATCATATTTATTCACAATACATGTTATATTATCAACTAAAATTTTATAAAATTTAAATATAAGACATTTACACGCCACAACGCATCACTACCATTTGTTTTAAACATTAAATATTACTCTTAAATCGTTTTACAAGTAAAGTAGGGTTAGCTTGAGTTATAACCCTACTTCCCTTTTGGTCTGGTTGACCTGACAAAAAAATGTCAACGGCAAACTAAACCAATTTTTTTATCTTCCAAAAAGTCAACAAAACTAATCCAACCGATATGATTTAGTATTAGTAGTTTGAATTAGTGAGTTATCGGGTGATATGAACACCTCTAATCAAAATTAGACGATTTTTAAAGAGTAGTTAATTTTGATTCGACATTAGCCCACTAATTCAACATGTTGTCTAACACGAGTATCGAACAAAATCAAGAATTGGGTTGAGGCAATATACTGATATCAAATTGAATGATCGATTACTTCATTTTTGTCGACTAACTTAACACAAAAGTATAGTATAATCGATATAACATATTGATTTGATTTGTAAGAATTTGGTTAGCTAAGTTGAAGAATAAGTGAAGATTGAAATGGATTTTAATGAGAAAAAGGGAATGTATGAAATTAGGTATGATATATAAATGATTAAATTTGATAGAAAAATTATAATGGGAATTATTTTTTTTAAATATAAAAAAAAATTGTTTTAGAAAGAAAAATGGGTGAGTGGTTTAATGGATTAAATGATTAGGAGTTGAATGCTTTCAACAATTTGTTTGACTTTGACTATTAGATTCTCATGTATCAATTTGTAATTTCACATCCATTTTATATGTTTTTTTTTTAATTTCATTGCACAATTATCCAATTATATTATAATTCATCCAAGTTTTTATTTCATAATCATGTGCTTAATTTTACACCAAAAAAAAAAAAAAAAAA
>NW_019272033.1:1762113-1775338 GCF_002738345.1 Cucurbita maxima | reverse complement strand
ACCAAAAAAAAAAAAAAAAAGAGAGAAAAAAAGAACAACCTCGTTGGTTGGAATCATCTAATAAGTAAATATTTGGAATAGGATAAAGAGTACCGGTGTGGATAATGGGTAGGGATGCACCGTTTACTACGATTACAGAGTCCTTACCCGTGTAATTTTTAGACTGATCCAAAATAGATGGGTCGGCAGTCATATGGGCTGAAGCCAAGTGTCCAACAACCAATCAGCAGCATTGGGTCCAGCAATAGAATATGATGTGTTAAAGGCTTCAACAAGGTGAGCATGAGAAGAATCAGGTCAAACGTACCGTTGGTTGCAACGGTCAGCATAATAACCCTCTTTGCAGCATATTTGGCAGTGAGGTGGTCGACGACCCTGACCTGAGTGGGTTCGTCCTCGATTGGAAGAGTTATTTTTGTGGGAATAAAAATAATCTCGTTGGTTGCTAAAGGAAGCAGGGTGGCTTCCATGGGTGCGACCACGATTAGTGGCTATGAATGTTGTAGGAGTGGAGTCAGAGAACTCAAAGGAGCGCTGAAACAACTCAAAACTTTCAGCTTTAGAGACTAAATCTGCAAAACAGGGGATAGGGGTGAGAGCCATCTAAGTAGTAGAAAAAGCTGAAAATTTGGTGCCGAGTCCACGAAGGAACCAATGCACTTTATCAATGTCGTCGACGGGTCTGCCAATGGCATGAAGTTGGTCACAAATTGTTTTGAAGGCACGGGCATACTCAGCAACAGGTTTGGTGCCACGTTTCATCAGCTGCAAGTCATCCTTGAATCTCAGTTTACGAGCTTTTGAATGATGGCTGAACATAGTTTCTAACGCAAGCCAAACCTCACGTGCAGTAGAGATACCAACGACAACAACCATGGCTTTCTCAGTGAGAGAGGAGAGCAGGAGACAGAGAAGTCATTGATCGACTTCTCTCCACACCAAATATTTAGGATTGAGTGTTGAGGAGGTTTCTGGTTCAAAGCGAGGTGGTGGAACCATAGATCCATCAACATAGCCCAACATGTCTTGACTCTCAAGGAGAGAGAGAAATTGGCTTTTCCAAAGAAGATAACTGGAGGAAGAAAGTTTGATGGTGATCATATAAATTAGAGTATCGAAAGGAAGAAGATGATAAGAGGATTCGGAAGCCATAGAAAAGAAAGGATCAGGATTGTTAAACTGAAAAGGCTCTAATACGAGGTAAATGTTTACTGAATTCCCCACATCTAAATGGTGGTGAAAGTTCTCTTATTTATAATAATTTACTGAATACATAAATATGATAAATTACAAATAATATGGAAATAACAACCCAAGGAAAGAACAATAAATGAATACAATATATTTGTCTTTAATAAAATAGCAAATATGGTAAGCTGTAATGATTTGTCTTATAATAAATGGTCAACTATCATTAACAATTAAGATTAAAATTAAGCTGTAAAAAATTCGGTTTGGGTTGGAATAATGAAATTATTCGGATCATCATATTATTTTCAATTTTAATTTTTACAAAATTTCTTGGGAATCCGAAAATATTTTCAAACTCAAATTTTAGTTTTTTCACACTTTTATATGTTGCTATATAATATAAATATATAATAAATTATTTATGTGCCTTTAGATATATAAATTGGGCCGGGTGGAGATTTAGCGGAGTGGGTGTCCAAATGGTCTAGAATAGCCCAAATGGCCCAAATATAAATGGGCCGAAAATCAGCCCATCATTTAGCGCTTAGGAAAAGAAGGCGTTCGCAGTCTATATTGGAGAATTTGAAATAAAATGTCAATACGGAATACTTTTTAAAAAAAATGTAGAGAAAAAAATAATTTTTTTATAAATATATTTGAAAAAAAAAATATAAAAGTTTAATTTTTTAATTATTTTTTTAATTATAAACTTTCAATTTTATCAAATTTTAGCCATCTTAAAATTTTCATTTTTTTTTTTACTAATTAACAAAAACTGAATAAAATTTAGAAATTGAAAATTTTTACAAGCATAATATCCAATTTAACGGGTAAATATTTTATTTTACAAATACATGTTGAAAAAGATAGAAAACTCCTTTACCCAATTCTATATTGCGACGTTTGAGTAAAGAACACATACATGATTTAATCGAGACTATATACAAATGAGAGTGAGTTTGAGAATATGATGATGATTAAGAAATATTTATATGAATCGATAGTTATTACTTATATCAATAAGATACACATTTCTTTTCGACAGCTCAAACATTATGAACTTCAAAATTAATCGTTAACTTGAAATAATTTTACGTCGAGTGATTCGTATATTGTCTTAGGTTTTGGAAGATAAATGGTTGGTTTAAAAAAGAAAAAGAAAAAGGTGTGCAATGGTTGGTAGCTGTGAAAAGTAAGTGTTTGGAGGGTCAGTGGCTTTGCCCGTAATGGACAAAGCTACCCGACAAAATGCCTAATATCAATCATTGTCTTTTCATTTTCCCACAATTTCTAATTATTATTATATATTAATTAAATTCAATTTTTTAGTTTCATTTTTTTTTTTTAATATTTCCAATTCTCATTTAGATTCAATCAAAAATGTTTGAATTAGATCTATAGCATCTCTTTGTTGGATGATGAAAGTCTCAAATCGACTAATTTAGGGAATGATCATGGGTTTATAAGTAAGGAATACTAACTCATTGGTATGAGGCTTTTTGAGGAAGCCCAAAGCAAAGCCATGAGAGCTTATGCTCAAAGTGGACAATATCATATCATTGTGGAGAGTCGTGTCTCTTTAACATGGTATCAGAGTCATGCCCTAAACTTAGTCATGCCAATAGATTGACAAATCCTCGAATGTCGAACAAATGACTGATTAAGGAGAGGTATGGGTTTATAAGTGAGGAATACTAACTCGATTGGTATGAGGCCTTTTGGAGAGCCTAAAGCAAATCCATGAGAGCGTGTATCGAGACGGTTTAGGCACTTGAGCCAAAAATTGGTAGCCCTTCATTTGACCTTTTCACAACTTAATTGATCCTCGAGTGGAATTGAGGACATGTTTAGGCCACCTTGCCTGTGACCGTGGTTGCCAAATTGGCTCTCTAAGTTTCGTTGGCTAGATCCTTAGGTTGGTCAGCTTAGACTCGACTTACTTCCGTTGCATTCTTTAATATTCCTAGATTCTAAAAAAAACAAACCGTTATTTATTATTAAAATTGTAGACTTCAAGAAAATTTCAATTCTTTATGGCGTACCAATCGAATTTAATGTTATAGGTTCAACAGTAACAGTGAAATTCTGTAAAAAAGCATCTGTATCGAGCTCATCAATAATAGCATTAAATAAAAAATTTGAGTCGTACTTAAATTGTGAAAATCCAACGAACAAATTTAAATATAAAAAGTAAGTTAAATAAATTGAAAATTGAGTGACGTGATATGAAATATCATGAAAGAAGTGAGGGCAAGCACGTGCCATTCAACGGTATACCTCATGAGCGTGTCGTTGACAATTAAACTTCTCACCTACCAATCACCTCTCTCCAACTCACACATTTTCTTTTATTAAATTATAAATTTGGTCCATATATTTAATTTATAAATTTTTAAAAATATATTTAATGGTTTCTTAAATTTTAAACTTTATTTTTAAATAAATTTTAATTTTATGTGTAAAATTAAAAGTTAAAAGAATCGTATAACACAGACTCGAGAATTGAGGACTTATAATTACTTTTTTTTTAATTAAAAAAAAAAAACTGATCTTGTTTTGTTTTTTTTCTTTTCTCCCCTTATTTTAAATCAAATTTGTACTCATTAAAATATTATTTTTATATTGTTAAAATTTTAAATTTTTCATTGTAATTTTAACTATATAGGAAATTAAAATAAATTCTCTCACTAAGATACATTCTTCGTAACAACTTTAGTTCATTACTAGTAGATACTGTTTGTTACGTATCGTCGTCAATCTCACAATTTTAAAACAATATGTTGGAAGTTTTCACACCTTTATAAGAAATATTTTATTCCCCTCTCGAATCAATGTGGAAACTCGCAATCCACCTCCCTTGGGCGCAGCATCTTCATTGGTATATTGTCCGGTGTAACAGTATAAGCTCACCGATAGCAAATATTATCAGCTTTAATCTGTTACATATCGTTACCAATCACTGTTATAGATAGAGGTTTCCACACCCTTATAATGAATATTTTATTTCCTTCTCCAATTGATGTAGGGTCATCCCCTTAGGGTCCAACGTTCTCGTTGGCACACTACTCGGTTTATAGCTTTGATACGATTTGTAATAGTCCAAATCTACCAGTAGTCGTCAACATCACGATTTTAAAATGTACCATATCAGTTAGGTAGATAAAAAAAAAATGGTGTATGGGGTAAATGAGAGTACGGACAAAACCCTGAAGAAAAGTGGAGAGGTCGCTGTCACAGAAAAGGAATAATATGACGCCATTATCTTGTTTTTTTTTTTTTTTTTTTTTTTTTTTTTTTTTTTTTTTTTTTTTTTTTTTTTTTTTTTTTTTTTTTTTTGTTCTTTACCATCCTTGTGGCTGATTTTGATTGGTCCGGACATTGGTGGGCCCTCTGTAGGGCAATCTGTCCCAACCACAGCCAGTGTCCTACAAGTGGAGGGAGGGGTGGCTTCTTCTGTATGGACCCTCAACTTTGGTGAAAGGCTGATGCATTAAGTCAAAAGGCGAATGGGTGGAAAAGTTTTAGTAATATTGGACTTTCTTTTAGATATCGACAAAATATAATCTTGATAACTTTTTGTGTTATTTACAAATTTTGTTTTCTAGTACACTTTTCATTTTATTAAGAGGCTATATAAGGCTCTCTTATCCATACAAATTTCCGATGTGTTTATGTAACAGTTTAAGTCCACCGCTAGCAGATATTGTCTTCTTTGAGCGTTTCCTTTCAGACTTACTCTTAAGGTTTTTAAAACACGTTTGCTAGGGAGAAATTTCCACACCTTTATAAATAGTGTTTTGTTCTCCTCTTCAATCGATGTGAGATCTCACAATCCACCCCTTTCAGGGTCCAGCGTTCTCGCTAGCACTCGTTCATTTCTCCAATCGATGTAGGACTCCTACCAAATCCACCATTCGGGGCTCAGCGTCCTTGTTGGCACACCACCTTGTGTCTACCCCCCTTCGATAAACAACCTCCTCCATGGCACATCGCACAGTGTCTGGCTCTATGCCATTTGTAACGACTCAAGCCCACTGCTGGCATATATTTTCCTCTTTGGATGTTCCTTTTCGGGCTTACCCTCGAGATTTTTAAAACAAGTCTAGTAAGGAGAGCTTATAAAGGGTGTTTCATTCTCCTCCCCAACCAATGGAGATCTCACAGTTTATCTAATTTTAGAATCCGACTAGCTCAAATTACTCAATCAGATTCATAAATGTTAGGGTTGAATTTTGGAAAATGGCTGTCTATCAGTGGTTTGACATCTTGTTGACCGAGTCAACCCAATCAACCAAAAAATAGAGTTACAACCCAACCTAACCTTACTTTTAACATCATTACAAAGATTAAGAATATTTGATATATAACGAAGTTAATGGTATATTATGACTTATGAATGTTCAATATTTGAATTTTCTGAGATTTTTAGCAATAAATATTTTAAAATAATTAAAAAAACAAACCGACAATCCAACTTGAAAACAAAAAAGGTTAGGCTAGGTTAGATTATAAACTCTACTCCGGGTTACTCGAATGAGGGTTTATGAATTTTGAACTTTGGAGTTATAAGGAGAAATTTGTAATTTTACATATTTTAAAAAAATTTCCGATGTACTAAAAAAAAATGGATACGTCACTTTTGAACAATAATTTGTTATGGGTCGAGACATTTTGATATGCGTGTGTGGTGATCAGACAATATTTATTATCTGCACCCTACAAAGGGTAACAAGTACCCCTAATTTCTCTCCAAATATAAAAATATAAATATTGCTAATAAGTCCCTCATCTTCGACTTCTTTTCAATTTAGTCTCTCTTGTTCGGTGAGGTTATTGTTTGAATTTTAACATCTGATTTGTAATGTAAACATGAGTATAGCTCAACAATTAAATTGTTATAAAATTTTCACGCTCATTTTATTATATAAAAAAGTGAGTGTCTAAAAGTCGGGATCGATGTTTAATCAAGCTATTATTTTATTATTTTATGGAAGCATCCAACCACCGAGAATCATATAAATGGTTGAAAATTGGAATGAAAGCTCCATGTCAACAATCAATCCATCCATGCATGTTTTTAGGGCATTTATTTTTCTCGACAATATTAATAATATAATATTAAAAAAATAAAGCCATTTTTCTTCCCTTTTTTACCCTTTCGGGTTATACCCGACTTTAATCCTATAAGCTAATACTGTTTTATGATCGGACAAAATACTCGATTTTTTTAATTAAGAAAATACAAAATATTATATATTTGACCTAAAAAAGGTTTCTAGATTAGGAAAATTAGGTGCCACTATTAGTAAGAAGAAAGAATGTTGTTTTTATTAATTTATTTAAATTAAACATTTTGGGCTGCTTTAAGATATTATAAAGTACAAAACCAACTTGTGTGATTGATTTTATTATTATTATTATATATAAATTAATTAATTAGGGTTTTTTTAATTAATTAATTTATAGGCATCTCATGACATCACAATCATAACACCAACCATTAATTAATAAATAAATAATAATTTCACAATCACATCTTTGAAATTCAGCCTTTCCTGATTTTTCTTTTTCTTTATAATATGAAATTAATATTTATTTCCAAAACAATAATTCATAGAGAATCTTAATTATTAACAACTTCCTTATCTTAATCATTATCAATTTTGCTAAATACATAATTGTTTGATTTAATTAATTTATTTTTAATATATATATTTTTTCGGTTAGATTCTATTTGATATCATTTTGTAAATCTACTTAATAAGTCCAACTTTATCAAATATTGTTAGCTTCGACTCATTACGTATCGCTATCAATCTCATGATTTTAAAACGTGTCTGTTATGGAAAAGTTTTCATGCTCTTATAAAGAATGATTTGTTCCCCTATTCAATCAATGTGAGATCTCACATTTGAATCCGTTAACTTAAATGGCACGGGGCTAAGCTCTTGAAAATCATGAAACAAATGTGGGTATAAAAAATTGAACGAACGAGTTTAAAAAAACTTCATGTTGATTATTACGAACAAATAAACACAATCTTGAAAGCTCTACGCCTCGTGTATGTATGTATGTATGTATGTATGTATATACATGTGTGTTATATACACACGTACGTAGAATTTAGGATAAATGAAATGAAATTAGGTGGAGAATTGACGTATAATGAGAAGGCCATGCAAAATAAAATTAAATTAAAAAAATGGAGGGAAAAAGTGGGACCCACTGGGGAATTTGACAGTGTGGTGATAACAGGCTGACAATACACGAATTAAATACTTGGTGTCTGGACACGTGTCGGGCAATGGAGGTGCCGACAGTCGCTTTCAATGCCTTCGTAATCGTCTCTCTCACATATCTTTTTCTTTCAAGTAATCAACTGCTTACGTGACAGTGCCACCATTTTCCATTTCCACCTCACTCTACAATTAATTAATTTATTTATTTATTTATTATTATTATTGTTCTTTTAATTATATTACAAATACAAATTATCTCAACTATTTGTATAAACATCCACCTATAATCTTAATATTTTTACCATTTTATATAGATGATAAATATTTTTACTTCAATTAATTGTGTATAAAATGAGCGTATTAATATGATAAATAAATAAATAAAAAAGAATGGTCGATTCTTTTCTATTTCATGTTAAATTTAAGAAATTGACTATTCGAGTATCAAAAAATTTTGTATTTATGTTTGGCCATGTTCATATGCTGAGATTCCATATTGGTTGGAAAAGGAAACGAAACATGTTTTAAAAGTGTGAAAATATTTCTTTAGTATACGCGTTTTAAAATTGTGAAGCTGATAACAATCCGTAACAGGTCAAAACGGACAATATTTACTAGCGGTAGACACCAAAGAAACCGATTAAAAGAATATTAAAGAAACAAGAAATTTTTTTAAAGAAAAACCATTTACTTAAAAAGTGTGATTTTAGTACACAAAAACCTTTTTTTAAAGTTGGAAAAAGATATTAAAAAAAAGTAATTAAAGGATAGAAAGAACGAATCTTTTCATAATCTCCCCTTTGTTTTATTTCCAAAAGTTAAAAAAATAAATAAATAAAAATAAAAAATCTGAACTTTCTCTATTTTTTTTAGTTTCTATTTAATTTTCTTAATTAGATTAAATTAAATAAAACATTATCATAAAAAAATAATTCAGAGATAAATTCATAATTTATTTAAAAGCTTTTATTTTAGGAAAATGATTTAAAGGAAGTGGGGAACAATAAATCAATTGAATCTTTTTTTTTTTTTTTTGATTTAATTAGAAAGATTCTGATGATATTTGTGTATATATTATATGGTGGTGTTGTTAAAAAGCATACCCTGAAAGTGATGTCTAATTTCTTTTAGGGTTTCTAAATGCAACGTTTCACATAGTCAATACAGCGGTCTGTGATGCCTCCATAATCACTAGTGTTTAATAATTATTGGATCGAGATTAAATCATCAGTTATATCTTATTCATTAACTTAAACTCGAATCAACTAACTGTTTTAAAACGCTTTTACTAGAGAGATGTTTTCACACTCTTATAAGGAATGTTTTGTTTTCCTCTCTAACCAATGTGAGATTTCACAATCCACTTTCGTTAGTGACCCAACGTCATTACAGGCACACCGTTCAATGTCGATAGAATTTTAAATATTTCAATTACGTGTAATAAATTATTTTAGTAATTTTATTATTTTTTATAAAATTTATTTAATAAAATCTAATGTGATAATTTTTTTAGTTCAAAATAAATATTTTACTTCAAATTTGTAATACATAATTACTCTATTAAAAGTAATAATTATAATTATTATTGGCTATAGTTTGAAGAATGTGACGTGAAGCGAGGGCACTAAATTCAATATATAATAAAATATTATTTATTTACTTTTAATTTTGATAAATTTGTCACAATCTAAATAATTAAATAAAGGTGGACCTTGTATCTTAAAAGGAGTTCATTGCTTTAATTTTTGTTTGGCTTCCCCTTTACAACACCCCTTTAAATAACAATAATAATAATATAAAAAATAATCGGTTTCTATTTCATATCCTCGAGATTACATCTCATTTACTCGGGAGTTACATACTCATACTCCAAATAATTTTCTTCGATCTTCGTAATGGTAGGATACTATGGTGTTCACGTTGAGTGGAAGCTGTTTAAAAGGAAGCTTAAAAAGGACAATATCTGCTAGTAGTGGACTTGAGCTGTTAAAAATGGTATCAGACTCAGTCACTAAACAGTATGAGACACTAGTCGGAGTAGGACTAAACCCTCTCTGTAATAGACGTTTTAAAACTGTTAGGCTGACGACGATACGTAATAAGCCAAAGTGAATAAGACAAAATGAAATAATTGCATAATAAAAGTGGAGGAGACTAGGAGAATCTAGAATAAAATGGAACATTGGATAATTATTTATATGGTTTTGATAATATTAATAAAGATGAAGATATGATTATGATTATTGTCATATGGGTTTTATGTATGCATCAAAATATGTCCAAAATTTTGTCACACTTTATTTTACCTAATTAATATATATAATATCTTTATTGGATAAACACAATAAAAATATGAAAATTCAAATTCATAAATTATTAATAGGCCCTTAAATTTTTTATTAAATATAAATATAAATTTTATGTTTATAAAATCGTTTTTGTTAATTATATTTCAAATTATTATGATTATTTTTATTGTTATTATTATTTATCGTTTGTTTTTTAAATTTTAATATCCCAATTTGGCAACATGCAAATACGTCCATTCCAATCGTCCTAAATGAATATTCTTCCAATTTCCCAAAAATCCTATTTTCGTCTTTTTTTTTCTATTATTATATTTTCTAATTTTATTTTTATACCATTTATATTAATCGAAATTACCATTTTATAGATCGATGGTTGGATCTTACTATTAAGAAAAAATTACAAAAATTTATGTATATTAAAATATATATTGACCTTTTGAGAGGTTGATTATAAAAAAAAAAAAAAGTAAAAAAGAAAATTGTATTAATTTTAAATATTATTTATATATATTTGGTGAATGAATGTATTATTTTTAGAACTAATTTAGAGTTAACTAAAAAAAATCCTAAATTATACGAAAATAAAGTTATTAGAAAAAAAAAAGATTAATATAAATTTGATTAAACACGTGATTAGATGCTTCATTACTTCACTTAACCTTTTGTTGTGGTCCCACTTTCCACGAAGCCAAACTTAAATTAATTTCTCCAATGCAATCATTTTTACTCAATTTAATGAGTTTTTTTTTAAAAAAAAAAAAAAAAACGTAATCTTTGATTTGGGGCAAGTACGTACGTGATTTTACATCAGTTAGTTGGATGATTTGTATGTTGTATGAATGATATGTTTCTTGTGACGCTAGTCCTTGCACGTGTCAGATTTTATAATTGTATGACGTGTATTATGTTACGTGACAAAAGTTATGATATGATATAAGTTATACTATGATATGATTATGTTAAATGATGCGTGAAAGTAGATCGTCCTATAAAGTAAAACCACGATATAAAATTAGAACACTTGAAGATGGGGTTAAAATGGGAAAATCAAAGGTCTAGAAAAGTCCAAGAACACTTTAGCACTTCAACATATAATTATATGAAATATTATTTTAATTATAATTTAAAAAATATTTTATAATCTACTAAAAGGCAATAAGGGATCAAATATATAACTATTTATTTGCTTTGATATATATATATATATAAAGTCTTGTGTTTTATAATTAAATTTAAATGAAAGTGGCAAACATCATCCTAATTAAATAAAAGTTATTTGTTGCTATTATTAGTTTTTCCTATTTTTATATTATTTAATTTAATTTATATTTAATTAAAGAAGATTCTAAAAGAGGTTAAAACTTTGATTATTCCTCCCAAATTGGCAACTCTTCCCCACTTTCCAACCATATATTATTACGAAAATATGGTTTTAATTAAAAAAAGGGAGTTTATTAATAATTAATATTAAATTAAATTTTAGGATGAAATAAGTGGGAGAAAATTAAGAAATTTAATTTATAGGCTTCATAAAATATTTAATAAGTCAAGAATATTAAAAAAATTTAACGTCGTGATTGAGATCGGTTAGTAGTAAAGAATTAGTTTGAATGTCTCTTTTCACTCTCACTACTTTCGAACTCGTTTTTTTTAGTCTAAATCATTAACTCTTGTCGTTCTTTTTATAAATAACCAAACATGTCCTTAACGGGATGATACTGACTTTAATCTAGGCGTTGCATAGTTGTCATCAGCTCGTATCTTAATTTAAATACTTGGAAAATTATTTCATATAGGATACCAGTATTTTAAATAATGTATCACGTCGTTCAAAAGTGATAGACGTGTCGGGTAAATATGTTTAATTTAGATTATTTATTATTTATTTTTAGACAAGGATAGGGAAGTTGATTTTGACATTTAATTGTGAGCTTTGTTATTTGTGGATGAAGAGAATATTGGGTGTGGCCAACCAAATCTTGCAAAATCGTGGTTTCACTAAATATCATTTTTGTCTCTTTTTTTTCCACACATTTAATTATTGTAATTATATATATATAGAATTAAATAATTATATAAATTTTCTCGACTATTTGACACATACAATTTTAAATTTGTGTCGGATTCATCTCTAAATTTTAAAAAGTTTTTTTTATTAAACTTTAATTTTGTGTTTAATATAGATATATTCGAAATTTTTTAAAATTAATTTATTTTGATATATATTTAAATTTTATATTTAATACAACTTTAAAGTTTTAACTTCATGTCGGGATAAATTTGTGATAGTTCACCGCTCTTTCTAAAGAAAAATAAACAATATGCAATTTTTACCCTTTTTGGTTTAAATTTTAATACTGGTTTGCATCTTAGTAAATTAAAAGTTACCATATGGTTAAATTTTGTCCCCCATTTTTAATTTAGATTAATGAATTTTAAAACTTAGAAAAACATGCTTAGTCAAATAATGTGTATTTGCAAAACATAACATTAATTCATGTTTTACAAAAATTAACTATTCAATACGTGGCTTTTGCAAATTACATAATAAACTATATTTATTTAAATAATAATGAAAATAATTATTACTATAAGTAGAATTGTCAAAGTTAATAATGATTCGGTAGGTACCTGGTAGCCTTGTCATAAAGGAAAATTTCTAGAAGGTCGTCTAACATAGAATTATTCTAAACAAAACACGTTTAACCATTAAATTCTTATGATCGAGACATTGAAAAATACAACAATATAGGTAATAACTTTTATTTCATTTAAGTTTTTCTTAATCATACTATCTTCAAGATCGTTCTAATTCGTGTGTTGTTTCAGTTCATTTATGTATCTCTTTTTTTACTTGGGTGTCACTCCCACACTCTCTAATAATGACGACAAAATAGTTATATTACGATATTTTTATTTATTCGATAACATGTAATTGTAAAATGACCTCATTAAAAAAAAATTATCTGATTTCTGAACATATAATTACTAATTTATATTCGCTTTTATGGTGTTATTTTAATGCAAATGTAAATTTAATATATGTATTATTTTAGTTCAAAGAAAATAATAAAATTTTTTAAAAAAAATAATCAAATCTTGGATAAAAAAAAATATGAAGTTATATTCAAAACTGAAAAAATTATTTAATTTATCTTTATAGCATTTAAATTATTAACTAATTTTAATCCATATTTAGTGACAACTGACAGCTCACTCGTTAGAATTTGGATTCAGTCAACCTATTTTAATTTATTAAATCCAAACAAAAAAATAATAAAAAAATATTTTAAAATCACCTCCTTTAATCCAAATTCAATAAAAATGAAAAGAAAACATAAAATAAATAATTTTCGTATTTTTTTTTTAAATTTTAATTGGGGATTTTAATTTTCCAACTAATTTAATATTGAAAGAGACAAAAAAAAAAAAAAAAAAAAAAAAAAAAAAAAAAAAAAAAAAAAAAAAAAAAAAAAAAAAAAAAAA
>NW_019272033.1:1749593-1761879 GCF_002738345.1 Cucurbita maxima | reverse complement strand
AAAAAAAAAAAAAAAAAAAAAAAAAAAAAAAAAAAAAAAAGGAAATTGATTTCACTTCATTTCATTTCAACAGTCAAGACTGTACAGTTGTATGCATTGAAGAGAGATGAACAAAGCAAACAAAGAGAAGAAAACAGAGTTTTTTAAGCCCTTTCAAAGAAAAGAAAAAAAAAAACCAAAAAGGGCTAAAAAAACAAAACAAAACCAACATTTTGAGAAATTAACCTTAACAACTCAAGAACAACAAGAACCATATGAATTTATTTGATTTTCAATAATCCCACAGCAATCCTTCGAACTTACCATAATCATCATTATCACAATCCTCCAAGCTCTGCACCCATGGCGGCGTGTACATCCAACACCCAGATTCCAATTCCTGCCCCGAGTCAAAAAACACTAACTCACCACCGCCGCCGCCGTCGAAACTCGTTCCGAGACTCGGTAGCTGGACGATCTCCGTGAGCTCCTCGGTGGCATCGGAGGAGGAGGAGGAGGAGGAGGAGGAGGAGGAGGAGGAGGAGGAGGAGGAGGAGGAGGAGGAGGAGGAGGAGGAGGAGGAGGAGGAGGAGGAGGAGGAGGAGGAGGAGGAGGAGGAGGAGGAGGAGGAGGAGGAGGAGGAGGAGGAGGAGGAGGAGGAGGAGGAGGAGGAGGAGGAGGAGGAGGAGGAGGAGGAGGAGGAGGAGGAGGAGGAGGAGGAGGAGGAGGAGGAGGAGGAGGAGGAGGAGGAGGAGGAGGAATTGTTGTTATTAGTATCAGTAGAGGAGAAATGATTCATATGAGCGGCTTTAGTGGCGGCGGCCTGAACGTCACGAGGGGCAAGGGAGACAGGGCGGGGAAGGAGGTGTACCAGGTCGGGGAAATTAAGGATTGCAGCTTTTCCTTTGATGCTTAAGGCGGCTACATCGTGGGCTCGTGCAGCCATTTCAGGGCTCGGGAAAGTGCCTAACCAAATGCGGGATTTCTTTCTTGGCTCACGAATTTCGGACACCCATTTCCCCCAATTCCTCATTCGGACTCCTCTGTAAAGCGGGTGCTTCGAGTCCTCTGTGTCTCTGATGCGTTTGAGTTTCTTGTTCGGCTCCGGAGATGAACACGTTGTGGCGTTTTCGTTTCTGCTCATTTTTTGAGACAGGGAGCGATAAAAAAGGGATTTGGATTTTGGATTTTGGATTTTGTTTGTTTTCGTGCTTTACAAAATCACACTTATAATAGAGAGAGAGCCTTGAAAAAGAAAATTCTTATACACATTGTGGGGCCCTCTAGAATGGAGAGAATGACTTCCAGTGAGTGTAGCGGTAACAATAATCGTTCGATGTGAATTCGAAACTATGGTTAACCATCTCGATACTTTGATGACTCCTCTCAAAACCGTGTCGGCTACATTATAACGGACGATTTGGTAGTGGTGTTCGTATCACTAGAGTATCCAATCAATCTCGACTTTTCAACCCAATTCATAAAAGTTGAGTTGGGTTATATTTTTTACTGAGTTTTTGGAATTTTTAGACGGGTCAATCTAACCAACACAAAAATAGGGTTAGAACCTAATCCCAACTCTACTCTACTTGTAAGATTATTATGAAAATAAAAAATATTTGACATTTGTAACGTCACTCATGCAATATGGTTGTTAACGTGACATATGTAGTAGATAAATATAATTTTTTAAAAAAATTAAAAAAAATGGACAATCCAACCGAACCCAATCCAACCCAAGAATAGAGAATTGGGTTAGGTTGGCTGCTAACTACTTGTTTTGCCACTGACCCAACCAACCTGAAATTTTGAGTTAATCCAAGAAGATTTATCAACTCAACCTGTGTACCTACATCGATAGTATCTAGTCTCAAATTAAATAATATATTTTTTCAAAATAGCGGATTTAATTTTTTATAATAAAAAAAAACTATGAATATTATAAAATGATAATACAAGTAAAATTAAGGCTCGAGATATTTGACCAATTATTTCATTATTTTTACTCATCATAATTGCCCTCATATTCATGACGCCTACCGACCTAGTTTTCATTTTTTTTTAATGATTTTTTGTTTTATATATATATATATATATATATATATTTAAAAAAAATCTAATCTTTATATTTAAAAATGCCTTATTTTAATTATAATATACCAATTGAAAATTATGTTTGAATTACTATATAAGCTTACAATTTTTAAGAATCATTTTCATATATACTTAATTTCTAAAATTATGCAATATAGAAAAATAAAAATTTAGGTTAAAAATAGTATTTTATGTTATTCCCGACTTAACTAAGAGTATTTTATTATTAAACTAGACTTGTGATGCTCTAATAGGCCGTAATAAATATATATTAATAATTAGAGTGGAGAATTTATTGTCTATCTTGTTGTCTCCAAAAAAGTTGGAGGATTTATGATAGTTTGCTTATGACATCACACCATTTAATTAGTGATATAATTAAGGTTGATAGATTGATGATCATGATCATTTGTGTAACAGTCCAAGTCCATCACTAATAGATATTGTCGCTTTAGCTCATTATGTATCGTCGCCAGTTTCATTGTTTTAAAATGTATCTTGTTACGCAACGAACAATGTTTGCTAGCGGTAGGCTTGAGTTCTTACAAATGCTATCAGAGCCAGAGACTAAGCGGTGTGCCAACAAGGACGCTCGGCCCTCAAGTGGGGTGGATCGTGAGATCGTACATCGATTGGAGAGGGAAACAAAGCAATCATTGTAAGGGTGTGGTAACTTCTCCCTATTAAACGTGTTTTAAAAGCATAAGGTTGATGGCGATATGTAACAAGCCAAAGCGAAATTTGTAATCTCCAATTCTTAAAGTGGTTGAACTCGAAACAAAATTACACGTTCTAGAAAAACGTTTAGACGATGCAAAAACCCACAAGTTTAGACCTAATTGCAATCGACCAACATATATTATTACCCGAGATTAAAAGATAGACTTATTATCTTTCCCGAACAGTATTGTGAATCACAAGGAAGAAAACGGGACGGATTATTGATGTTTGAAAATCTAAGAATGGGGTATGGTAGTAGTTGGATTGAACACCAAAGTTTTTCAGCCATACCAAACATTATTCATAACTCATTTTTGGTCCCCATTGAGTTATATATCAATCTTTTTAATGTCATTCATACGTTACCTTCTAACCTTCCTTCTACACCCTTTATATTTTTGTGGTGCTCGACTCGAGATGACACTATGGTAGGGCGCAGTGCTAGGGTGGGAGTAAAGAGACGTCGTTGTCTTCGTCTTCATTGTCCGGTTAATAGCCATCGTCTCTGTCGAGAATTTTATATTACATTTCATTTTTCATAGAACAAATAAAATCTTTTTTCTCCTTTCTCATTCCGGACTCCACTTCAAAGTTGAAAAAACGAGCTAACCGTGCAAACTTAAAATCAAATTATAGGAACCTCCCTAGTTTTTTTTTTTTTTTTAATATATAAAACTTCATAGAATTAATTATTATTCACTTCATACAGAAATTATTTTTTAATTTCTCAATTGAAATTTAATTTGGACCATAAAATGAAATAAATATATGTTTTTTTTAAATTAAAAAATTATGTTATTTTTAATTTTTAGTGACCGTTCATTATATCTGTGAATTTGCAGTTTTATATAGCTCTAGTTGAAACCATCCCACCATGTGTTTTTATGTGGTCGTGGTAGCGTGACATCTCGGGTCAACTTTGTACCGTCTTTATCATTCTCTCGAAAATAATAATACCCTTTTTTGAACTTAATGTTATAGGGTCATTTTGTCGAGACTATTTTATTTTCAACATTTTCAAATATATCATTGAGTCAGACACTAAATACGACAAAAGAGAATAATCAAAGTACAAAAATCATTCGAAATCACTAATTTTAGCAAAAAAAAAACCCATAATATATAGAGAAAAAAAATTAATTTATATCCATAAACTGAGCATTATATCCATTAAAACTGTATCAATTTAAACCTGAAACTTTTATAAGTCTCATTTAGATTTTGTTTGAAAAATATCGTGAGATATATAATTATTCCAATTAAATTTGTAAATTGTTATAAGTGAATCAAATTAGACCATTTATTTGTTCGTTTTGTATGCCATTTATGTGATAAACTTTTTTTTTTAATTAAAAAAAATTAAAAAAATGAGTAATAAAGATTATAATGTAAGCTTTGCTAATCAAATATAATGACTGGGCCTATGATTGTACAATAATGATAATTTAATATTTTTAAAAAAAAAATGATAATTTAATAATAAAGATCTCTTTTTATGAGTTCAAAATAATAAAGATTTTATCTTTTACTCATTATTCTAGAAGATGCTCAATCCCATTCATCTCTCTCTAACTATTATTATTATTATTATTATTATTATTATTATTTTTGAGAAAAACTTGTTATCTATTATATATAATAATTTAATGGTCAAATTACCAGTTTTGTATGTGAATTTTTTGGATTATATTTAATAGAATTTTGAAATAGGCTTAATAAAGTTTAATTTATTTAATTTTGTGTCTAATAAATCTGATATGAAATTAAAATGCTTTATATAATTATTGGCTTAGTTATAAAAAATACTCACATTCTTACAAAATTTACTCGACTTTTCACAAACATCATAAAACTATATTTAGAATATAAATTTATTAAAATATTAGATGAAAATAATTGAGAAAAATAATGATGTGACAAGAACCTAAAATAAAAGTTATTTTCATCAGTTTAAATAATTACTCCAATTCTTTTAGACAATGTATTACTTTCGACCTAGAACGTAGAACGTAGAACGTTTATGAAGTTTAAAAGTTTTACGATAGTTCAAAAGCTAGTCTCGTAATTTAACACCGTATGTGTATGTATGTGTATATATATATATATTCCACCCGAACAAGCTCACTTTAGCTGCCCAAACAGCAACAGCTCGAGGTCTGTGTTAATGAAATGGCCAAAGAAGATGACGTATTTGTCGTCATCCCATGTGAGAATGAGACCAAATTGTGGTGTTTTTCAGACCAAATTGGTCCTTAATTCATTGGGTGTTTTAAGGATTTTATGCAACTCTTTTATCTCTTTTTGTTTGTTTTTTTCTTTCGTCTTTTGTTTCTATAAAGCTTCTTTCACTCCTTTTCGTAGAGAAACTGTTATAGATTTTTAGTAATAAATTATTTACCATATGTATTTTTGATCTATTACAAGATCTATGCAATAAAACAATTCCATGAAGTCGTGAAGCGGGATGGTTGTTGATTTGGATAACGAGTTTTGAAACCTACCCCATATATTTTAATGGTACTATCTTAAAGAACGTAACATTTCCACGAGGTTGTAGGTTCAAATCTTTACCCGATAGGAATGTGAAACAGGGTGGGGGTTGATTTGAGTAACGGAATTTTAAATCCTACCCAAGTTTCAGCAAAAACGAAAAACGATCACGCTGATTAGAGAACGGGATAGTCGTTGACATGGATAAGACAATTCAAAGTCCATACGAGTTTTAATCGATTGTGGAACGGGTCGAATGTTGAGGTGAAGAAGGGGATTGAAGACTGGGGCAAACCACAATGAATTCGTATATGGTTAGGTACACCAAACCTCTCCCTCATCGCCTGCAAAATTCCTAAGTTCTCCAACTTTTGGATGTGTATTTAATAAGCTCAAAAGGACTAAAGGTTTGAAATACAGAACCAACACATGCAAGATATTTCATCTTTGCATTGCAGCAGTAGTTTCAGGCCACTTATTTGATCTTAAGATCCAGATGGGACTCAACTGATGAAGAAAGGTCAAAAACAAAGCTAGCCATAACATGCAGCTCAGTTCCCCCTGGTTCTGTCACATGCATTGCCTCCCTCCACAATCAACTAAATGAATCCAAGTGGGTTCCATGTCATTTCGTGTCGTGATGTTCTGTTCTGTTTCTGCGGTAAAACTAAGAAGAGTGGACATTGATTGTGAGATCCCAAATTGATTGGAGAGGGGGAACGTAAATTTTCTTATAAAAGTGTGGAAACCTTTCTCTAGTGGACGTGTCTTAAAACTATGAGGCTGACGCAATACGTGACGGGTTAAAGTGGACAATATCTGCTAGCGGTGGGTTTGGGCTGTTACAAATGGTATCAGAGCCAGGCACTGGGCGATGTGCCAGCGAGGACGATGACTCCGGATTGTGAAATCTCACATTGGTTGGAGAAGGGAATGAAACATTCCTTATAAATGTGTGAAAACCTCTCCCTAGTAGACGCGTTTTAAAACCGTGAGGTTGACAGCGATATGTAATAGGCTAAAGCAGACAATATCTACTAGCGGTGGACTTAGGCTATTATTACAAATGGTACTAGAAGCCAAGCACTAGGAGGTGTGCAAGCAAGGATGTTGACTGCTAAAGAGGGTGAATTGTAAGATCTCATATCGATTGGAGAGGGGAATGAAACATTCCTTATCAGGATGTGGAAACCTCTCCCTATGAAGCTGACGGCGATACATAACGAACTAAAACAGACAATATCTACTAGTAGTAAACTTAAGCTATTATATTGATCTTAAAAGCGGTTGGTTGATGAATGGAATGGAATGGGAGAGGGAGAGGAAGTAAAACTCCATTGAATGCAGTAGCTTTCAAGAACGTGTCGCTGTTTGTGTAATAAAGACAGAGAGTGACAAGCTCCATGAAACATGTTGTCAGACATGTGTATGTGATGGTTACCTTTCGGAAAATTGGTCCCTTCCTTTTGGTAAAAAAAAAAGAAATGGATTCCTACAGCCCTCTGCCTCACTTCCCATACTTTCTTTTCTACCTCCCCAAATGGGTTCCCTCTCATCATCTTTTAAACAAATAACACGATCTCTCTCTGTTATCCTCTGCTGCATCAGTCACGACTGTGAAATTGATCTCCGCTCATTCTAACTACCGTTTAAAAGGGAGGTCCTTGAACATGTTTTAAAATGAAGTAAAGGGTAGTATATATCTAATAACAGCCTAAGCCCACCAATGGTAGATATTGTCTGCTTTGATCCATTACGTATCGTCTTCCCTCATTGTTTTAGAATGCGTCTACTAAAGAGAGATTTTCACACCCTTATGAGAAATGCTTCGTTGTCTTCCTTCCTTGTTTTAGAACGCGCCTACTAGGGAGAGGTTTCTACACCTTTATGAGAAATGCTTTGTTCCACTCTCCAACCGATATGGGATCTCATAATCCACCCCCCTTGAGGGCCCAACGTTCTTGTTTCACCAACGTGGGATCAGGTTTCCACACCCTTATGAGAAATGCTTCGTTTCACTCTCCAACCGATATGAGATTTCATAATTCACCCCCCTTGAGGACCCAGCTTCTCGTTTCACCAATATGGATCTAGCGTTCTCGTTGGTACACTGTTCGATGTCTGGCTCTGCTACCATTTGTAACAACTTGAGCCCACCGCTAGTAAATATTGTCTGCTTTGGCCCACTATGTATCGCCGTCAGCTTTACAATTTTAGAATACGTCTACTAGAGAGAGATTTCCACACCCATATGACACCTGGATCTCAAAATGTCTCCATCCTTGATTTCTTGGCAAATTAGGCTTGGATTTCAGACTAGGTCCTCTTATGGAAAAGGAGATAAATGACACATTATATGAAAAGGATTTGAACCATAAGACTAGTCTCTTCTAAAATTATTGTTCATACACAGGCTGTGGAGTATAAAAGAATGTCCAGGTAAATACTGTTGGGTTATAATCATCAACTCTAAGGAAATTTTAATCAAGTAATTCCTCGAAAAGTATGATAATAAAGAACGAAGGCAGGGCGGGTGTGTTTTCCCTACATTTTCCTTCTCTTGGGACTTAGAATGAAGTTGTCGTCATCGTCGTCGCTATCATTCGTAGTGACCTTTTGCTTTGCTTTTAGATCGCCATTCTTAGAGGGTTGCTGTGGCCTCTGCGAACTCTCTGGTTTGCTCAGCAGTTTAGGTGATTTAATCGGAGTCCCAGATCTCTGTTCCTTTTGCCTTCTCAGTTTCTTCTCGTATGCCTTTTTCGCCTTTTCGGGTGATAACATGCCATGCTCCATCATCCTAGAAATTTAGACTGGTTATACCTTTTGGCTTCTCAATAGAGTAATGCACAGAAACCATAAAAATGTTGAAAAGAGACGCATTCTCAACCCAAGTCAATAAAAGGGTGCTAGCAATCTCGTTTTAACAGAACAAAACAACGAAAAGGATAAACGATTCAAATATTTGAAACCAGATAACAAAGGGCTACCAATCTCATGTTAATAACGAATATATCAATAAATATAATGGCATGCTTCAAAAATCATAAGACATGAAATATTCGGATATTTTTCACAAGACATGAAAATGATTGTCACTAGCTTTCTTTTTAGCTCTAAATTTGAGCATCCTAAATCGGTGTTTAAGTACATAAGACGACTGATTGAATCCTGTTCGTACCAAAAAACATGAAACCTTTGTGTTTATAATTCGTAAACCCACAGCACCTTGCTTTGATCTTAACTATTCAAGAGCTAATTGCTACAGAAGGTCTTATGTCCTGTCTTATACATTATAATTTTGGAATCTTCTTCAAGTGCACATTCAGCTTTTAGAACTTTTGTAACACTCCAAGTCTAAGTCCAAATCCACTGCTAGCAGATATTGTCCTCTTTGGGGTTCCCCTTTCGAGCTTCCTCTCAAGGTTTTTAAAACACGTCTGCTAGGGATAGGTTTCCACATCCTTCAAAGAATGCTTCATACTCCTCCCCAACCGATGTAGGATCTCACAATCCACCCCCCTTCAGGACTCAGTGTCCTCGTTAGCACTCGTTCCTTTCTCCAATCGATGTGGGACCCCCCACTCAGTGTCCTTGTTGGCACACAATCTCTTGTCCACCCCCTTTAGGGTTCAGCCTCCTCGCTGGCACATTGCCCGGTGTCTGACTCTGATACCATTGGTAATGGCCCAAGCCCACTACTACCAAATATTGTCATTTTTAGGTTTTCCCTCAAGATTTTTAAAACGCATCATCTAGGGAGAGATATCCACACCTTTAAAGAATGCTTCATTCTTCTCCCGAACCGACGTGGGATCTCACAACTTTTTTAATCCATTGTAAGTTAGAAGTACTTTCGCATGAAGAAAGGCCAAAGTAACAAATGAATTTCAAACAAAAAGAAAAAACTTGTTCTCAACTCTCCTAGAAGATCAACTTAATACAACCTTTATTTTAATGTTAACGCTCCTTAATATCAACCAGTAATCCATCGGTGGGATACACCAATTTTTGGTGCATTGTTCCTAAAAGCCAACAAATCACCACCAGACCTTCACTCAGGGAAAGAATTCTCATTCTGGCAAACAAATGACTCAGTCCATGATCCAGCCATTTCTCAGGTAACTTAACAATCCTAAAACAAGATAATTGTCTTTGAACTGCAATCTTGTTGGGGGCGGAAAAATATACTCTTCCACCTAAACATAGCTCCTTGAGCTCGTTACAGCTGCCCCGCAATATATCCATTAAAACCAGTAACAGATGACTTTTGTTTAATTGTTTATTTCGAGATATATGTGGAATTCATTCCTACCCTACGACTCCATGGAGAGACTTCTCGCGCCCAAACGATAGCACATTGAGAGTTCAAAGGTTTTCATTAATTAAGTTCCTATTGGGTGGGTGGTTTGAATCCAAGACCTTTGTTGAGAAATTTCCTCAAATTTCCTAAGCTCTTACTGGCAATACCACCCCTTGAGGTAATGATTACAACACTAAATATATAACTTTAACTTGAAGAACAAACATGTTCTATAAGAATAACATGCTCTCTATAACAACCTAAACCCACCGTCAGCGGATATTGTCCTCTTTGGACTTTCCCTTTTGGGCTTCCCCTCAAGTTTTTAAAATGCGTCTACTAGGGAGAGGTTTTCACACCTTTATAAAGAATGCTTCATTCTCCTCCCCAACCGATGAGGGATCTCATAATCCACCCCCCTTTGGGGCCCAATGTCCTTGTTGGTATACCACCTCATGTCCAACCCCCTTTGGGGCTTGGTCTCCTTACTGGCACATCGCCTGGTGTTTGGCTCTGAAACCAACTATAACAGCCTTCCACACCCTTATTAGGAATGTTTCGTTCCCCTCTCCAACCGATGTGGGATCTCACACTCTCTACACGTCAGTCACATGTAAATAACTCACATTGCACACTTTATATCTTATCCATAAACTCAAGTTACAAAATGAACAAATTCAGAAAGTAGAAAGAACATAGAAGGATCAAATGCAGGCTATTATACTCAATTCTGATATACTCCATCATGAATATAAGCATAAGCTTCCAGCAGAAGACATTTGCATAAAGTTGGATTTGTTTTCATATGAAGAGCTAGCAACTTATCCAATCTATCGTTTCTATCATCAATATTGGATCAGACATGAAAAGTTTCAGTCATAACCCAATGGTTCATCTTGTCTGAGTAACCAAAATACTGAGCAAGTGTCACATGAAAACTGGAATAACCAAAACACAAAGGAAACACTTAGTGGTAAAGTTGTTTGACAGAGCTTATCTGTCCCTAAAAGGCAGCCTCTCGTGTACAATTTCGACTGCACTTAGTCCCTACAATTCGAATAGAAAACCTAAAGTAGTAGTAGATTATGTGGATGATAATCATCATCCAACTTCACTGATTGAGACGATCATGGATTATCATAGGCCTAAAGCTCATGCTCTTGGTATCGGTTTATATGGTTCTAATGAACCAACTTCAAATTTCAAAATGTCAGCTAACTAATCGTATCCTATAGCACTAGAAATAATATTCTATGTCAGAGTTCTTATTGCTTTTTCTCTCAAATCACCGATTATACCCTTACACACATGATTACCAGATATCTACGAAGATGCACATTACAGAACTTGTATGTTTCTAGTCGAAATTTTATTAAAAATGGAAGCATATGGATTGGTTCAAATCAATACTATATTCTTAGTTTTATAAAGACCTCAAAGAATGCTCAAAAGAATATCAGAAAACAAACCGCACCAAAACTCTGCCATTTCACTTGCTGGTATCTGTTTCGACAAGGACTCGTAAAATATCCGAAGGGGCTCTCTCTGTTCATAGCATACAAAAGAGCAAGAATGATGAGTTCATCAATCATATCAACAACAAAAACCATCAAGGATTAAAGTAAAAACCTCTTCAGGTGGATCACATTTCTGACCAGGCAAATTATACACTTTCTTTTCTCTCACTTTAGCAGTAGTAACTGTTGTAGTAGTTTTTGTTGTCGCCCTTGAAGAACTCGAACTTGTCTTTGACTTCACCTTCCATAAACAAATCAATTGAAACCCAAATTCAAAATCAACGATCAGAGAAAAGGAAGGATTCAAAAAAATTCCAAAGCCACCAAGAACAGCAGCCCGCCCAATGAGATGAATCCCCCAATGAAATACGAAATTAGAACATCGGAAGTAACTGAAAGAAACTCCAGAAACTCCAAATTTCAATTACCCCAAATCCGTTACTCCTACCGATCTCAGATGCGTTTCAAAACATCAAAACAATTCAGACAAAAAAAAAAAAAAAAAAAGAAAAAACAATTCGCGACAGATTTCCAAAATTAGTACCTCGGATTTAGTGACAACAGAGACGGATTTGTGTTTGGAAGAAGGATTTGAGTTCTTGATGGAGCTATCAATCTTTAGCCTGGAGCCGCCATCTTGATTACCAGGTTTTTGCTTCGAAACAGTGGGTTTGGGCTCTGAAACCATAATTGGTTTTAGGTTTTAGGTTTTTTTGCCTATTGATTAGGCTCTATATCAGAAGAAACAACCTTCTTCCTCCCGTCTTCCTTGTTCTTAGCATTCCTTCTTCCCAAGCTCAAGAATTATCTCTACAGTTCGAACTGCTTCAGAATAGGAATAACAAAAATAAATTTAGGCGAAAACGAAAAGCATCACAATTTGGCCAATTAATATGCTCATGTTTCCTTTTTAACTACAATTTCAGGTGAATTTTACTCACCTCGACGGTCTCGTGGGCTGAGTCGGGTCGGGTCGGGTCGGGTCTCCTTTTAATTTATAATTATTATTTTCTTAAATAAGAAAAATAGAGAAATTAGATCATATTCGAGATAGACGATATATATGGATTGAATTGTGTTAACCGAATGACCTGAATATGAGTCAAGGTTAGGTTTTGTTGTTGTTGTTTTTTTTTTTTTTTTTTTTTTTTTTTTTTTTTTTTTTTTTTTTTTTTTTTTTTTTTTT